>NC_087063.1:38895344-38940428 GCF_963678635.1 Symsagittifera roscoffensis | reverse complement strand
TTGCTTGTCAAGGCTATTATTATGAAGATAATCCATCAGGTATTGATGGTGCTAATGGGCGAGCTGAAGATGTCGCTGAACGTAAGCGAATCGTAGCAGCATCAAGCGAATTCCGATTATTTGGTAAAATTGCCTGTGATTTTTTATCATGCGACAAACATCTTATCAGCGGTGTTACAATAAGACTTTCTCTGAGACGATCTCCTAATGACTTTGTTATTATGTCTGAGCACGCTACTAAACATTACCAAGTCCAAATCACTGAGGCTAACCTATATGTGCGCAAAATGACAGTAACAGATTTTGTACTATCATCGATAGAAAAAACTCTGTTGAAAACACCTGCAATATACAATTATATTGAAGTTTTACCAAGAACCTTTTTGGCCACAACTGGTGTGCAAAGTTGGCGACAAGAAGACGTTTTTGCCAAAGAGCCAGTCCGTCGAATGATTTTGACAATGAGCTCGAATACAGCATACCTGGGTACTAACCGAACAAACCCGTTTCATTATCAAAAGTTTCAGCTGAATGAAATCATTGTTTACCGAAACGGCCTACCCATTGCAGGAACTCCTGTGTCAACGACTGGTAACAAAAGAATATACTATAACACATTGGAAGCTCTAGACTTTGTTTTTAACAATAGTCATGGAATTAGTTTGGCTAATTATCACAATCATTATATTATGGCATTTGATCTCACATCTACTCAGGAGGCTTCACACGACTTTATTCATCCTGAATTGACCAATTGCACCATTTCAGTAGAACTGAAGTTTGATGCACCGCTGGGGGAAAATGTAGAGTTACTTTTCATGGGAGAGCGTGCATCAACAGTTTACGTGCGTTCCGATAGAAAAATAGCTAAAAACACTCTAATGATTTGAATTGGGGAAAAAATGGACAATTTGCAGATTATTGAGCTTATTAACCGATGCAAACATTTGAAACATCGATTTCGTGGCATTTTTCCCGCTAACTTAGCATTTAATACAATATTGAAACGCGACCATACTTTCATGATAGTCAATGCATCAAACTCAGACCAGCCAGGAACTCATTGGTTACTGTTTGCTCAAGCTGGTGGTCAAATCTTTTTTGCAGATCCTCTTGGACGAAGCCTACACAACTATCCACATGTATACAAAAATATGAGACGTTCTATCCATGAGGGAAACCAAATACTGATGAATAAGCCAATCCAATCAGCTAACTCGGTCTTGTGTGGACTTTATTGTATTTATGTTGCTCATGTAACATGATGCGTTTTGCTAAACATATGATGTTATAACTTTGTGATACTGTTGCATTTCTTTAATGATTTATAATTGATTTTTTTAAAAAAAAACATGTTTTATGGTTGCTAGAACACATACCGCTGGAATTATCTCAGAAATATTTTTTTTTCAAAAATTGTATTTCTTCTCCATTATAAATTTAACAAAAAAAGTATTTGAATCAATCTCTAATCGACCATACCCACTCAAAATAATATCAATGATTTTTGAAAATTCAGCAGCATTATCCCCATTCAAAATTCGAATAAAACGTTCAATGGTTACATTAGTAATTAGATCAGTTTGAGTTTGAATGGATCGAGTCTGTGATGCAAAGCAAATCTGTGGCAATCGTTTTCGCAAAGAAACTCCGGCGGTGTCAAGGTTGTTAGTCGAATTGTAGTTAACAGCCAATTTCATTTTTTCCATCAGTGGTCCTGATAGATGATATTTGCTGCACCGCATAATCAAACATTTAAAGGATGAAAGGAGGCAAGGCACAATAAAAAATTTTAAGGTCATCTTCATAACTGCTTCAGTGCATTCTTTTGTAACTTCGATAAGAACGTGGTAATGTGGCTGACCATTGGCAGGAGATTGGGAACAAAATTCGTTCTGATTTGAATGGACTGCAAATGCAAAGTTCGTATTAGAAGGAAGGTCAGAGACGTCGGGTTCATTGTTCAGAAAAAAAAATTTAAAGTTTTTCCGAAATTGTTTAAAGTATTCCGGCGATTGTTCATACATTGCTTCAACCATTCTGATAATTAATAAAGGAAACTGGGTTTTTTTTCCACTTACTCAAGCCACTCGACTTTTTTTGTTGGAATAATCTTCTTCATCATCCTCTCCGTTTTCACTATTACAGTCTTTTTTGGAGTAAACCGATCGTTTTGATTTATATCGTCGTTTTTGAGGTTTATCGTTTCCTGTTGTGGAAGTTGAAATCTTTTCACCAGTTGCTGCTTTGATCATTTTTTTTACTTTTGAATAATTATCTGCTAAGCTATCAAATTCTTTCGTCGTCAAAGTAACTGCTTGATACATTTTGAACACTTCTTCGTCAGTTTTTTTATACAATTTTAGTGTAATATAGGTACCTGTTTTTTCAATTGTTTTTGTTCCAACTCTGACTATACGTTTTTCTCATGAAGAAATATCACGAAAGTCATCAAAAAAGTTAGTATCAATTTCAAGCGTGTACATAGTTGGGTAGCGGTAATTTTATTCAACCGTATCAGTCAAGAGACAATTTAAGAATGATTTAACTAGCCGGTGAATAGCTTAACTCGGGCGATTTCTTTTACGGTATAGCTTAAGCTTCATTGGGGACTTTTAATTAGTTTGCAGTTGGAAATTTATGAGTTTAAGTTATACATGTCAATTCTGTCTGGCAAATTCCCGTTTTAGCTCATAAATCTCAACGGTTTTACCCTGGCGGCATGCCTGTTATCTCTTTGAAGTGTGAAACTTCTGTCATTTTGTGCTTAGGGTATCATAAAAAGGCGCCATGCTGTTTCTTTGAAGTATAGATTTTCAAAGCGTTCACATTTCTACTTTAATTGCAAAAGCCCTGAAAACATATTAAAATTTTACAAAACCCGATCTATGGTAATTGGCTAAAACTAGACCACCAGCAATAAAAAACTAAAAGTGGTACGTCAAACTAAATCTACTCACTATTTTCATTCAATCTCTCAAAATCAAACAAAACAAAATTTTCAACGATGGCAACTCCACTGCAAATTATTTCAATTATTTCACTTGAAAGATCTATATTGTACCAAACTTATACCAGAGATTCTATCGTAGTGGTTCAACAGGAATGGAAAATGTGTCATCGAAACGCAAGTCCTTTGAACGATTTTGATCCAGGAAGCAGAGAATTCGATGAATGGGTCACTAAAAACCATATGATGTTACCCCATTATTTGCTAGATCCAATTGGTATCCTCATACAAAGCAGAAAACAGGTCTACGAGAGTTGTTGTGTGACTGAATCGTATCCTGCGCTGAAGCGCACAGATATTCAAGACCCTACTTGCCTTGATCGTTCACCGAGAAAAATACTGTTTAACTACGATTGCCAATCGATCCCCTTTTACGAAAATCAGGAACGATCCATTAGAGATTTAGCAGAGCGAGAAAACTACTGGAACATTGAGTCGATTGAATCACCAGATTCAACAGAGAAAAAAGATGAGGACCAGAAGACGCCCAAAACCCCAATAAAACCGGATATTTTTTCAATCACTCAACATCAGCAGCAGCAAACTTTTTCTGCTTCTTCTTCTTCCGGCAGTCAAAGTCCCACTTCACCAAACTTAGTAGCTGAGACGCCGCCTATCAATGCTTGCTATGCGCCGAAAAAACGCAAACTGCAATTTAGAGATCTCTGAAAACTCAAAAAAAAATTTTGTTTCCACCGAGAGTGCTTCAGTTTGGGGGTTTATTATTTAGTTTGATAAGTTTTTTTATTATTGTGGATGAATCTTTGCTTAAGCTTTGTTTTTGATTTTTCTAATTTAATGTTTGCTCTCTAACTTTTTTTTCAGAAATCTTGGAAAGAATAAAACTAAACAAAAAAAAACATATTTTAAATTTTTTTTTGTTTTTGAAAAAAAATTAAGAGTTTCAAAATTTTGTTTGAAACAAACAGTGGTATCAAAAATTATCCTCTGGTTTCGACCAGTACTAGGTGATCAACTTAGCTAATGAAAGTTTGCCTGTATATGCAGCACCTAACAAGTTATTTCTGTTCAAAACCCAAACCAGAAAAAGTATGCAAAATTTCGTTTTTGTTTTTTGTCCAAAATATGCCAAAAATTGATTTCGTGAACTGCAACTTTATCTCATACTGTTGCCATAAGGGTATTACGGCTGATGAAACCCCCAGTTTCTTGATACAACGCTTTTTGAAATGTTATTTTTGAGAAAATCGAAATTCATTAAAATTCATCGTTGGCTAAGTGTCGTTCACTATGAAGCCGTGCTCAGAAATGGATGAAACCAATTTTTTTTGACTTAGCGGGGTCGAAAACAAGGCGTAGCCGCCGTTGTCGAGTCTAGGCGGCCACGTTTCAAAAGATATTTGGTGGTTTTTGAAAGGACTGCATATCCACTGAGCCAATGCTCCTCACAACCCTGCAGTGGAAACCATCTAAAAGTAAAAGCTGAAACACTGCAAAGGACCCAACAGATACCTGAATCAGTGAACATATACTTCGAATGAATTTAATAAAAACAAGAAAAAATCAAAAAAGAATAAATTGACCTGTTTGGTTTTTTCGATTTTCAGAAGTTTGACATGAAAAATTCCCATTATTTAATTTTCAAAAAATTAATGATATGAAGCTTTATCACTTCTTTGACAGCTCAATTGATGATTAACTACATTCGGTGTAATGCTTTCATTTCACTCTGCTGGGCTTAGGTCTACTCGGGTGAGGTCTTTTTGAATTGAGTGCCGATGAATTGTTTGAAGCTACACAACTTGTTTAGGAACTTTGTGGTTAATTCAGAAAATTTGGTTGATTTATGAGACTATTTTATAGGTTTATTTAATGAGCCGAAGTTGTTTTCTTTGATGTATCTGAGAGCATTTTGGGCGCACCCTCTCGATTTTATTAATCTAAGCTCCACCTTAGGAAACCACTCCTTGTTTGGCAATTAAGCAAATGATAGAAAAAGTTTGAAAAGCTAAACAGATTTAATAGCAGTCGTAAAACAAACGGAAAATCACTCGAACTCTTATGACTTGTAAACCAGTATCTGCTTTATTTGAACCTAGCTTTCGGAAATATCAAAACTCTCAAAAAACAACCACCTCGCAATGTCTACAAAAGTCGTACCCTGTAATCTCTGCCAAAAAAAACTGAGTGACCGGCGAAGCCTCAAAAAACATCTAATGGCTGTTCACAAGATTGATCCTGTGAAAACCGACTACATCTGTGGTCACTGTGAACTAGAGGATAATTCACTTCGCGTCATTTGGGAACATGTCGTGGAGCGTCACAAAACAATCGATGAAACGGAAGAAAGAAGAATTTGTCTCTACGACATGAATGTGTTCCAAAATGATCGCGCATATGCTGCGCATATGCTAAACGAACACGGTCTGCCAGCATGGGATGTGAGCCGAGAAACCCTCACTTCTATACAGCCTGAGACAGCTTTTGATGGAGCAGTCAGGACATACGATATAGTGCCGATGGAAACGGAAGTGGACCTACTAGCGCTATTCGTGACCAAGAGAGACGAAATCGAAGAGCTGATACTTCAAAATACTATGTATGAGCCTCAGAAAGCTCAATTGTCGGCATAAGTAACTCCTGAAAAAGAGAAGGCAGATGGCACAGAAGAAGTAATAACCATCTTCGCCAATTGCAAAATGCTTTCTGTAGACGTTCAAGGATGGACTCAGGACCAATTCTATGATTGCGTAGACCAAATATTGTCTACTGTCCATCAATATGCGTCTCATGGTAGTGGCTGGAGAATCCGCAGGATTGATAAGATTGTCCTAAAAATGGTGAAGTCTGCATCGATCAGGGGTTCATCGTACTTGCCACTACCAGCCGATCTACTCAAACTCAAACGCTTCTTGTTGAATATTCGCAATTATGAAGACGATCGATGCTTTGAGTACTGCTTCGTTGCTGAGTATCATCGGCAGAACAATATCCCACTCACTCTTCGTACGATGCAGAGTAGAGAGGAGGAGAGAGCGAGCTTCTATGATTATCGCAGAAACTCAAGAGCGCACGAGCCAACTGCTGATTTTGTGTACCCAATGGGACTACCGGCTATTGCACGCTTCGAAATTTTGAATGAAGTGCAAGTGAATGTCTTCAGGTTAGTTGAAGTTTTAATCAAATCTTTTTTTTTATTGGTGTGAAGCTGTATCTAAGCACATCAGAACAAATGGTTGGCTGCACATTCGTTGAAGAATTATTATTATGATGACATTAAAAATTAGTATAAAAATATCATTCAAAATTTTTCTCTAGGTACAATGAAAAGACTCTTCTACCCCTGAGAGTGTCAAAATTTCAGACTAATTTTGTTGTGGATTTGCTGCTTCTATACGATATGGGCACGCATCACTACGTCGTGATAAAAGACCTGAACAAGCTAGTGAGCAAAATGCAAAAAAGAAAACTGAGATCGAGAAACATGCTGTGCCGAAATTGCTTCCACCGGTGTTCATCTGAGGAACGACTTGAGCGCCACCAGTTAATCTGCATGGGAAACGAACCAGCAATCGTTACCATGCCAAATGTTGACAAGAGCAGCGTAGGCTTCAAAAACATCGGTGCTCGAAGCTATAGCCCATTCGCGGTTTACTTTGATTTGGAATCTGTGCTGGAGAAGGTGGAGACGGTGAGAAATAATCCTACCTGCTCGAGCACAACCGTGATTGAAAAACATAAGCCCAGCGGTTTTTGCCTTGTCGTTGTGAAAGCTGGAAACCCGAAACCGGCGTTTTTTTCACTTCATCGAGGAGTGGACGCCATGACTAAATTCGTTCGAATGCTGGAAGTATTGGCGCGTGACTTTCATAATAAAAAACGACGATACCCGAACTACCTCGGAAGCACCACTATTCTTGAAGACAGTGACAAATGCTGGATTTGCGAAGAGGAATTCTCCGAAACTAACGCGAAAGTTTTGGACCATAATCATTTCGATGGATCATTCCTCTGATGGGCTCACAACAAATGCAACTTCCTGAGACGTACCATACAATTCACCCCTGTCTTTGCCCAAAATCTCCAGAATTATGATTTGCACCATGTACTGAAGAGTCTGCAAGATACCAATACCAGAAACACCTTTTCGGTCATTCCTCTCAATGACGAAAAATTTATTTCACTTACAATGAAAGTGTGGATTAGATCGTACACTAACGAAAAAGGAAATGTCCAACATGTCTACGAAGAAATCCGTTTTGTGGACAGTTGTAAATTTATGAACAGCTCACTCGATGAGCTAGCTCGAAATCTACCCGTGGAAAAGTTCATATATCTCAATAACCACTTTGCTACCCGACCGGAAGAAGATAAAGCATTGATTCGACAAAAAGGTTACTTCCCCTACTCGTATGTTGACAGCCATGCAAGATACACAGAAGATGGACTACCTGCACGCGATAAGTGGACCAACACGCTACAAGGAGGTGTTGTTAGTGTCAGTGAAAAAGAATACCAACATGCATGGTCAGTTTACACTCGTTTCGGTTGTCAGACATTGGGCAAATACAGCGATTTGTATCTAACAACCGATACCTTGATTCTTGCATGCGTTTTTGAAGAGTTTAGACGAGTGTGTTATGAAACATATAAGCTAGATTGTGCTCAATATTTCACGGTTAGCAATCTCTCAGGGGATGCATTTTTGCGAACATGCAAGGCTGACCTCCATTTGCTCACTAATAGGGAGCACTTGGATATGGCAGAAAACCTGATCAGGGGGGGGGGGGGTTTGAAAAAAGACTTGTTTCCGCCAACAATAAATTTGTGAAAAATTACGACCCTAAACAGCCTAACACTTTCCTCTTCATGATAGACGCGAACAATTTATATGGCGGGATTATGGAAAAATTTCCTCTTCCACTTAACTCATTCGAGTTTAATGACCAAGTTACTATCGCCGAAATTCTCAACACGAGCAGAGAATCCGAAATTGGATACATTTTGGACGTCGATGTTTTATACCCCGATCATTTGCATGATGCACATTCGGATTACCCACTCGCCCCAACAAAAGAAGTTGTGTCCAAAATGTGGCTCAGTGAGCTTCAATTGGACATGTTGAAAAAAATGAACATTTCGGATAAAGTGGGCACTACGCCAAAGCTCATACAAAACTTCTTTCCAAAGAAAAACTATACTGTACACTACCTAACACTTCAGCTCTATGTCAAACTTGGTTTGAAAATTGAAAAAGTTAATCGAGTACTGCAGTTTAGACAAGAAAAATTTATTGCACCATATGTTCAGTTGAACACTGAGCTTCGAAAAAAAGCTACTACCAAGTTTGAACAAGATTTCTTCAAGCAAATAATAATTAGTGCGTTTGGAAAATTTTGCGAATCAAAAAGGAATCGACTTATTGTAGATATTGTTCGCAATGCTGAAGAACTGCAAAATTTATCAAGGAAAAAAAGATTTAGCAGTATAAAAATTATTGACCAACACTTGGTATCTGTAACCTCAAAACCTGTGAACATTAACTGGGATAAGCCCACAATTGTTGGTGCAACGATACTAGATTTGGCAAAATTTTACATGTTCCAGTTCCATAACAACATAATCAAGAAAAATTTTGACGCAACTCTTTTATATTCGGACACTGATTCGTTCCTGTATGAAATACGCAGCAAAGATCTCTACAATGAAATTGAGAAAAACCATGAACTGCGAAATCAATTTGACTTTTCAAATCTACCAGCCACCCACCCCCTCTACACCAACGAGAATTTGCGCGTTACCCTGAAATTCAAGGACGAGTTTGCTGGGGAGATCATACAGGAGTACGTCGGACTAAAACCCAAACTGTACAGCATTATTTCTTCGAGTAAGTTTCTTTTCTTTTACCATTTTGCAATTATCATTTTAGAAAAGGGGCAACAAAAACAAATCAAAAGATTGATTATGTAGTGAGGGTTGGGGGGGGGAATGGAAGTATTTATGTGGAAAAGAGAAAAAACTGTTAATAATTTGAAGTAAATTGATTGTATTTTTGTTTCAGACATGGACAAAAAAAGCGCGAAAGGTATTTCTAAATATTCGAAAATGGAGCTAACCCATAATAAATTTAACCAAACTTTGACTTACTGTTCGCTTGTCCGGTCAGAAAATGTGAGGATAAATTCTTGTAATCACAATTTACAAACCATAATAACGAACAAAATTTCCCTGAGCGCATTTCACAATAAGCGCTATATACATGCAGACAGAGTAACTACTAGTCCTTTCGGACATAAACGTTTGCGTGAGGATATGTTCAAAAGAGAAATTGGGCGCACCATGGACTGGGGCGAATACGACGTAGACGACGACGCCGTGGTCCCAACTCCCAACGATAACGGAAGTGGGGAGGATTTGGCTGAAGCTATAGAAGCGCAGGGCGGGTATTATGTGGATATTTTTACTCTACCAGATATGGGGTTCAACCAACCCACATACACTGATCAAGAGCTAGAACAGGATTTGGTAGATTTCGACCAGCTAAGTGGGCAAAATGAGTCAGAACCAGCAGCGTACAACTGCCCCTATTTGGACATTGAAGCTCGAGAAGAAAACGAGCGGGAAGAAATTAGACCACCTAAACGGCGGTGCTTAAATCGACGTGCTTTTATATTAGACGATTCTGACTAAATAACTTCTGATTATAAATGTAAATGATTCGCTTTATAGTACTTTTCATTCAGGAAATAAAGCTTTTCAAAATTGTTCTTTTGACCGAAAAGTGAAATAATCAACAACTCTAATCGTGATGGGGAAGGGGGTATTGAAAACAACAATATAAACTTACCAATATCACAGCATTTTATTTAATTCCACACGTGGCGATAATAATTACAAAATAATCCACAATATAACGCGCGCAGTAAAGTTTGAACTGTCAAAGTCAAAGGGAAAACATGCACCAACCAAAACTTAATTTCTTTCCCGTTTCCATAAAGTGGCTGGAAAATTACCAATTTTAACCCCCCTTAAAACATGCGTGCCTGAAAAAGTAGGGGCTTTAACCCCTTTGGCCTTTGGGGGTTAAAAGTGGTAAGTACAACGGCACACTGAATTTTGGGGGGGGGGGGTTGAAAGTCGTCATTTTCCTAGCCACTTTTACTATACTACTGTCCACTCAGCCTGAATGCAGATTTTTTCGGTCCACGTGGTCTGAAATCGGATTCTTTTTTTTCAACTTGTTCTGAAGCTGTCTTTATTTGGTCCAAACTGTCTGAATGCGGTTTTTGTCCGTACACACGGTCTTGAACAATACCTTTTCTGTCCAGACCGTCTCAAATGGGATTTCTCCGTCTAAAGGGCCTGAATCCAGATTTCGTTGTCTCTCATGGTCTGACTGCGGATTTTTTTCCCACTCGGTCTGAATCCTTATTTTTCTTATCAAGTTGTCTCAATTGGGCTTTTTTTCCGTCCACACGGCCTGAAACTGAATTTCTCCGGTTAAATTCCTTTGAAACCGGTTTTTGGTCTGAGCCTAGATTTATTCGATCGATCCGGTCTAAAACTGGATTTTGCAGGTCCACAAGGTCTGGATGCGAAGTTCGTCCATCAACACGGTCTTAAACCCGACTTCGTTAGTCCAACGGGTCTAAATCCGGCTTTATTCGGCTCAAACGTTCTGGAACCGAATATCGCTCGTTCATACGTCTGAAACCAGACAAAATCCGGATTCAATCCGGATGTTTTTGTTCATCCGCAATTTTTTCAGCTTTCCTCTGGTCCACTCAGTCTGAATCCGGATTTTTTCGGTCCATATGGACTGAAACTGGATATCTTGGGTCAACTTGGTCTGTATCTGCCTTTATTTGGTCCAAATGGTCTGAAACGGAGTTTCGTTGATTCATACGTTCTGAAACCGGATTCACTCAGTCTACCCGCTCTATATCCGGATTTGTTTGGTCCATCTGCCATCATTCCGGCTTTCTCCGGTCCACTCAGTCTGAACCCAGATTTTTTCGGTCCAAACGGTCTGAAATCGTATTTTTTTGGTCAACTCAGTTTAAGGCTGCCTTTATTTGGTCCACATGTTCTATAACCGAAACTCGCAGGTCCACACGGTCTGAAACCTGATTCACTCAGTCCACCCGGTATAAATTCGAGTTTTTTTGGTCCATTCGCTACCATTCCGGCTGTCGCCGGTCCACTCAGTCTGAATCCGGATTTTTTTTGGTCCAAACCGTCTCAATCCGTCCAAACGGTCTGAAACCGGATTTCTTTCGTTAACTTCAATTTAAACCGGTTTGTGGTCTCTACCCAGATAAATTCGATCGATCCGATCTGAATTCGGCTTTATTAGGTCCACACGTTTTGAAACCGGAGTCCATGGGTCAACTGTGTCTGAATATCTCTTTATTTGATCCACATGGTCTGAAACCGTGTTTTGTTGTATCGCACGGTCTGAAACCGGATTCACTCAGTCCACGCGGTCTAAACCAAAGTTTTTCCGGTCCATCTGCTATCGCTACGGCTTTCTCTGCTCTACTCAGTCTGAAACCGTATTCCTTTTGGTCAACTCGGTCTAAGGCTGCCTTTATTTGGTCCACATGTTCTAAAACCAAATATCGCAGGTTCACAAGGTCTAAAACCGGATTCCTTGGGTCAACTCGGCCCGAATCTGTCTTTATTTGATCCACATGGTCTGAAACCGAATTTTGTTAGTTCACACGGTCTGAACCGGATTCACTCATTTAACCTGGTCTCGTTAATTTTAATTACACTTCTAACAATTTTAATTACACTTCTCTCGTTAATTTTAATTTAAACCGGTTTTGGCCTCTACCCAGATCAATTCGATCGATCCGGTCTGAATCCGGTTTTGTTCGGTCCACACGTTCCGAAACCGAATTCCACTGCTTCGCACGGTCTGAAACCGGATTCACTCAGTCCACCCGGCCTAAACCAAACTTTTTTCGGTCCATCTGCTATCGTTACGGCTTTTTCTGCTCCACTCAGTCTGAATCCGGTTTTTTGGTCAACCTGGTCAGAATCTGATTTGTTTAGTCCACTCAGCCTGAATGCAGATTTTTTCCGTCCACGTGGTCTGAAATTGGATTATTTTATTCAACTTGGTCTGAATCTGTCTTTATTTGGTCCAAACTGTCTGAATGCGGTTTTTGTCCGTACACACGGTCTTGAACCACACCTTTTCTGTCCAGCCCGTCTCAAATGGGATTTCTCCGTCTAAAGGGCCTGAATCCAGATTTCGTTGTCTCTCATGTTCTGACTGCGGATTTTTTTCCCACTCGGTCTGAATCCTTATTTTTCTTATCAAGTTGTCTCAATCCGGCTTTTTTCCGTCCACACGGCCTGAAACTGAATTTCTCCGGTTAACTTCCTTTGAAACCGGTTTTTGGTCTGAGCCCAGATTTATTCGATCGATGTGGTCTAAAACTGGACTTTTTTTGATCCACACGGTCTGAAAGCGCATTTCGTCCCTCAACACGGTCTGAAACCCGACTTCTTCTATCCAACCGGTCTAAATCCGGCTTTATTCGGCTCAAACGTTCTGGAACCGAATATCGCTCGTTCATACGGTCTGAAACCAGACAAAATCCGGATTCAATCCGGATGTTTTTGTTCATCCTTAATTTTTTCAGCTTTCCTCTGGTCCGCTCAGACTGAATCCGGATTTTTTTGGTCCATATAGACTGAAACTTGATAACTTGTGTCAACTTGGTCTGCATTTGTCTTTATTTGGTTCAAATGGTCCGAAACGGAATCTCGTTAATCTGAAACCGGATTCACTCAGTCCACTTGGTCTAAGTCCGGATTTTTTCAGTCCATCCGCTATCACTCCGGCTTTCACTGATCCTCTCAGTCTGAATACCGATTCTTTTGGTCAACACGGTCTGAAATCGAATCCTTTGGGTCAAATTGGTCTGCATCTGTCTTAATTTGGTCCAAATTGTCTGAAATCGAATTTGGTTTGCTCATACGTTCTGAAACCGGATTCACTCAGTCCAACCCCTCTGTATCCGGATTTGTTTGGTCCATCTGCCATCATTCCGGCTTTCTCCAGTCCACTCAGTCTGAACCCAGTTTTTTTCTGTCCAAACGGTCTGAAATCGTATTTTTTGGGCCAACTCAGTCTAAGGCTGCCTTTATTTGGTCTACATGTTCTAAAACCAAAATTCGCAGGCTCACACGGTCTGAAACAGGATTCACTCAGTCCACCCGGTATAAATTCGAATTTTTTCGGTCCATTCGCTACCATTCTGGCTTTCGCCGGTCCACTCAGTCTGAAAACGGATTCTTTTGGTACACACGGTCTGAGATCGAATTCTTTGGGTCAAATTGGTCTGAATCTGTCCTAATTTGGTCCAAATTGTCTGATATCGAATTTTGTTGATTCATACGTTCTGAAACCGGATTCACTCAGTCCAACCCCTCTGTATCCGGATTTGTTTGGTCCATCTGCCATCATTCCGGCTTTCTCCAGTCCACTCAGTCTGAACCCAGTTTTTTTCTGTCCAAACGGTCTGAAATCGTGTTTTTTTGGTCAACTCAGTCTAAGGCTGCCTTTATTTGGTCTACATATTCTAAAACCAAAATTCGCAGGCTCACACGGTCTGAAACCGGATTCACTCAGTCCACCCGGTATAAATTCGAATTTTTTCGGTCCATTCGCTACCATTCTGGCTTTTGCCGGTCCACTCAGTCTGCATCCGGATTTTTTTGTCCAAACCGTCTCAATCTGTTCAAACGCTCTGAAATCGGATTTCTCTCGTTAAATTCAAATTAAACCAGTTTGTGGTCTCTAACCAGATAAATTCGATCGACCCGATCTGAATCCGGCTTTATTCGGTCCACACGTTCTGAAACCGGATTCCTTGGGTCAACTCGGCCCGAATCTGTCTTTATTTGATCCACTTGGTCTGAAACCGAATTTTGTTAGTTCACACGGTCTGAACCGGATTCACTCAATTAACCTGGTCTCGTTAATTTTAATTGCACTTCTAACAATTTTAATTACACTTCTCTCGTTAATTTTAGCTTAAACCGGTTTGTGGTCTCTAACCAGATAAATTCGATCGACCCGATCTGAATCCGGCTTTATTCGGTCCAAACGTTCTGAAACCGGGTTCCTTGGGTCAACTGGGCCCGAATCTGTCTTTATTTGATCCACTTGGTCTGAAACCGATTTTTGTTAGTTCACACGGTCTGAACCGGATTCACTCATTTAACCTGGTCTCGTTAATTTTAATTACACTTCTAACAATTTTAATTACACTTCTCTTGTTAATTTTAATTTAAACCGGTTGTGGTCTCTACCCAGATCAAGTCGATCGATCCGGTCTGAATCCGGTTTTGTTCGGTCCACACGTTCCGAAACCGAATTTCGCTGCTTCGCACGGTCTGAAACCGGATTCACTCAGTCCACCCGGCCTAAACCATTTTTTATTCGGTCCATCTGCTATCGTTACGGCTTTCTCTGCTCCACTCAGTCTGAATCCGGTTTTTTGGTCAACCTGGTCGGAATCTGATTTGTTTAGTCCACTCAGCCTGAATGCAGATTTTTTCGGTCGGCGTGGTCTGAAATCAGATTCTTTGATTCAACTTGGTCTGAATCTGTCTTTGTTTGGTCCAAATTGTCTGAATGCGGTTTTTGTCCGTACACATGGTCTTGAACCATACCTTTTCTGTCCAGCCCGTCTCAAATGGGATTTCTCCGTCTAAAGGGCCTGAATCTAGATTTCGTTGTCTCTCGTGGTCTGACTGCGGATTTTTTTCCCACTCGGTCTGAATCCTTATTTTTCTTATCAAGTTGTCTCAATCCGGCTTTTTTCCGTCCACACGGCCTGAAACTGAATTTCTCCGGTTAACTTCCTTTGAAACCGGTTTTTGGTCTGAGCCCAGATTTATTCGATCGATGTGGTCTAACACTGGATTTTTTTTGGTCCACACAGTCTGAATCCAGATTTCGTCGGTCATTACGGTCTGAAACCCAACTTCTTCAATCCAACCGGTCTAAATCTGCCTTTAATTGATCCACACGGTCTGAAACCGAATTGCGTTCGTTCTCACCATCTAAAACCGGAATCACTCAGTCCACTCGGTATAAATCCATTTTTTTGGTCCATCCGCTAGAATTCCGACTATTTTCGGTCCACTGAGTCTGAATCCAAATTTTTTCTGTCTACGCGGTCTCAACTCGGATTTTGTCCACCATACGGTCTGAAATCGACCATCTCAAGTTCACTTTGTATGAAACCGGTTTGTGGTCAGTATGAATGCTGATATTTTTTCCACTCGGTCTGAATCCTTATTTTTCCTTCCATGCGGTCTTAACCCGGCTTTTCCCGTCCACACGGCCTGAAACTGAATATATCCTGTTCACTTTGTTTGAAACCGGTTTTTGGTCTGAGCCCAGATTTATTCGATCGATGTGGTCTAAAACTGGATTTTTTTTGGTCCACACAGTCTGAATCCAGATTTCGTCGGTCATTACGGTCTGAAACCCAACTTCTTCAGTCCAGCCCGTCTAAATCTGCCTTTAATTGATCCACATGGTCTGAAACCGAATTGCGTTCGTTCTCGCCATCTAAAACCGGAATCACTCAGTCCACTCGGTATAAATCCATTTTTTTGGACCATCCGCTAGATTTCCAGCTTTTTTCGGTCCACTGAGTCTGAATCCAATTTTTTTTCTGTCTACGCGGTCTCAACTCGGATTTTGTCCACCATACGGTCTGAAATCGACCATCTCAGGTTCACTTTGTATGAAACCGGTTTGTGGTCATTATGAATGCTGATATTTTTTCCACTCCGTCTGAATCCTTATTTTTCCTTCCATGCAGTCTCAACACGGCTTTTCCCGTGCACGCGGCCTGAAACTGAATATATCCTGTTCACTTTGTTTGAAACCGGTTTTTGGTCTGAGCCCAGATTTATTCGATCGATCCGGTCTAAAACTGGATTTTTCAGGTCCACATGGTCTGAATGCGAATTTCGTCCATCAACACGGTCTGAAACCCATTTTCTTTAATCCAACCGGTCTAAATCCGGCTTTATTCGGCTCAAACGTTCGGGAATCGAATATCGCTGGTTCACACGGTCTGAAACCGGACAATATCCGGATTCAATCCGGATGTTTTTGTTCATCCGCAATTTTTTCAGCTTTCCTCTGGTCCGCTCAGTCTGAATCCGGATTTTTTCGGTCCACATGGACTGAAACTGGATAACTTGTGTCAACTTGGTCTGTATTTGTCTTTATTTGGTTCAAATGGTCCGAAACGGAATTTCGTTAATTCACACGTTCTGAAACCGGATTCACTCAGTCCACTTGGTCTAAGTCCGGATTTGTTCAGTCCATCCGCTATCACTCCGGCTTTCACTGGTCCTCTCAGTCTGAATACGGATTCTTTTGGTACACACGGTCTGAAATCGAATTCTTTGGGTCAAATTGGTCTGAATCTGTCCTAATTTGGTCCAAATTGTCTGATATCGAATTTCGTTGATTCATACGTTCTGAAACCGGATTCACTCAGTCCACCCCCTCTGTATCCGGATTTGTTTGGTCGGTCTGCCATCATTCCGGCTTTCTCCGGTCATCTCAGTCTGAACCCAGGTTTTTTCTGTTAAAACGGTCTAAAATCGTATTTTTTTGGTCAACTCAGTCTAAGGCTGCCTTTTTTTGGTCCACGTGTTCTAAAACCGGAACTCGCAGGCTCACGCGGTCTGAAACCGGATTCACTCAGTCCACCCGGTATAACTTCGAATTTTTTTGGTCCATTCGCTACCATTCTGGCTTTCGCCGGTCCACTCAGTCTGAATCCGGATTTTTTTTGTCCAAACTGTCTCAATCTGTTCAAACGCTCTGAAACCGGATTTCTCTCGTTAACTTCAATTTACACCGGTTTGTGCTCTCTAACCAGATAAATTTGATCAATCCGATCTGAATCCGGCTTTATTCGGTCCACACGTTCTGAAACCAGATTCCTTTGGTCAACTGTGTCTGAAATCGAATTTCGTTGATTCGTACGTTCTGAAACCGGATTCACTCATTCCACCCGCTCTATATCCTGATTTGTTTGGTCCATCTGCCATCATTCCGGCTTTCTCCGGTCCACTCAGTGTGAATCCAGATTTTTTCTGTCCAAACGGTCTGAAATCGTATTTTTTTGGTCAACTCAGTCTAAGGCTGCCTTTATTTGGTCCACATGTTCTTAACCGAAACTCGCAGGTTCACAGGGTCTAATATAAAATTGAATTTTTTCGGTCCATTCGCTCCCATTTGGCTTTCGCCGTTCCACTCAGTCTGAATCCGGACTTTTTCGGTCCAAACCGTCTCAATCCGTTCAAACGCTCTGAAACCGGATTTCTCTCTTTAACTTTAATGTAAACCGGTTTGTGGTCTCTACCCAGATAAATTCGATCGATCCGGTCTGAATCTAGCTTTATTCGGTCCGCACGTTCTGAACCGGATTTCTTGTGTCAACTGTGTCTGAGTTTTTCTTTGTTTGATCCACATGGTCTGAAACCGAATTGTGTTGGATCACACGGTCTGAAACTGGATTCACTCAGTCCACGCGGTCTAAGCAAAAAATTTTCCGGTCCATCTGCCGTCGTTACGGTTTCGTCTGCTCCGCTCAGTCTGAATCCGGATTATGGTCAACTTGGTCTGACTCTGATTTGTTTAGTCCACCTAGTCTGAATGCAGATTTTTTTGGTCCACATGGTCTGAAACCGGATTCTTTTGGTCAACTTGGTCTGAAACTATCTTTATTTGGTCCAAACTATATGAGTATGGTTATTTTCCATCCACACGGACTTGAACCAAATTTTTTTGGTCCAGGCCGTCTAAAACAGGATTTCTCCGGTCTAAAGGGCCTGAATCCAGATTTCGTTGCTCTCATGGTTTGAATGCTGTTTTTTTCCACTCGGTCTGGATCCTTATTTTTCCTTCCATGCGGTCTCAACCCGGCTTTTTCCGTCCACACGATTTGAAACTGAATATACCCTGTTCACTTCGTTTGAAACCGGTTTTTGGTCTGAACCCAGATTTATTCGATCGATCTGGTCTAAAACTGGATTTTTCAGGTCCACATGGTCTGAATGCGAATTTCGTCCAACAACACGGTCTGAAACCCATTTTCTTTAGTCCAACCGGTCTATAAAAGGCTTTATTCGGCTCAAACGTTCGGGAATCGAATATCGCTGGTTCACACGGTCTGAAACCGGACAATATCCGGATTCAATCCGGATGTTTTTGTTCATCCGCAATTTTTTCAGCTTTTCTCTGGTCCACTGAGACTGAACCCGGATTTTTTCGGTCCATGTAGACTGAAACTGGATAAATTGGGTCAACTTGGTCTGTACCTGTCTTTATTTGATCAAAATGGTCTGAAACGGAATTTCGTTGATTCACTGGTTCTGAAACCGGTTTCATCCAGTCCACTTGGTCTAAGTCCGGATTTTTTCAGTCCATCCGCTATCACACCGGCTTTCACTGGTCCTCTCAGTCTGAATACGGATTCTTTTAGTCCACACGGTCTGAAATCGAATCCTTTGGGTCAAATTGGTCTGCATCTGTCTTAATTTGGTCCAAATTGTCTGAAATCGAATTTGGTTTGCTCATACGTTCTGAAACCGGATTCACTCAGTCCACCCGCTCTATATCCGGATTCGTTTGGTCCATCTGTCATCATTCCGGCTTTCTCCGGTCCACTCAGTCTGAACCTAGATTTTTTGGTCCAAACGGTCTGAACTCGTATTTTTTTTTGATCAACTCAGTCTAAGGCTGCCTTTATTTGGTCCACATGTTCTGAAACTGAAACTCGCCGGTTCACACGGTCTGAAACCAGATTCACTCAGTCCATCCGGTATGAATTTGATTTTTTTTCGGTCCATTCGCTACAATTCCGGCTTTCGCCGGTCCACTCAGTCTGAATCCGGTTTTTTTGGTCTAAACCGTCTCATTCCGTCCAAACGGTCTGAAATCGGATTTCTCTCGTTGACTTTAATTTAAACCGGTTTGTGGTCGCTACCCAGAAAAATTCGATAGATCCGGTCTGAATCCTGCTTTATTCGGTCCACACGTTCTGAAACCAGATTCCTTGGGTCAACTGTGTCTGAATCTCTCTTTATTTGATCCACATGGTCTGAAACCGAGTTTTGTTGGATCACACGGCCTGAAACCAGATTCACTCAGTCCACGCGGTCTAAAACAAAATTTTTCCGGTCCATCTGCCATCGTTACGGTTTCGTCTGCTCCACTCAGTCTGAATCCGGATTATGGTCAACTTGGTCTGACTCTGATTTGTTTAGTCCACCTAGTCTGAATGCAGATATTTTTGGTCCACATGGTCTGAAACCGGATTCTTTTGGTCAACTTGTTCTGAAACTATCTTTATTGGTCCAAACTATATAAGTATGGTTATTGTCCAACCACACGGACTTAAACCATATTTTTTTGGTCCGGCCCGTCTAAAACAGGATTTCTCCGGTCTAAAGGGCTTGAATCCAGATTTCGTTGGCTCTCATGGTTTGAATGCTGTTTTTTTCCACTTGGTCTGAATCCTTATTTTTCATTCCATGCGGTCTCAAGCCGAATTTTTCCGTCCACACGGCCTGAAACTGAATATATCCTGTTCACTTCGTTTGAAACCGGTTTTTGGTCTGAGCCCAGATTTTTTCTATCAATCCATTCTAAAACTAGATTTTCTAGGTCCAGGTGGTCTGAAAGCGAATTTCGTCCCTCAACACGGTCTGAAACCCGACTTCTTCTGTCCAACCGGTCTAAATCCGGCTTTATTCGGCTCAAACGTTCTGGAACCGAATATCGCTTGTTCACACGGTCTAAAACCGGATTCATTCAGTCCACCTGTTCTGAATCTGTCTTTTTTTCGGTCCACGCGATCTGAAATGGTATGAATTTACCTTTTTGTTGGTCAAGACGGTCTGAATCTAGATTTCTACGGTTCACTTCATTTGAAACCGGCATGTGGTCTGAACCCGGATTAGTTCGTTCGATCCGGGCTGAAACTGTTTTTTTTGGTCCAGACGGCGGTCTGACTCCAGGTTTCATCCATCCACACGGTAGAAACCAATTTTTTTGGTCCAGCCAGTCTCGAATCGGATTTCTCCGGCCACAGGGCCTGAAGCCGGTTTTCAGACTCTTTTGTCCACACAGTCTGAATTCCTATTTTTCAGTCCAGACGGTTTGAATTTGGATTTTGTCCGTCCGCACTGTCTGAAACCCAACTTCTTCAATCCAACCGGTCTAAATCTGCCTTTAATTGATCCACACGGTCTGAAACCGAAATTCGTTCGTTCTCACCATCTGAAACCGGAATCACTCAGTCCACCCGGTATAATTCCATTTTTTGGTCCATCTGCTAGAATTCCAGCTTTTTCCGGTCCACTGAGTCTGAATCCAAATTTTTTCTGTCCACGCGGTCTCAACTCGGCTTTTGTTCACCATACGGTCTGAAATCGAGCATCTCAGGTTCACTTTGTTTGAAACCGGTTTGTGGTCTTTATGGATGCTGATATTTTTTCCACTCGGTCTGGATCCTTATTTTTCCTTCCATGCGGTCTCAACCCGGCTTTTTCCGTCCACACGGCTTGAAACTGATTATACCCTGTTCACTTCGTTTGAAACCGGTTTTTGGTCTGAACCCAGATTTATTCGATCGATCCGGTCTAAAACTGGACTTTTCAAGTCCACATGGTCTGAATGCGAATTTCGTCCATCAACACGGTCTGAAACCCATTTTCTTTAGTCCAACCGGTCTAAATCCGGCTTTATTCGGCTCAAACGTTCGGGAACCGAATATCGCTGGTTCACAAGGTCTGCAACCGGACAATATCCGGATTCAATCCGGATTTTTTTGTTCATCCGCAATTTTTTCAGCTTTTCTCTGGTCCACTCAGACTGAACCCGAATTTTTTCGGTCCATGTAGACTGAAACTGGATAAATTGGGTCAATTTGGTCTGTATCTGTCTTTATTTGGTCGAAATGGTCTGAAACGGAATTTCGTTGATACACTGGTTCTGAAACCGGATTCATCCAGTCCACTTGGTCTAAGTCCGGATTTTTTCAGTCCAACCGCTATCACACCGGCTTTCACTGGTCCTCTCAGTCTGAATACGGATTCTTTTGGACCAAAAAAACCGGATTCAGACTGAGTGGACCGGCGAAAGCCGGAATGGTAGCGAATGGACCGAAAAAAAATCAAATTCATACCGGATGGGCTGAGTGAATCCGGTTTCAGACCGTGTGAACCGGCGAGTTTCAGCTTTCTCCGGTTCACTCAGTCTGAACCTAGATTTTTTGGTCCAAACGGTCTGAACTCGTATTTTTTTTGACCAGCTCAGTCTAAGGCTGCCTTTATTCGGTCCACACGTTCTGAAACCGGATTCCTTGGGTCAACTGTGTCTGAATCTCTCTTTATTTGATCCACATGGTCTGAAACCGAGTTTTGTTGGATCACACGGCCTGAAACCAGATTCACTCAGTCCACGCGGTCTAAAACAAAGTTTTTCCGGTCCATCTGCCATCGTTACGGTTTCGTCTGCTCCACTCAGTCTGAATCCGGATTATGGTCAACTTGGTCTGACTCTGATTTGTTTAGTCCACCTAGTCTGAATGCAGATTTTTTTGATCCACATGGTCTGAAACAGGATTTTTTTGGTCAACTTGGTCTGAAACTATCTTTATTTGGTCCAAACTATATGAGTATGGTTATTGTCCAACCACACGGACTTAAACCATATTTTTTTGGTCCAGCCCGTCTAAAACAGGATTTCTCCGGTCTAAAGGGCTTGAATCCAGATTTCGTTGGCTCTCATGGTTTGAATGCTGTTTTTTTTTCCACTCGGTCTGAATCCTTGTTTTTCATTCCATGCGGTCTCAAGCCGAATTTTTCTGTCCACACGGCCTGAAACTGAATATAACCTGTTCACTTCGTTTGAAACCCGTTTTTGGTCTGAGCCCAGATTTATTCGATCGATCCGGTCTAAAACTGGATTTTCCAGGTCCACGTGGTCTTAATGCAAATTTTGTCCATCAACACGGTCTGAAACCCGACTTCTTTAGTCCAACCGGTCTAAATCCGGCTTTATTCGGCGCAAACAATCTGGAACCGAATATCGCTGGTTCACACGGTCTAAAACCGGACAACATCCGGATTCAACCCGGATGTTTTTGTTGATCCGCAATTTTTTCAGCTTTCCTCTGGTCCACTCAGTCTGAATCCGGATTTTTCGGTCCATATTGACTGAAACTAGAAAACTTCGGTCAACTTGGTCTGTATCTGTCTTTATTTGGTCCAATTGGTCTGAAACCGAATTTCATTGATTCACACGTTCTGAAACCGGATTCACTCAGCCCCCTAGGTCTAAATCCGGATTTTTTCAGTCCATCCGCTATCACTCCGGCTTTAACTGATCCTCTCAGTCTGAATACGGATTCTTTCGGTCCATACGGTCTAAAAGCGGGTTCTTTGGGTCAACTTGGCTGCATCTGTCTTTATTTGATCCAAATCGTCTGAAATTGTATTTGGTTGATTCATACGTTCTGAAACCGGACTCACTCAGTCCACTTGGTCCTAATCCGGACTTTTTCAGTCAGCCCGCTAACCTTCCGGTTTTCCCTGATCCATTCAGTCTGATTTTGGGATGTTTTCGATCCACCGGTTTGAAATCGGATTTCTTGGGTCAACTTGGTCTGAATCTGTCTTTATTTCGTCAAATTGGTCTGAAACCGAATTTTGTTGATTCACACGATCTGAAACCGGATTCATTCAGTCCACCTGGTCTGAATCCGTTTTTTTTCGGTCCACACAGTCTGAAACCGTATTATTTTGCCAAACTAGTTCTGAACCGGCCTTTATTTGGTCCACATGTTCACACGGTCTGAAATTAGATTCACTCAGTCCACCAGGTTCAAATTTCTTCCGAATTTCTTTCCTCCATCTGCTATCATTCCGACTTTCTCCGATGCACTCAGCCTGAATCCGGATTTCGTCGGTCCACACGGTTCAAAACTGGATTTCTTGGGTAATTTTGATCTGAATCTATCTTTTTTCAGTCCACATGGTCTGAAATTAATTTTTGTTGAGTCACAAGTTGTAAAACCGGGTTCACTCAGTCCACTTGGTCTAAAACCGGATTTTTTGTATCCATCCGCTATCACTCCGGCTTTCCCTGGTCCACTCAGTCTGAAAACGGATTTTTTTTGGTCCACTTGGTCTAAAATCGGATTCCTTGGGTCAACTTGGTCTGCATCTGTCTTTATTTGGTCCAAATCGTCTGAAGCTGAATTTGATTGATTCACACGTTCTGAAACCGGACTCACTCAGTCCAACTGCTCTAAATTGAGATTTTTTAGGTCCAACCGCTACCCTTTTGACTGTCTCTGGTCCATTCGGTCTGATTGCGGATGTTTTCGGTCCACATGGTCTGAAATTGGGTTCCTTCGGTCAACTTGGTCTGAATCTGTCTATATTTGGTCCATATGGTCTGAAATCGATTTTTTTTGATTCACACGTTCTGAAACGGGATTCATTTTCGGTCCAAACGATCTAAAACCGTACTTTTTTTGTTCAACTAGGTCTAAAGCTACCTATATTTGGTCCAAATGTTCTGAAATCGAAATTCGCATGTTCACACGGTCTGAAATTAGATTCACTCAATCCACCCGGTCTAAATCCATTTTTTTTCGGTCCACCGGCTGTCACTCCGGCTTTCTCCGAGGCATTCAGTCTGAATTCGGATTTTTTCGGTTCTTCACGGTCTGAAACCGGATTTCTTGGGTAAACTTGATCTGAATCTGTCCTTATTTGGTCCACATGGTCTGAAACCGAAATTTTTTGGTTCACACTGTCCGAAATTGGATGCACTCAGTCCACCTGCTCCAAATCGGGCTTTTTTAAGTCCACCCGCTATCCTTCCGGCTTTCTCTGGTCCATTCGGTCTGATTCCGGATGTTTTCGATCCACACGGTCTAAAATTGGATTCCTTCTGTCAAATTGGTCTGAATCTGTCTTTATTTCGTCCAATTGGTCTGAAACCGAATTTTGTTGATTCACACGATCTGAAACCGGATTCATTCAGTCCACCTGTTCTGAATCCGTCTTTTTTTTGGTCCACGCGATCTGAAATGGTATGAATTTACCTTTTTGTTGGTCAAGACGGTCTGAATCTAGATTTCTACGGTTCACTTCATTTGAAACCGGCATGTGGTCTGAACCCGGATTAGTTCGTTCGATCCGGTCTGAAACTGTTTTTTTTTTGGTCCACACGGTCTGACTCTAGGTTTCATCCATCTACACGGTAGAAACCATTTTTTTTCGGTCCAGCCAGTCTCGAATCGGGTTTCTCCGGCCACAGGGCATGAAGCCGGTTTTCGGACTATTTTGTCCACACAGTCTGAATTCCTATTTTTCAGTCCAGACGGTCTGAATTTGGATTTTGTCCGTCCGCACTGTCTGAAACCCAACTCCTTCAGTCCACCCGGTCTAAATCCGGCTTTCTTCGGTCCACACGGTCTCAAACCAAACTTCGTTGGCTCACACGGTCTGAAACCGAGTTCACTCAGTCCGCACAGTCTAGGCCTTATCTGTTCTCACGGTCTGAATATACAACATTCTGGTTCCAGCGGTCTGAACTGCTGAGTTATGATCCAAATCGTCAGAACATAAAACCACAATCTCGAACCAGGCTTACAGGAAAAATCAGATGATTCTTTGAGCTTTTGCACAATAAAAAAAATCATTTAGTGTTGTCGTAAGTTAGCACAAACAGAGTTTTCAAAAATCATTTAAGAAAAAAAAAATAGAAAAAACTGTTCACGCGAAACTCCATTCAACGGTTTGATGTAATTTCAGAGATAATAATTTTTCATTTTAGCAATCATCTGCGGCTCTAAGCTCGTAGCTGAAATATTCAAATAAGTTTTTGTCCTCTTAGAATCATCTATCATATTTCCCGCGTCATCTGCGCTCAAGTTAGCGTTATCTGTAGTTCAGTCTGACTATTGAATGTGACTTTGCTGACTTTTGTATTTGGAGTCTAAGTCTCGATCAAAAAGTATTGTTTAAATTACACACTTTGTAGTAGTTAGAACATAGTTGAAAGATGCCCGAGGGGAAAAGAGCACGGCCTGAGGGCACGAAGTCTCCGGGGACGGCTCTTTGCCCGAGGCCATCTTCAAATATGTTCTAACTGTTGAAGATTAAGTTTTTGCTCTTTCTGAGGGAAAGATGCTGGAAAACTGTTGTAACATTCGCCCGGAAGTACATACCGACGCAAAATAAAGCTATGTTATGAAACGACTGGCTAGCGTCTAAACACAGCTTCATATGCTTTTAACCGTCTCTATCAAAGCCATTTCTATGTGTGTTCCCTTAACATCGGGTCGACAAATTCATTACTGTTTTGGGCTATCGGCCAGAACGCGCAGATTAAATTAGTTACATGCAAAATAGTGAGCTCATGGCTGGATCTCAGAACACGTGGTCATTCCTAAAAACAGGGCTACTACTTATTTATCATATTACGATTGTTTTTGTTCAGTAGAAAAAAATCATCATATTCATCGGAGATAGATCAACCTCTTCTCTCAACGCCTAGCTTCTCATTACCTGAAAACGAATTTTGATGTTAAAATGATTCAATTCAGGACATATCCGGAAGACAAAATTTGTTGAAAATTACAGTTTTAGTTTCTTCCCGAGACCCTTCCAGATTCTCGAATCTCTCTCTCTCCGTTACGTCTCGTTCGAGAGCCTTCTGCGGAACTAGTTAGGTCCCCGAGGCCCCACTAGTGTGTCCTCCATTGGAATTATCAGTGGACAACCTCTGGAAAGCCTGATAGAATTCCTTGGCCAGGACTTAGATGTAGTCCTTAGCTGGGTGTACCCCATCGTTCTTGTCTATATGGGCTTTCGAGAACCGTCGGTATCTGTGGAACTCACAATTCGCCTTATTTGCTATATTTTCGTATTGCCTGTTGATCTTCTTGATTTGTTCTTCGCAGTGCCTCCTCCATGGAACTTCCATTAAAACTACTTGAAAGCCTTCCTTCTTATACATTTCCACTGAATCCTTCATTTGATCACTGAGCTCCTCTGGCTGATTTGTTGAGCCGTCTCTCCACGCAAGGTTGTTTGTCCCGCCGAAAATCGCGATTTTCTTATTTCCTAGGCGAATAAAATCGTCCATTATCTTCCTCTCAGACAGTTGGTGAATATGCGCACCGGGACAAGTCACAACCTTCGCGTTCTTGATAAAGATCCCATTTACAATGGAATCGCCCAGAACAGCGAATTCGAGATGGTCTGTGGTTTCCGTGGTGATCTCCTAACGGTACGGTTTGTCCCCTCTTCTCGCTGGTACTTTATTCACACCTTCCTTGGATGATAACTCCTCTTCATGCCTCCTCTTCCTGCCACCTCAATCGCTCCTGCCCTTTCCACTCATTTTCATTCACGACCTGAAAAAGTAATGAGGTCATCTTCCATTGGATACTTACATTACTTCTTCGGCGTTTCAAATTAGAAAAAAGACTTGGAAAAGGAAAAAACATGTTGGGTAAAGCAGAACCTTCATGGAGGGGTTCCTCCTTGCTTCACAACCCCATGCACCCTGCGAAGGTGTCTGGCCATGTTGGTCTTGGTCTGTTTTACTCCGCAGATATGGCATGACTCTCGGGGCTAGACTCGGGGTTGTGTTTCCACCTCAGTTTCACAGGCTTTGCTGTAGTTTTTGTCAGTTGTGTCTTTCTGTTAAACGTTCCAAAGCATCGTGTACACTTGAACGATGCATTCGACTCACAGTGCACTCGCCTTTCATGTTGGGTGAGACCTCCTTTTGATCTTCATATTGTGGTGCAGCCGTCTTACCTGCATGCGAAGACTTCCTTTTTCTCTATTTGTTCGGGGCTCTTTGTCCTGGGCGGTTTTCCCGTCAGACGCATCTTTTCCTCACAGTCGATCAAGAGTTTCTCGAACGAAGAGCGGTCTTGTCGTCCTTCTGGAAGGGTATATAAATCCTCCCGATACCCCTCCGAAATCTCAGCAATTGCTCGGTAACGATTGTATAGTTATATTCGTTACATTTCGGATAGTCTCGATCGTAATTTCATAATAATGTGAACATTTTTTCTTCACTGTCGAGAATCAATGTTGTTGTTTTTTTTAACGAAAATCGGTCTGTTCTGATTTTTGCGGTTTTCAGTGTTCATGAAATTTCAAGGCTGCTACGTGTCTTTCTTTCAAACGAATTTTAAAAAATTATTCCATTGACCTCTCCCAAGTCCTTAAATTGCATGATTAACACTGTTAATTCATCGAAACTGCCTATTTTCTCACTCGGCTGTTACCAAAAAAATTTCGATGTTGCCATGCGTTTTGACACCATTCTGGTCGAATGTCACATGTGAAAGAGCCCGGGAAATTGTGAAAGAGCCCGGAAAAGTGCGCGAAACTATGCAAATGATTTCTTTTCTCATTTATGCGTTCTAAAACTTCATTTTTCATTCATGCCTATTCGTGGAAAAACGTGTGTGAAAGAGTAAAAATATACTCTTCCTCAGTTTCCTCAGCTTATTTTGAGATACCCGACATTTCCTCATTATTTCTACCATTGCCCATCGTTTCCTCTCCCTATTTTGAATGTGAACGGTTTGTTTTCTTAAGATTAATGTTCAAAAAAGCATCTTCATTTTGTACAGAACGAGGTTTCGGAGACGATAACTACTAAGCTTTGGATCTACCAGAGCTACTCTTTACAGAACCTGGATCATGCTACCTGGGTCAAATATCTAGGACATCAAGTATCTCAGGTGACACCTGACCCAAAAACAATGTGGAAACCAGATTTGGTTATACTTAACAGGTACGAGTATCAAACTGAAATTTTTAAGTTTTTGGCTCGATAAGTTGAAAATCGCTATTATTCAACCTTTCTAAATTAAGATTCAATAATTTATCCAAGCGCCGAGAGCTTCGAGTCGTGGAGCAGACCTGTGATTACACTTTACTGCGAAGAGTATGATAACACATCAAATCAGTCTGGTCGCTGCATCCGGAGTTACCCTCTGGTCGTGTTTCCCTACGCTCTGACGGAGACCACTCGCTGTGTGTTTGATGTCACCGATTTCCCGTTCGACTCTCAGAAGTGTCATATTGAGTTAGTTGGTTGTCATTTGGGTTCATTTTTGAACCCTAGCTTAGGTAAATGACGGAAAAATATTCAATCCCTGCCACCATGTTAGTTAGTTCCGTTTTACGATTCTTAGCTGGCGGTTTCTTTGCTCACTATAAGACAAAGTAGGGCCTTTGTCGGTACCTAGGAGAAAGGAAGAGCGCCAAAAAAAAAACATTTTCTTTGTGTCAAAAGTTTCCAATCTTCTCAAATTCATTTCCTGCTCGTCACAAAATGTCTGAACCAAACAACGTCGTTAAGTTTTTATTCAAAAAAAACTGTCCTCGGAATTCCAACCAGTGGCGTGTGGTGGATTTTTTCGAGAGGAGTGGTTTTTTGAACAATGTTTGGAAACTTTGTCCAATTTTGTCTGCCTGATTCCGAACCTTTTTTTGCCAAAAACACCAAAAAATTACAGCGTAGGTCATGCTGGAAGGTTTTGACGCATGCGCATGAACCCTAAATTGTGTTAACACTGGCGCGCATACCCCTACAATTTGGTTTGCGTATACCCCCTAAATTGTGTGAGTAAATCAAAACTTTAGGGTTGGTCAACAAAAAAAGATGTCCTAAAATAGTAATGCAGGAAGACCCTTGGCAAACATAACTGAAGGGAAGGGGTTCGTCACCCGCCCTCGAACGCCAAACCCAACCCCCGCACGCTACTCACTCGAGCCTACCCAGACATTTTGATGCATCTTTAGTTTTGGGTAGCAAAAGAATTCAAACATTGGGCTGGGCAGTTTTTTTTTAGTTTTTCCTATTTTGCGTTTGCTAGGAACGTGTCCGATAATGAAAATAGGGTAAAGAAGCAAATGAACAATGATTAGCTTACACTATAGTGCGAGCACTCGTTAGATTTGTATATTAATTTTCAAACCCCTTTGTCGGGCCCAATTGATTTTCTTCGAGAATTCAAAAATATTTTTACCGCGAAATGTTTTTCTCACTTGCTTACTAAATGATGATCCTTTTCTAGTCTTGGACCTTGGTATACGTCACTTCTCCCGGGACCAACGGGGATGCCCGATAGTTTATCCACGCCTTACTTTGTCTTCCATCCGAATGAGGGTTAGTTTAGGAACACATCATTCTTGACTTCCAACCTTTGAACAATTTCATCATAATTCTGCAAAAAAAAATGCTCAAGCAATTTACACGAGCAATTTTGAAAAACTAATGGAAAGATCTATAATGAGAAATGCCTTGAATTGTGTTCAGGCAGCAATGAGACTGACATGTCCCTGAGTGCATATACTCCGAGCTCACAATGGGAGGTTGAGAAGGTGACTCGAGAGAGGAGGACAAGGAGAGCATACATGGGCAGATTGAGTGAGTTCATGCTGCTGAGATACACAATCCACATGAACAGACGACCCACCTTCTTCATCAACACTCTCCTCTTGCCATGCCTCATATTGACACGTCTGTATATATACCATCATCAGCTTTCAAATTATCATCAATAGTGAACCAGTCAGTCATCGACTCACTCGAGTGTTCTGAAACTTCCAATCGTTTAAGGGAATTTACAAATTAGAAGAAATCTCAAAACACATGTTATCTCTCATTTAGTGCAGGTTTAAGTTTCGCATTCTTTCAAGAATGAAACCAAAGAGACTGAAGAGAAAGATGAAGGAAAAAACTTTTTGCCACGGTTGCATTAATGAAAATCAAGAATTTTAATTTTTATGATTTTATTACACAAGTTAACTTGCGAGCGTACTTTTTTTGGTCTCCGCAAATTTTAAGTATCCCTTCATTTTTCGATTGTTTTTTGATCAGGGGTGGATCTAGGATTTTCTCGAGGGGGGGGGGCGGATTTTCAAAAAATTTTCCAAAATTTTGACGACCTTTTTTTTTTAGGTCGACCAAATTGATTTTTCGAGCTCTCCCAAAGCACTGTTTTGCCCCCTCTTTTGGCTAAATTGTCTGCGCCGCAGGCAAATTTTTGAAAAAACAGTCAAAAAAAGCCGTTTTTGGGCACTTTTTGAAAAAATTTGACAAAAAAATCGCGTTTTTTTTTGGCGCGCTCCCCCTCAAAGTTAGTATATATTGGCACCTAAGGCGCCTTTAGAAAAATTTTAGGGTCGGTCGGCCAAAAATGGATTTCTGAAAAAGTATCAAAGGGGGGACCCTTTGGGTCGGCAGGGGGTCGAATCCCTGAAGAGAGGGCGTCCGCCACAACCCCCCCCCCCCCCTAAATCCGCCCCTGTTTTTGATTCAGCGTTTTTTAAATAAGAGCACTATGTAGTAGATAAACAACAGCTAAATATTGCAAGTAGAAAATTTATGACACAAATCGAGACACACAGTGTGGAGATATGATAAAAACCTGAAGCCCTGACTGATCCCTGAAACCCTGAATCCCTGATCCCTGAAGCAACTGTCATTCAAAATAATTGAAAAAGTTTTTTTTTGTCAAAAATTGGCAGAACTATCGACAAAGTTTTGAATTCTTTACCATTTTTTGTTTAATTTTAACCCCCACCTCCCCCACTGTGTATCAAGTATACAAATTGATATATTTCGAGTTTTTTAATCAGATTAATAGAAAAAAATAATCAAAATTTATTAGCGCATATTGCTTGACCTAATCCAGTTTGGAACAAGTTCTTTCGCAGTTTACGCTTTATTAGCCGAAACATATCGAACGCAAATATTTTATCAATTTCTTCGGAAGTCAGAACAAAAAGGACTTTCCCCAGTAATCGTCTTCTTTTAAAAAGTTAGAAAGTGTATCATTGCATGCTAATTGTTCTAGTCCAGCAATTACTGTTCCGACCATTGAAAATGGGGAGGAACTTTGTATTCGGGTGTTTTTTAGTAATTTTCTTTTTGTTTTCCACGCAAAATCAGGTACCACAAATAATCATCGATCTTTTTATCACACCACGCCGAAATAACGACAATAATTCGAAAAAATTTGGTTGTATTTTTAAAACTATGTTCGGAACGTTCTGTGCTACTTGCACAGTAACCGGCTATCCTTGTTCTAAATCGGACTCAGTGACTCGATGAGCTTTTTTGCTTTGTATGAAACAGATTTACCACTTTGTATTTCTCATTGCATGTGAGAACTTTTTACAGAAACATTTTTATCGTTTTTTGCCATAACAAAGACGCGTCACGTCACTTATTTGACGGCCATCAAAATTTTCACTGGCTAATCTGATACGAGTTTTTTTTTCTCTGGTGTTCAAAAAATCCTCAAATTACAATGTCCATTTGAAAAACTATCTGTACAACTATTTTTTTTTTCTATTTATGGTTTTGCGAGTAATTTTCTGCAACAAAAATTGATTTAAAAGTTATAATAACTTCGATGCTTTTCGTTAGCTAAAACGTTTGACTAACACAAAATGGTCTAACTTCTAATCGATTTCAGTAATCTTTTCTTTTGCTAACAGAAAATGAAGAAGTTGGGCGTCTACTTTCAAGTCACTGAATTTTGTCTGGGAGAAATAAGTTTTTTTTACTTTTCCAGATATTCCCAATGTATTTTTTGTTGGTTTTAGAATAGTGCGTTTTAAAATAATTTAACTCTATTTTTTAATTTTGTAACATGTTTTATTTCCAACTAATTTAATTCCTTAACACAATTGAAAACAGATAGAACAATTGAAAAAAAATCAATTTTTAAAAATTTTAAAGAGTTTGTTCTGTTTTTCATTTTTTATAACAAAAAAAAACATGGTTGGAGTTTTCTGTTGATTGCACAGCTACTGAATGTTTCATTTTCTTTTTATATCTTTGCCGGTTTATTTGCTCAAAGGCATTTTGATCATTAGGCTAAATTTGCCGGAAATGAATACTGCTAAAAATGAACTAACAATTTTACATCAATTAATGATCTCAAAACGGAAAAACTTTGTTCTTGCCTTTGTATTGATATAGTCCTGACTGTGTTGTCTGTGTTCCTTCCTGTGGAAAGTGGGGAGAAGATCAGTCTGGGAATCACAATCATGCTCGCTCAGGTGGTCAATCTACTTATCTTGTCCAGTATACTTCCAGCTTCATCACTGCATTTCCCGGTGTTAGGTGATCATTAACTTTGTCTATAATTCAGTTTCAGTTTTTTTTTCAATGTTTAATTGATGTTTTTTTCATAGTTCATGCTTTACCCAGCTTGGAGTATTTATTGTCAGTAAATGTATTGTTGTACCAGGAAATTTTTCCACTCGTCATTACTCGGCAAAACAAGATCCAAGAAATAATTAAATTTTTATTAGGAAATAGATAGACAGCTGAAGCTGTGTGTTTGTGTGATGTAACAGAGAACAAAATCGAAAGCCATTTTTAAGTGATTGTTTCAGGGCGTTATTTCCTGGTGACAATTGGCCTGATTGGACTGTCTCTTGTATACAACTGTGCAATCACAAACTACTTTTACAACGATCACATAAGCATCCTCCGAAAGCTGTTCGACCGTAAGCTTCTCCATCCTGTAAATATTAAGTCTGGTTTCTTAAGTTCTCCAATTTTTTCGGTCATGCTTATTTCCGCGTATGGCTTCTAATTGAATATTAAGGAATTCCGAGACAAAAATAATCCTTATAATCGATAACAGATGTAAAATTCAGACCACTTAATCAAATTAAATTGACTTTATAATCGATTCTTTTCGAAAAAAGGTAATCCATTATAATCGATTAACAAGTATTACTTTTGAAATATATCATTACTTCTATAATATAATATTTTTGTCAAGGCAACCCATTATAATCGATTACTTTTGAAAAATAAAAAAATCCATTGTAATACATGGTAAACGATTATACTCCATGTTTTGAAAAAAGCGATAAAATTCGATATTGTCGTGATTGTCTATTTATTTTAATTGAGTTACTTATTTTAACAGGTCTTCTATGACCTTGAATTATGTTAGCGATCTCCATCGAAGTGAGCGAGTTCAGTGCTACTGGGTGATATAGTTTTTAACAACTTAATTGGAAACTTTTTGAAATATTTGTTTTTTGAAATTTTTTGAAAAAATTAATGCCTTGAGACAGTGAAATGGCATTAAAATTGAAATCCATTTTTCAAAACTGCATTTGAAATGTCAAAAAGACAAGGCAAAAAGGTTGCGCTTTTTGGGAGAATTTTACTTCTGCCTAATTTTAAGAGCACAATTAGAAAAACTTTGTCATTCAACAACGATTTGCAATGCAAGTTTTAACAGCAAAACAGGGGTTTTATGTACAAAACGGCCCAAAATCAATTTATGGTTTTGCGAGTAATTTTCTGCAACAAAAATTGATTTAAAAGTTATAATAACTTCGATGCTTTTCGTTAGCTAAAACGTTTGACTAACACAAAATGGTCTAACTTCTAATCGATTTCAGTAATCTTTTCTTTTGCTAACAGAAAATGAAGAAGTTGGGCGTCTACTTTCAAGTCACTGAATTTTGTCTGGGAGAAATAAGTTTTTTTTACTTTTCCAGATATTCCCAATGTATTTTTTGTTGGTTTTAGAATAGTGCGTTTTAAAATAATTTAACTCTATTTTTTAATTTTGTAACATGTTTTATTTCCAACTAATTTAATTCCTTAACACAATTGAAAACAGATAGAACAATTGAAAAAAAATCAATTTTTAAAAATTTTAAAGAGTTTGTTCTGTTTTTCATTTTTTATAACAAAAAAAAACATGGTTGGAGTTTTCTGTTGATTGCACAGCTACTGAATGTTTCATTTTCTTTTTATATCTTTGCCGGTTTATTTGCTCAAAGGCATTTTGATCATTAGGCTAAATTTGCCGGAAATGAATACTGCTAAAAATGAACTAACAATTTTACATCAATTAATGATCTCAAAACGGAAAAACTTTGTTCTTGCCTTTGTATTGATATAGTCCTGACTGTGTTGTCTGTGTTCCTTCCTGTGGAAAGTGGGGAGAAGATCAGTCTGGGAATCACAATCATGCTCGCTCAGGTGGTCAATCTACTTATCTTGTCCAGTATACTTCCAGCTTCATCACTGCATTTCCCGGTGTTAGGTGATCATTCTGGGTGATATAGTTTTTAACAACTTAATTGGAAACTTTTTGAAATATTTGTTTTTTGAAATTTTTTGAAAAAATTAATGCCTTGAGACAGTGAAATGGCATTAAAATTGAAATCCATTTTTCAAAACTGCATTTGAAATGTCAAAAAGACAAGGCAAAAAGGTTGCGCTTTTTGGGAGAATTTTACTTCTGCCTAATTTTAAGAGCACAATTAGAAAAACTTTGTCATTCAACAACGATTTGCAATGCAAGTTTTAACAGCAAAACACGGGTTTTATGTACAAAACGGCCCAAAATCAAAAGTTATATATTTTGAGCTAAAATTGATGAAGTCGAATCTGATTGTCTAATAATAGCCTATCAAAATCAACCAACATGGTCAGTCAAATCACTCAAACCTTCCAGCAGATAAAATTATTAACCGAAAATACCAAAATATTAAATTTTATCAAAAAATAAAATTATTTTAAGGGGACCATGATAAGTTTTTCTCAAATTTTTTAAAAATATTTTTGGTCATGCTGGCCAACAAATTTACTTGCTTGAAACTACAATCGAAGTGCAGGACCATGTTATTTGAATTTGAGTGCATAAGTTAGGAATCAGATTCAACCTTATTAATTTGAGTTCAAGAAAGATGAAGAAATAATGATTTTGGGCTGTTTAGGGCATAAGACCCCAAAACACAAACAAAATGCCGACAAAAAACAAACGCGAAACTTCAAAGAATTTTCCAGATTTAATTTAAGTTTGATGGTCAAAATTATTTGAAAAGTTCATACGTTATCAAATAAATTTGTTGAATGCTATAGCTAGAATTAACACACTTTTTAATTGACTCTATTTTTATACTTCTTAATTTGATTTAAGCTTAGTTTAAATAGACTATCAGTATATTTCATTATGGCGCATCCAGCAGATCAGGAAGCCTCCCTGTCACCCGGGATGAAGTTCCACCGTTAATTTTAGCTTTTTTGTACCATCCCAATATTCGCTATTTTTTAGCGCTGAACCATGTTTAAATCAGAGTTTTGCATAACTAAGCCTGCGATGTTTCAGAGCTAATTCAGTAATGATTTCGTAGAAAATCATCGCTAGAACTTTTAAAATTTCAACTCATTTTAGTAGCTTTCAAAGAGAGTCTTAGTTGATAAAGCCTTGAATTTGAGATAGTGTAAGACTTGATGCAGCAGAGATAGTATATATGTCTACAAAGCCTATGGTTGCGGGATCGAACCACTGTTAGATCACTATTTTTGCTCTTTTTGATAGGTGTTTTATCGCTGTTTCATCGCTGAAAATTAGCCAAATTAGCGATAATCTATCGATGAAGTTTGCTTTTGTGGCAATGAACACCGATAATTCATGGATGGCGATCGCTGATTTTTTTTCACTTTTTATTGCTAATTTTTAATGTGAGTTCAACCCGGGCAGGCCCTGAAATTTATTTATCTGCTGCCCAAACGTCTTCTACCATCATTGTTAGCGGGAAAAATCAATTTATATGGAGGGTGGTAACTGAAGAGAATTTAATCGCGTTCCTCTACTTTTAAGGGTTGAACACAACTTGGGGATAGGGGATTGATGGGAATTTTATCGCATTCGTTTTTTATTGTCATAAATCATCCTCTAAGCAAAAACTTTAAGATGATAGAAATTTGACCAATTTTTTAGCATCGCGACCAACAAAACGTCAAATGCTAAAGACCCATACTTTGGTCTTTAAAGAACACTGAAAGGCATCTACAAGTAAAGTTTGACCAATTAATATTACATTGACTAAGAAAAACGCCCTTACCTGCGTTAAAAGAAAGTTAGTGCTACTTTGTCATGAGTGAAATAAATTAGCTGGTTTAGATTACACCCTCAGTTCATAAAAAGTTGTGACCGAAGTAGATTACGAATATTTTTAGGGTTCTTCATCATTATAAGTAAAGACCCAGGAGAAAATGTCAAATCAGCTAACTTTGAAAATAACACAAAGAACCTAAACGAGACTGGAGATGGAGCATATGAAAATGAAGCGGTCTTGGAGAGATCAGAGACCGGCTTGAGCAATTCGAGATGTTCAGTCTTGAAAGGGAGCGACAGCGAAGAAAGCGATCAGTCAAATGCACGCCGCAAAATATCTGCATCATGTGATATGGGTTTTGGGATATTCATGTTGGTGTTCATTGCAGTGATCCATGTTTTGTTCTTCTGGAAACATGTTGTCACCTGATAAAAATTAGCTAAAACTTTGTAATTGACAACTTGGCTGAAAACTTAAGCCATTGGTTGATTACGATTTAGCATGCTGTTTGTTTGTTTGCTCAATTTTAACAAAAGTTTGAACCATTGTTCAATTTTTAGAAGATTGTGTATTTTCTGCCATTCATGATAATAGGATTTCCGGGAATTACTCTTTGTGCAGTAAAAATAGTATCATGTAATACAATCTCAACCCGTACCAGGAAAGCTACAGGCAGCTCACATTTATCTTGCTTACAAGGGAGGAAACTTCGGGATAATAATCATTTTGATAAAACAATTGAAAAGCTTCAAAGAGCGAACAAAAATAGTGAAAATTATTTTCCCCCAAAACAACAACGAGCAAGTTATCAAGATTGTCGATGCTTAACATATATTTCGCAGCTACTGATTTCTTAATGGGACCCATTAGCGCGCCTCAGTTTAATTTGAAAGTATTTCTGTATTTCATTTGTTTATTCGCAAATTCCACTTCGCTCGAAAAAGAGAGCAGAAAAAATCAACAACCCGGGTTGACGTCCATAGAGGAAAAATGCTTATCATACAGTTTCATATATGAAGTTTATGGAAAAAAATGCTTATCATAGAAAATTCATACAAAATTTAAAAAGTATTTTAAAAGTTTTTAATGAACATTTTTGGTCTAAATGCCTCTTTTGAAGCTTTCTGGTCATTAAAAAATGATTTAAAGTTTTTTATAAAAAATGCTTGTCAAACAATTTTCATGTATGAAAATTATAAAATTTTCATTTTGTCATAGAGAAAAAAAAATTCAAAAATCACCAAAAAACGTGTCTGGGTAACTATGAACAGATTTAAATAAGTATATCTATGATGAAGGGCATAATGACAACCAAAAACATAATTTTAATTTCGGTCAGAAAAATGCTTATCATAAAGTTTTCATATATGAAAATTGTATGATATGCATTTTTTTCATAAACAAAAATAAAAATTTGAGGAAAAAAGTTTTTAATCCTTTTTTTGGCTGCAAGTTTGTGCCAAAATATAAATTTTACAAAAAAAAATTGCATGCAAAATTTGACATTTTTGTGTACGTAGTCCAGGATAAGTTTCTCACCCAAAAAACCCAAAATTCACATGAAAGTGTTTTTTTTTAAACACGATTATTATCTTTTGTTTCATTTGCTAAAAAAATAAATTTGTAAAAAAAACAGGCCTTTTTTTCTCAACCATTATAATTTTCAAGCTAAAAATTATCTAGCCATATTCAAAAAGTTACTTTTTTGGCATAAATTTTCATGTGAAAATGTGAAAGTTAACTTTTATGGCTGAAACCACCAAATGCAGTTTATCTGCGTGGAAGATGCCAGTTACACTCTGGGTTTTCTCATGACAAAAAATCCTTGGTTAGTGTTTCGGTTGAAACACGAAATTTCGAAACAAAAATTTTTTGAATTTTCATTTATGGAAAAAATGCTTATCATACAATTTCATACTATGGAAAAAATGCTTATCATACAATTTCATATATGGAAAAAATGCTTATTTTACTTTTTTCATACATATACTTTTGCTCTATGAATTTGTATGAAAGAATATAATAAGCATTTTTTTCGTAAATGAAAAATGTATGATAACCATTTTTTTTTTCAACCCGGGCAAGGTACAGTAAAAACCTGCGTAAAAGTCGTAACAGGTAATTGTTACATTTCTTTGCTCCGGATAAAAAAACTGACGGAATTTTGTGCTCGGTATAGTCTTTTCCTCGTCCAAATTGATTGCCGCAAAATGAAAACAGTTTCAAATAGATTGCCGGGTTGGCCAATAACAGCTGTTTTAGAACTTTTCTTAAAAGAGTCTTTCAACTGCTCACAAAATTACGTTCTAAAAATGTTAAAAGATAGAGACATTCTCTTCTAAGAAAAATTGTAAGATAGCGGCTTTTCTTGCAAGAAAGTTGTGAGATAGAACTGTTTCTACAAAAAATTTTCAAATTTTTTTCTTTTTTAGTTTTTAAATTTTTCTTATAATCAGTTAAAAGTTCTGCATTCTTTCGTACAGAAAAGTGAAGGAAACCTGTGGGCAAAAAGACTAATATTGCTACAGAAATTTACCGAAAAACAACAGTGCTACAGAATAAGTTTTTGCTGATTTCAAGAGAAGTTGTTGATTCATACCTATACGCCGCATACAACACGTCCTAAACTATATGGCATGATTGGTCAAAATTGAATGTATTTGGTCTCCTAAAAATTTCAAACAGTTACTTTATAATTAGGAGATTTGTTGAAAAAAAACACAAGTTTTTGTTCTTGAGTTTTTTGTTCCAAATGCACACATTGTAACAACAATCTAAAATATTTTACATGCATAAATCTGAAAAAAAAAGAAATGTTATTACGGCATACAAAACAATTAAAGTGATTTTGGCTTTTGTAAATTGAATTAATTTGGATTTTTATAAGAAAGTTGTAAGATACCTACAAATTTTATAAAAATTTCTATGCGAAAAGCATTTTTTGTAGGATGGTCAACCCGGGTTAATTTTCGCGTATTAAGATATATCTTTGCGATGAATTTTAAGGGCATAGCGGCCCAAACAACTGGTTGAATCATAAAAAAATGGTCAACTCAAATTAACAAAATTTCATAGTTGCGCATTTTTGTTGTTATTCCGACTTTCGAAAAAATTGACGTTGTTTTGTACTCGGGCGGGTTTTTTTTCTCCAAAAAAAAACGAATTTCTAACTACCCATTTTTGGAGTAATTTTTTTCATACCAACCGGTGTACAAAAATTGCCAATTTGCTGATTATAGGACAATTAACGCGTGATTTATTTCGCGCTTATAACGCGTAAGCAGATATTAAATCCGCCGTAGAAATCATTCCAAATTGGTTGAAGTAGGCTATTTGCCATAATTGATATTTAAATAGGGGCAAAAAATATCACTTTATATTTTATGTGGCGTGTGGGGGATGATAAAATAATCTCAAAATTTTTTATTCATCAACTTTTTCTGCAAAAAACATAGGCCTATACAGGCGGTCGGAAGCTCAAGGCTTCGCCTTGATTTGAACAGTCTTGTTGCTTTTGGAAACTGGTTTCAAAAATTTACTCATAATACTCATAATTGCTTCAAAAGAAACTTTTTTATCCACTTTTTGTGCACAAACAATGCTCCATATGCCTATAAAGGGAGTCGGAACTTTCAAAGCATCCGTCTTGTTGCTTTTGGAAATTGGTTTTAAAATGTGCTCGTAATACTCATAATTGCTTTCAAACAGTTTTTATAATTGTCAGAGACACCTGAAAACGGATCTGTAGATCTAATGGTGATCTCCTAGGCCGTTTTAATCTAACTAAAGTGTCAGTTTGTGAATTTGTGTATTTTCTGCCTGAAAACAGTTAATATTATGATTATTATTATTATTATGATTATGATTTTTTTTATTATTATGATTATTATTATTATTATTATGATTATTATTATTATTATTATAACTATTACTACTAGGATTTCACATAGTTTCCAGCTAATTTTTGAAATTTCCCTGAAACTGTTTGTTACCTCAACTTTAAAGCTAAACATATTGCTGAAATACTTTTGAGGTAGACTTGAGGTGATATTTAATTAAACTATCCTTTACCTGAAGCCTCTGCGCGTAACTTACCTGGATTTTTTTTTCGAGTGGATACCATCTGATAATTAACGACGCTTTAATATCAAGCTTAGAGAAACATGTCATTTATGATAAACTTTAAAAAAAGTTACAGGTGTTGGAAATAGAAATTTGGGAAAATATTTTGTAATTTACACTTACAAGAAAATTTTTTTCTAAAATCGGAAAAAAAAATTCCAAAAATTAGGAATCATACTTTTTATAAATCATTGCAGAAAATCATCACAGTATCATCGTTTTTTAAAACTAGAGTAAAAAAGTCATCAAAAACAACTTGATTGAAGTTAAAGAACAGTTGGATCATTCAGGTTCTCGCACTGATCCGAGCAGTTTGCTTAAGTACTTTGTTTGTTTGTCGAACATCACCCATTAAACCGAATTACGTCTGAAAAAACTTGAAAACAATACATGAGCAGAACTTCGTCAAACATTTAGAGTTTTCAGAGCAATAACCTTCTTTTCAAAACTGCGTTTCTAGTTAGTTTTTAACTTTTTTTAGTTTCCTCCAATTGTCTTTTTTATTGTGTTGCCATAATACTAATGATTCAGTTGGTATTTGCTTACTTCAGAAAAAAGATTGGCTTCAAAAAACAAAATGTGTTGGAATTGATGAGATTTAGAAATTCGAAAACTCGAATAAAATTAGCTTAACAAAACAAATTTGATAGTTGATAAAGATTATTCCAAATTAGTTTTCTCATGCGTGAAAATTTTGATTTTTACAACTAATGCTAATATCACAATCATCAGTGGCATGAAAATTGACTCGCGCCAAGTTTCGACGACCAGGTTTAGCTTGACAGAGAGCTGCTCGAATATATAACGCAACTAAGTAACTTCGAGAAAAAAACTGAATTGTGTTGTTACCTACCAATGGCACTAGAATTTTCAAATTTCGAGTTGATCAGGCATGATTGTGCTTATATGAGAGGTAAAAGCGATGATCAAGCTGCTAATCAAGCAGAGGCTTGAAAACGATCAGCCAATTACAATGGTCAACATGCACGCCTTCAAACCAGATACATAGCTCCATAGCTCTATTATTCTCCTTGAATTGAGAACCAGGCTGACTAAAAACATGGAAAGCCGTTCAGCTCGTGAAAGGCACGACGAGCAACATTGTCTAGCAGTGGACGAAGTCCTTTGAAACCTTTCTTGATTCAATTAAACCATCATCAAATTTTAGTAAAATAGCTTTCAATTCCTACAAAAACAGTACGCTCTTACATATTTACGGTAAAAAAAAGATATATGAAAAGAAAAAGACTGAACGGAAAGCAGTTTTTAGAACAACATAGTGCAAGTCAACAAAATGGCCGCGCATTGAGGTCTTGTTGATAAAATGAGGAAAAGCGAAGCTTTCAGTTTTTTGTAGCTTCAGTAGTAAGAGCAAACTCAGTGGAGCAAATCATGTCGAAAGGGGATATAAGAAGCAAATGGCTGATATATTACAAAGTCTGAAAACACAATAAAAAATAAATCAAAATGTTGCAAAAACAGAAACAACAGGACTGCTCGTATCAGGGCGAAGCCCTGAATGTTCCGACTGCCTTTTAAGTTTTATGGAGCAGCAGTAATAACATGAAAAAATTAAATGAAATAAAATAAAATGAAAAAAAAAATCATCCCCCACACGCCATATAAAGTACAACAAGACTGCTCGTATCAGGGCGAAGCCCTGAAAGTTCCGACTGCCTTCTACCGTTTATGGAGTAGTAATAACATAAACAACATTAAAATTAAATCAAATAAAATAAATGAAAAACTTTTTTTTCTAAAATTTGAAAATTTTTCGATGAAAATCATCCCCCCACACGCCATATAAAGTACAAAACAATAGATTTCGCTCCTTGTAACAAATCAATTATGGCAAATAGGCTTCTTTCAACCAATTTGGAACGATTTCTAAGACGGATTAAATCTCCGCTTACGCGTTAATGGCGCGAATTATATCGCGCGTTAATTGTCCCAAATTGGTCAAAATGGCCAAAATGGCAATCTTTAAACCCTCATAACTTTACGAAAAATAATCACAGGTGAAATATCTTTTCAAATTTGAGCTCAAGACAACAATACCTTTTGAATGATATAAAAAAATTCCGTCAAAAAAGGACGAAATTTGTCTGAAGAAAAAAAACCCCACCCCGAGCACAAATATTCCGTCACTTTAGTATCGAAAGTCGGAACAATAAGAGAAGGACAGTTTTTGATGCGAGCTAAGCATCAGAGAAGTAAGACTCCAACACACTCGTTAAGACGTACTTTATGTACGGAATTACAGAATAAAACCGAGTGTTTTTTTTTTATAAATGTCAAGCAAGAACGACATGGGATCTGGCACGAAAGAAAAAACAGATTTTCGAAACTAGAACCGACAAAAAGTTAGACTTGCTCAAATAGGCAAGCGGTTGCTTCTCTCTCATTTTGTAAATAAAAATCAACGCACTGCTATTTGATTACTCGTATCAAACGAAAAAAAAAACCAAATTTACAAAACATTTTGTTCTTTTGATTGGCGAATTATAAGCACTAAACCATCATTTAAATGTAAATTTAGCAACTTTCGAGATCAAGTGAATTCATCAAGCATCAGTGGTTTTTGCTATTATAAATTTTTTTTGGAGAATTGTATCTTTCTTAGTTTTCGCAGCGACCGAGTTTTTCAAGGCAAGGCAATTAGTTGTCGAGTCACCTCATTATCATCCAAATTTGATTGAAAATCCAGGCAAATTGGTTTTGTAAAAGCAATCAACTAAGAGTAGAGGAACCAAAAATACATTGCCAGATGCGTAATTGGAGAATTGATTTAAGTAGCTGGTAATGAATATTTTGAAACATCTTCTTCAACTGGTACAGCAACGATTTTAAAATTTTTAGTATCAAGTCGAACTCTACTAGTTTGACTTTATACTAATCAAAATTTAGAATGAAGCAGGGAACTTTTTCAATTGATGATTCAATTTCAGTGGGTTTTCATCAACAAGATTCAAAAACCTAAGGCTACTCGTCAAAAATGAGTTTCAAATAAATGATCGTGGAGAAATTGAGTGGTTAACAAGAAGGAGACCGGAGAAAACTGGAAAGGCAAATGCTTCGAATAAAGTATACAAAAAACTAACTTTTTCCAAGTTTACTTGCAGAATTGTAAGCTCTCAATAGCTCCAAATGAATTAAGTATGAAATACAATTAGAACTGTGTAAACTCATATCTAGGCTGGACTTTCGCCAAAATTTAGTATTTTTTTGGATTCTTCTAGCCAAGAAAACCAGACCAGGCTATTTTACGATTTGTAAATGTTTAACAGGCTTCTTGAATTGACTTACTGTTGAGCACTAGTCCACCAGTATACGATTGTTTGGCTACTTTGAATTCACGAAAAGCCTTAAAATGTCTAACCTAACTATCACGTTTTCGAAATTTTTTTTGAGAAAACGTGATATAAATGATTCCCTCGTGGATAAATGATCTTAAAAATAGACACTGAATGGAGTAGCAACACCGATCACAGGTGTTCTCAGACAAGCTCAGGCAAAATTAGGGTGCTATAAGCTGGCAAATTAAAAACCAAAGCAACCGACTGAGTCACTATCTTCGACACAACTGACTGGCATCAGCTGTCAAGAATGAGTTTTATTAACAAAGCTCCAAGAAGTAGTTGGACACGAGCATTAGTAGCCAATTTCAATTGGAGAAGACAACTTAAGTTGCAGAAAAAATACAATGGTATCTATTATTCACAAACGTTTGAAAGTTATCAAGAATAAGCATCATTTTATACTTGACAATTTGAAGAAAAATCCATTTGCTTGTCTATACACAATTGGATTCTGCGGCAGCTGATATTTTGACAGAAATTCAATTTTTAGAGGTCGAACTACACCGATAACTTTTAATAAGCTATTTCATTATTCAGAAAAAAGTTAAGGCTCTAAAAAAATTTAAAGCAACAAAAAAAACGTAGAGCCACTAAACAAAACTGCTGAAAACAACAGCTGAGCAAAATAGCCAAACAACACAGCTGAACAGATAAACAAAGCAAAAACCAGAGAATTGACGATGATTATTTCAAAATGACGTTCTGAACCAGATGGATATTTTCAGTTGAAACGAAACCTCAATTAATCATGGATATGTTTTTCAGCAAAAAACCAACCTTTTGACCTAGATGACATCAAAGTGTTCATTGGGAAAATGATATTTCGGATGGTCGGATGACCTGAACTCATGCCATGCGCCTGTTACAAAAACAACGTTGTATTTGTTTTGGGGACTATAGTTGTCATACCCGTTGGTATGCGCGATGTTAAATACTGAATCCGAACGGATTGGCTAAGTAACTCTGTAGGACAACTAAGAGAATAAATAAGACAACTGATTTTTAAATCAGTTTATTTCCCTTCTGTTGCCAAATCACTAAACTTATGGTTTAGCCTTGTCTTGCAAGGTCACTTGACCAGCTCAACGCAGGATATATTGCCAATCCGGCCGGATGACACTCCCCCTCTCAACAATAAAGGAATATGTATGTATCAAATTGAGTTTTACGTCCCCTTAGGACCTGAGTTCTTAAGTCCCCGTGGGACTGAGTTGAGTTTGTTAGACTTTTTCTGCTGTTATCTGCTCCTCTTTGTTGGCCTTCTCTTGATGCTCTTCGAAGTTCGCTCCCTCCACATTTTGTACGTTCATCTCCGATAGTATTCCCAGATTTTCAGGCGACTTTTCAGGGTTTTCCGCGGTAGATAACAGATCTACTATTTGAGTCGTGCTAGTTTGATCTTTTGGACGTATCGCGTCCAGGAATGTTCAGCAGGCTTTACATTCGGGTGACTTTTCATGGAAACCCATCTCTTTGATGAGTTTCTTTAGGCTTGGTGGCGTCTGATCTGGCGTTTTCATTTGTCTGCTCGTTTCTTTATCTGAAGGTGAGTCTATGGAGAATTTCTTGGTTGGCGATTTTAGAGAGTCCTCTACTGTATTTATGGGAATCGGGTTCCCCAAT
>NC_087063.1:38789103-38895144 GCF_963678635.1 Symsagittifera roscoffensis | reverse complement strand
ATAATGAACAGAAGTAAAAAGAAGAATTTGGATTGATTTTGACATCGAATTTTATTTCCAATTACAATTATTTATCCTAAATTGATTCGAAAACGTTTTGGAACAACATGCTTCTACATCTTTTCTGATATAATATTTCCAATACAAGCAAACTGTAAAGCATATAAATATCGATCATGCAATGCACAAAATTTACACATAATTATATTACTTTGTAGTATCTGGTTGAACATAGTACAGATACAACACCTAGTAAAATGTTCTAGAGAATCTCGACTAATCTGGAACTAAAGCTACATTGAATTTGATTTGTGGCCTAACTCTTAGCTATTGTTACACTTCTGAACATATATACATAAAAATTAACAATTACACATACCGATAAACACGTGTAAAAAATCAAACACGGACTTATCTACATAAATTCAAGTTTATTCGAACCATTCGCTTATCAGCCAGTGATAGATCATACACAGCGTAGCCAAATTGGATAAGTTTCCCAGCAGATAAACGAATTCTGGTAAGACTAAATCAGGTTAAAATGTAAAGGGTTTCTTTTTGAAAAACTTTCTGGTTGTGGACTGACTTCTATACTCAATCATAAATCTCAATCAGACATAAAAAAGTTTATGTGTTCAATTTAGATTAGCCGCTGAATACAAGATATGAAAGTGAGACCAAAACTATGCTGCGTTTTAATACTTGTCCGAAAGTGTTCAATTTGAAGAAGAGTCGATAAAATTACTATCAAAAGTTACAAAAGATGTGGTCTTGATTATACAAAACAAAGCATTTATCAGCTATTTCAATTCCAATTCATGATAAGACTTGTTTTGTTTTTAGCGCAATAACAACGCCTCTGCAGGCGCGTGCTTTCATCATTTGATTCATAATTTTACCCGTTTCAATTCAATGTTTGCTCTCCGTTACCGCAAAACCTTAAAAAATTGTATGTGTAAGTTTTGACTGATTCCGCTCAAGAACGTATTATTTTTGACAAGACTGCTCTTGGAGATTTTCTTTCCTTATTAGACAACAATTAAATTCAAATAATGATAATTGGATCACTCTAAATCGCATATTTTCCCTTTAGGTTATCTTATTGCAATTATATATTTTAAAAATATAGTTAAATATGGTTTAAAAGGCCATCAGAAAAGATAATTTTTTGATTATCGGAGTTTATATCATCGATTCAGCGCAAATAGCAAAAGTTATGCTAATCAAGGATCTAGATTTACTCATCTCCTTATGAGCGCATTCCTCTTTCGTAGAGACAATTTGGATCTTCCCAGGAAGTCGAGAGGCCCAAGTCGGCCTGGAAATGGAGCCATCAGCTTCACCTTAATACTCTCGTTGCAGAAATCAGTCTAACAGTGAGCCCTTGGTGCAGTAGGCAGACAACCGATATAAGCCAAATGTAAACGCCAGTTGCTCGCAAAAAACAAGAAAAAGGATCGGAACGCATCAATCTCTGTTATACGTGGCGTCAATTGAAAAGTTTTCAGTCTGTTTTGTGTTTTGTGCTGCCTTTTTTCAAATAGTTAAGTTGAATTTATTAATGTTTAGCTGTTTGTTTTGTAATCCAAATTAAATAAAACAAAAAGAACAAAAGTTTTTTTTGCTCCTAATTCTTTAAAATTATAAAAAAAACTTGTGTTTCATTTAGAATCATGTCTAAAAAACAGTTTTTCTAGAAAATTCAAAATCGCAAAAGAAGATTGGCTTGTTTGTTTTGCACAAATTTAAAAAATTACTGAAAGGTTTCTTTATTACTGAAAAAATGAGCTGAACATCAGCTTAGAACAACTTTTGTTTTCTCTAAAACATACCCTTTACCGTTAATTTTATCATAGTTAAAAGATTATTTTCTAAGATACTATTGCTCAAACTATCGATATTGCATAAATACGGGGGGAAAAGATGAAAAAAAAGAACAGTTGAACCTGTATTAAATAGCTTTTTCAGAACCACATATATATTTTTTCAAACAAAAAAAGTTTTAATGGTTTAGCGAGAAAACAACATAATGTGCAACTCTAGTCAATGTAACTTGGTGTACGGCTAAACCTGCAGCTTGATCGTCAACTGAAGATATATCAAACTACAGAACTAACAAATGAATCAAAAAACAAAGTTTTTTAAAAAAGATTACAATTCTTAGAACAATGGCTAATTTTTTTCGAACCAAAATTTCCACTGTCCTAAATTTTCTGTACAAAACTAAATAATTACTTAAAATCAATTTTCTATATGTCAAAAAACTCTATTCGGACCGTCCAACAAAAAACTTTCAATAATTTGTTTTGGAATTTTCCCGTGTTATGCAAGTTAGTAAGCCTCGGTTTTTTCATCTAACCACTAAAAGCGCTTCTCTTGACTCACTGGTCAATTTTGAGTTGAAATTTGATACCGTTGGAAAATTCGTTTGGGAGATCAACAGACATATTAAAAAATTGTTTATCGCCCTTTTTTATTTTTTCAAAGATGAACAACATTGCTAAATGGTGTAGATGAGCTGGCTGAAAGCTGGCTTTTCTTTGCAAATCTCTGCTTGCGACGTTTGCAGAGTAAAAATCAAAGTGTGTATGTAGGTTTGACTGTATTTGAATATATTTATACGTAAAACGTAATGGATATATTTTTGTGTGAATATTTCTAGTAATCTATAAACAAATGCAAGAAAAAATACTTTTTGTGTATGCGTGTATGTATGCAAGTTGATGTGTTTGTAAGTATGAGTACAATTTTTTTCCTTATGCGCGTGTAAACCAAAACAATTGTAACTAGAAGAATAACTATAACCCAACTTGAATTTTACTAATGTTTCTATTTTTTCTTGAAAGTTAGACAAGATACTATAAGCATAGTATATATGTACGCACATGCTTTGCGTATGTGTGTATTTATGTAAATTGTATGTATCTATGTAAAAGTGTACAACTTTTTGCATGTTTAAATGTAATTAATCATGTATGTACATACTGTTTGTGTGTACTCATTTGAGTATTTAGAAGTTATGTAAATTTGTATGTTTTTATGTAAGTAAGAACTCTTGACTGCATGTCCGCTTGATTGAGTGAATGAATACAAGCAAATTTTTTCAACCTATGTATGATTTTAGGCAAGTATTTCTGCATATTCGTATATCAGTATGAAAGGCACGGTTATATGATTGTATGTAAAGACGTATGAATGCCAGTCTGTAATGCGTGATTCTTTTTGTCTGAATGTGTGAAGTGAATGCAAGTTGGTTTGTGTATTTACAGGTGTTTGTATTTCAAAGTTCAGCAGAACTAATAAGTAAAAGTTTTGCATGTATGTAAGCAAAACTTGCGTGTGTGTCTATTTTTGTAAACTGTATGTATCTATGAAAAAGTGTACAATTTTTTGCATGTATAAATGTAATTAATCATGTATGCACATACTATTTGTGTGTATTCATTTGAGTATTTAGAAGTTTGTATGTTTTCAAATGTATATTCGTATGTTTTAATGTAAGTAAGAATTCTTGAATGCATGTCCGCTTGATTGAGTGAATGAAGACCAGCAATTATTTTGTATCAATGTAAATTTTTCAGTTTGAAAAAATTTTAAAATTAGCTTGTTTGCAAATTGTACAAACTTATGATTGAAGTTTCATGCCTGTTTAAAAGGAAAGTGTGTACACATGAGTCGTAGCATGCTTGTATAGTACGAACCATGTCTGTTTGTAGGTAAGTACTTATGCATTTTCGTGTATGAGTATGAAAGGCACGTTTATATGATTTTATGTAAAGACGTATGAATGCCAGTCTCTAATGCCTGACTCTTTTTGTCTGAATGTGTGTATATATTCGTCTTGAAAGTGTGAAGTGAAATTAAGCTGGTTTGTGTGTTTAAATGTGGTTGTATTGTAAAGGTCAGCAGAAATGTTAAGTCAAAATCTTTGCATGTGTAAAAACAAAATTTTCGTATAATTGATTGCAGGTTTAAAAGCATGTAAGCAAGTATGTAAAATTTATGTTTGTATGGTAGTTTATTTGCCTTCTTCCTATGTATAAGACTATGTACGTTTGCATTCATACCTTTATGTAAGACTTCATTTTTCAATGTTTGTATGAATGTCTCTAAGTTGTATGAATGTCTCTAAGTAACTTTATATATGTATGTATACATGTAAGTTTGTATGTATGTATCTATGTATGCATGTATGTATGTGTTTATGTAAGTTTGTACTTATGTATACATGTATGTATGTTTGTATTCAGTAAGTGTGTACATAATTTTTTTAAATGTAAGTTTGCATGATTAACCTTATGTAAGTATTTAATTGTGTATGAATAAACGTATGTTTGTAATAAAATACGCATGACTATTTTTTGTGAGTATGCATTTAAGTTTGCAACTTATGAAAATTTGTTTAAGTTTTTTTTTTGTTTACAAGTATGCAGCGTTATATGTTTGGTGGGGTATATATGTTTGAGTTTAGTTGTAATCGTTTATTTTATTTCATATAAAAGTATATATGTAACTCAATCCAAATCTTTCTTATCTTTCTTCTTAAGTTTCTCGAATATTCTAGAATAATCAACCAGACACTATAATGACAGTTTTTTTTCATTTTCTTGATTTGCAAAACAATTTGATAATTTTTTTAAAATAGTTTTCCGTGAAATATTTGATCTTCCAAGTATCCTCATTAAGAACATTTCACTTTGAAAAAGTGGCATATGTTGCATTGATAATTTCAATTTATCTGCAGTCAATGATTATGAAAAGTGTTTCAAAATTGTAACAAGAAAGATCAGTTTTCAAGTTTTCACAAAATTTTGTCGATGGAAGCATCAAACAACAAGTCCCATTGTAGACAGCATAGAGTCCAAAGTGTTTGATGAACTGTTGCTCATAGAGGTAAAAATTACAATAAGAAAATTATTAGAAAAAATTTATGGTTTATTGAGGAAAATCATTGATCGTGCAGACATGCGGCTGGTAGAGCTGAAGACGGTAAGCGAGCAAAGTCTCAGTGACAGGTACTGTATATTTGAAGGATGATTGATCAATCTCTAAAAACCGCAATTTTTCAATGGTTTTCATTTGAAAAATCATAATTTTGAATCAAAGTTATAAACCCACAGAAGTGAAGCAATTGTGTAATCAGATAAACAGTCAGTACCACTTTTTTAAATTCAAGGTTTATTTAGTCGATAGAGCTTTTTATAAAATAGCTCAAAATGCTTAGGCCTTTTTGCCTTGAAATGAATAGCAAGTTTTTCTGCATTGAGGCTCAAAATTTTATTTCCTTAAAGTAAAACTGTCTAACAAACTTTTTATTGTCAAATTAAACATAACTTTGTTGGTCGTTCTAGCATAAGATAAAACAACATAATTGGCGTTTATCGAAATGCATTGAAACTACAAAATGGCACTTACAAGTTTTCGGTAACTGCTGTAGCCACTTGGTGTGAAAGCGTTGTTTAGTGTGAAACAGCTATCATCCTGACGGACTCCGAAGATTCAGTTAGAGTATTGATGATAAGGCTTGATTTTTTATCTTAAAACTTCAAAGAACTAACCGTTTTTCGAAGACATGTTTTGTTAATACAGAAGACAAATATCGATGCAAAAATGAGAAGAAGTTTTATGATGCGAACTGTTTTGATACTGCTAGTGATGAGAACGTGAATGTGAAAGCTTGGATCACCTCAAACATATATTAAAAGAAAGATTGAACTCTTGATAACACAATTAGTAGAAGATGAATAATCGAATATTTTGGTCAAAAAGCCACCACATTTTGAGAGACAATAGCGTAATCATGGAAACATTCAAAAGATCAGATTCATATTAAAAAACTCAAAATTTAATTTGTTGAACAGAGGGTTGATAATGATAATAACTGATAGCGCTTCAAAATTTTGAATAGAAAACTCTTGCTAAAGCCAAATTGAGTTAATTAGAAGATACTGAGAACAGTTGACTAGATTGTAGTATCAAATTAAAAGCTATTCAATTGCATATTCTTTTAATGGAAAAATCAAAAATTTTGGATGCTCAAATTATAACTCCGAATTCATATCAAGTTTTGAGTTTGTATCCATTACTTGTCTTAGTTTGTGTTCAGTCTTTCCCGATTGAATTTGCTCTAATTTGAATAACTGCTTTCCTTAAAAGTCGCAAATAAGTTTTCACCTGCTTTATTCGATGGTTACTCTGTTCTGTCGTATATATTGGCACACAAATAACAGTTTTCCCCCAGTTTCTAGGTCCGCTTTGATGAAAAATTTCAAAATTTCTGTTAGCACAAAAAAAGTTAATAGGAAATACTAAATGTTTTCTTGAAGCCCCAAAATTGTTTCCTTTTTATTATAAAAAGTGGTATATGCAAGTCTTAGAAAATGGCTGCGGCAAAACTAATGGGCCATTTTGGTTTTCATCAGTGTTCTCGTTTTTCAAGATCTTTACTCACTTCAACTTATTAGCTCTTTCAACCTTTCTATGAAATCAAAGCTTTTGTCATAGATTTTAGACGTTTTTTCAGTCTCCTGTAGACACGGAAAATGGAAATGTCGAAATTTTCAAGCCAATTTCATTATTTTAGAGTTTTCAGTGTTTCGTAATTTTTCTTTGTTTTGTTTTTACGTTCATTTGGCTGAACGAAATTTTTCATTCTTATTTCGGTCAAATTGATTATTAATTTTTGCCTAAATAGAGGTGGCGGCCGCCGCTCTTGACGAATTTTGCTTTCTTCGAGATTCAGCAATAAAACATGCATTTTTGAAGGAAATCGTTCACCGCAGCCAACAGTTAAGCTACGCTGCCAAAATCTTGTGCTTTCCTATATACCATATAGTTTGGTCGCATATAATATGTATATAACGTCATTTTACATGTAAACAAGCCAATACCCCCAAACTTTAGAAGGGAAAACATGCACCGAACAAAACTTAATTCCATTCCCGTTTCCACAACGTTCAGTGGGAATACTCAATAATATACCGAAGTTTTACATGAGGACTATTAGGTATAAAATTATACATGGTGACAATTAGGATTTTTACATAGTGACCATTAGGTATAAAATTATACTTGGTGACAATTAGGATTATTACATGGTGACCATTGCTGATCATTTAATACATGGTGACCATTATGATTTATACCTAATGGTCATCCATGTATGACAACCCCCCCCCCCCCCCCCGATCCTAACGCACTATATGCATACTACTGATATCATCATTATTAGATGCTTTTTATAGCATTCAGAAATTGTGCTTGATATGAGCAATCTTGCTGTTGCAACATTCGAAGAAATGTGGATTGTATTTGCTTAGGGTGGCTTTTTTATTCAATCAAATTTTGCTGATCAAAATGATCATTTGTACCAAAAAAATGTGTAACCCTTTGAAGATGTTAACCTTCAAGTTTTTTGTCACGTTTATTTATCTTGCTGAAAGCGTAACGCAATTTTTTCATGCGTGATGAACCATCTCACGCGGCAAAAACCGTTTCAAATGGAAAATATGTAAAATATGTTGGTCGGAATAATTTCGTTTTCTTCTTAAATTTTCACACGTAATGTTTCATTTTGTCCATTTTCAAAGTTTTTGATTTTTTGGGATTTGTATTTGCAAAAAAAACTATTTTATGCTGTCTTAGGGTCAATCGGAACATTTAGGGCCTTGCCCTGATATATGAGCTGACCTGCTTAATTTTTGAAATTGTTTTGAAAAACTAGTAAAAGTTAAAGCTGCAAACCTGACTTATAATTACGGAAAGTATTTTGAAACAAAAAAATGTTAAAATTTTTAGGTTCAATTTTAAAACTGCGGTAACTTTGAAAAAATGAATTTAATTAGTCATCTAACTTTTCTTATCGATATACGAGTTGAATGAAATCAGCAAAACGTATTTCACTTAAAACGTAATTTTAACCTGATTGTTTGTTTGGTATAGAAACAAAACGCTCTGTGATATTCCAGAGCAATCATTTGGGGTACCGATCAATCTCAAAAAAAAACAACTATGGCGTAGGATTTCTTTTTTTGCTTAGTTATAAGTAAAACAATCGCACAGCATCTAGTTTGATAGTATGTTAACGCCCTTAAAGTTTTTGGTCCAAATCTTTATGAAAAAATGAAAACAATTTTTTTTGAGAAAAAAATTGTTTTGATAATTCTTATAAATATTTGTTTCAGTCTAATTGAAATGTATGAAGTCACTCACTCCTTAGCGTTTTACTTTTTAATTCACCAGTTTAAGCCATCGACATTTAAATTAGAGCTTCCTGTGAACCAGAGTGTTATGTGAATCCGCATCTGCTTCGAAATTGAACGACAGATTAGTCTGATTACATTAGCTAAACAGACAAAGTTTGAAGTTTGAAGTCTGAATACATTAGCCAAACAGACAAAGTTTGAAACAAAAACAAAATTTCAGCCCCGGGGGCTAACTTTCTTATCATAAGAAAAATCACCCCTTCTTTTCATTTTGATAGCTTTGTTGATAGACTTTGTGTAATCAGACTCTTCCGCTGCTTGTGCTTTACGAGGCTAAACTTTACATTTTGCAATATGTAAAAAAAAAATTTTAACAACAGACAGAAAATTGCCTGATCGACGATTTCGCAACAACGAATTGTCTGTTGATATTTTGCTGCTGTGAGTTATTGCAAAATCAAAAAGCAGACTCAACTATTAAACTCATTTTTATCTTGTCAATCATTTTTTCGATATTAGCTCTCTGTTAAAATTAGGCGACACAACTAATTTGCGTTATAAATTTTAAGGTACAATGTACTTGTTGGGCTTCGCGTCAATTTTGAAAATCTTTTACAGATACAATTTGAGAATTTTTACAATTTCAGAATTTTTCTCATTTTAGAACCTTAAATATTGATCCCAGGATTCTACAAGTAAGCGACAGCATAGTCCGATAACACTAATTAAAGTGATAAATTTTTTAAAAAAAGAATAAAAAATCAGCTCCCAATGCTGTTGTTTTTTCATCGTAAGAAAAATAGCTCCTAGTGCTGATTTATTTTTTTCATTTTCGGAGCTTTGTTATTAGAGTGTAATCAGACTCTTCTGCTGCTAGTGACTTACGAAGCCAATCTGCATTTTTTTGCGATTTGCAAGAAAGTTTCGCAACAGCCAGAGATCAAGATGGTCGTAAGAGTCGCAAAAAGGACACTTTTTGTTCCATTTTTGTTGTTGTGAAATCCAGAGATGAATGGCAAACCCAGAAAAACAGCTTCAAGTGCTAAACTAATTTGTATCATGCCAAAATCTATACTATATTTAAATGCGAGTGACAGCTATCTCCCATGTTTAAGCATAATAATTTTGCATGTTTAACGGAGAATTTTTTCATGTTAAAGCGATATCATATATTGCAATGCTTAAGAAAATTTTTCAATCAATTTTCCGCAAGGTCATTAATTTTTCAGTATTTTTTTTCGAGGCCAAATTAAGTGTGTCTGTCTGCTTTTTTAATTAATTTGATTGTCTGTCTACCCGTCGCCTAATTTTTAAATTTTTATATTTTCTCTTATATATTTAAATGCGGGCTTCACGATCTCGCCATGTTTAAGCTTTTTCAACGTATTCTTTTTGCATGTTTAACAAAAGAATTTTTTCACGCTTAAGCTTTATCGTATATGGCAATGGTTAAGTTTTTTTCGATTTCCAGTTTAATTCACTGTTTACTTCATCTGTTGGATACTGTTGGATATTGTGAGGGTACTCTCAGAGGTTGCGACTCTTGCCTCTGATTATAGCTGCTGAAATCCTTGTAGTGTTCGAGATATGACGTTTTTTCGGATTTTTTTTTCAAAAAATTTAAGATAACTTAGATATAAAAAAATTCCACAAATGTTGAAATTACCATCTCTGTAGTGGGGCTCTGTCAGGGTACTTTCACGAGTTGCGAATTTCGCCGCCAAATATGACTGCTCAAATCCTTGTAGTATTCGAGATATGACGTTTTTTATGATTTTCTCCGAAATTTTCAAAAAAATTGAAATGTTTAAAAATTCCGAAAGTATGAAGATCTCAATCCTCTAATTAAAATCTGTTACGGTACTCTCAGGGGATTGCAAATGTTTCCTCTGAATACAGCTGCTCAAATTCTTGTAGTTTTTGAGATAGGACGCTTTTAGGGATTTTTTTCAAATTTTTTTTTCAGAAAAATTAGGTATAAAAAATTTCGCAAATTGTGAAATTATCATCTCTGTAAGGAGGCTCTGTCAGGGTACTCTCAGGAGTTACGATTTTTGCCTTCCAATAAGACTGCTCAAATCCTTATAGTTTTCGAGATATGACGTTTTTTATGATTTTCTCCTAAATTAAAAAAAAATTAGATGTTAAAAAAAAGTTCCAAAACTTTGAAGATATCAATCGTGTTATTGGAATATGGTAGGTTACTCTCAGGGAGTTGCAAATCTGGCCTATGAATATGGCTGCTCAAATTCTTGTACTTTTTGAGATATGACGTTTTTTCAGGATTTTTTTTCTAAATTTTTAAGAAAAATTAGGTATAAAAAATTTAACAAAGCTCTTAGTTTTCCTATCTATAGTAATGCTCTGTTAGATTATTCCCAGGAATTGGAAGTTTAGCTTTCAAATATGATTTCTAAAATCCTTAAGGCTTCGAGATATGACATTTTTTCAGATTTTTTCAAAAAAAAAACATTTTCAGAAAACTTAAGTTTTTTTTCTTCAAAATTTGAAATTCCAACCTTTAGTATGGGGCTGTTAGAGTACTATCAGGAGTTGCTACCAATCTTGGCTCCAAAATTGACTCCTCAAATATTTGTAGTTTTCCAGATGGGACTTTTTTAGTGATTTTTCGAAAAAATTTTCAGAAAGTTTGAATTTTTTTTCCAAAATTTGAAATTCCGAACCCTGTAGTTGGGGGCTGCCAGAGAACTCTCAGAAGTTGCAAATCTTGCGTCCAAATGCTACTGCTCATTTGCTTTTAGCTTTCGAGTTGTGACGTTTCTTAATTTATCATAAACTTTGATATAAAAAAAATTTCAAGATTATAAGTTTTTTCGAATTTTGAATTTAAAAAACTAATTAAAAAAAATTCTGAACTCACCAACCCTGGTAATCGGTGCTGTCAGAGTACACTCAAAGGATGCAGATGTTATTTCCGATAAATTCGAGTTTTTTGAGTTGTTAAAAATTGTTGAATTTCGTTTCGTTTCGTTTTTTTTTTATTTTCCTTCTTTTTTGTCTTATTTTGTTTGGGTTTGTATTATATCTGCTTAGTGGCCTCATTTCGGTTCATTTGACGAGAATTTAAAGTGTTTTATTTTTGTGTTGAGGGCGAGGGGGATTTGCTCTTTTTTTGTAAGTCCCGTTGATTTTTTTTTGGCTTAAAAATTTTCTGCTAAGGTAATTTCGGCTTCGTTACCGCTTGGTGAATTTTCTTCCGATGCTAATTTCACATTCTGTTGCATTGTATAATTGTTGTATCGCAAGTGGTGCGAAGCTCAGCTTTGCCTGTGTCAAAATAATTTTTTTTTGTCAAGAATTGTTTTGCAGAGGTTTGTTGCTCCGGGCGTTAGCAAGCTGTGACAGGATGCTCGAAGATAAAGTTTTTGATGTGTTTCTTGATATCAAAGCTATCCATAATCATAGCATTGCCCGACTTAAGGCGAATGCGGCCGATCAAAGAATTTAAGCGAAAGCGATAAAACGAGCTTAATAAAGTGATAACAAACGCGAACGGGACTGCTCTTTTATCAGGGCAACGCCCTGGATGTTCAAACTGCCCCTTATGGGCATCGAATAAAAGTTGGTTTAGAAAGTTTGGATCTCTTTTACAGTTTTTCAAAAAGGTTACTAGTTTCTTTGATTTCATCGCTCTGTGCGGATTCCGCGCTAATTTACGTTACAAATTTTACGTTACAAGGTGTTTTTTAATTGTTTCCAGATCAATTTGGAAAAAGTCCATTTACTTTTTGAGACAATGTGAAGATACACAAAATAAAGATTCTTTTTGTGATTTGATTGACGTTTAAAAATCTCCAAAAAATTCTCCGTTTTAATAAAACTGGGCCGGAAACTTTGATTTGTGACTATATCTGGCGCCGATCTTAGGAATTAAGCTCTTATAAAGGAATATTATTGGTTCAAACCGTGAAAAAGTTTTTTGGAAAAATGGTTCCAAATTGTGGTTTGTGACTATTTTAGAGCAAAGTCTCTCTTATTGATTGCTTTTAAGCCATAATTGCTTTACATTATTATACCGGCGGACATTATTTAGGAGAGCGGGGCGGACGCTTTCCCTCACGGATTCAACCCCTGCTGACCGAAATGGTCCCCCTTTGTAAATATTAATATATCCATTTTTGGCGATGGACCCTAAAAATTTTGTAAGAGCGCCTTCGACGCCAATATCTATTAATTTTGAGGGGGAAGCGCGCGTCAAAAATACGCCATTTTTTGGTCAAAACTTTCCATAAAGTCCATAAAAACACTTTTTTTGGCTTGTTTTTTTTTTCAAAATGGGGTCTTTATAGTGATTCGGGAGAACTCAGAAAATCAAAAGGGTCAACTAAAAAAAAGTTCGACAATATATATTGAAAAAGACCAAGTTAGTTTAATTTTTGCAATTTTTGCAATTTCGCGCGCACAAAAGAAACGATAAAAAGTTCATTTTTTTCCGAATTTTTCCTTTTTCGTGCAAATTATTGTAACCAGATTTTTCTGTGCCAAAATTGCACCAAATGGCCACTCCTGCTAAAAGTTGCTGTTTTTTTTTTCATTTTCGCAGACTTGATTTTGAGAGCATACGCTCCCAACTCGCAGTGGGAGGTGGTTAGAATGTCAGCTGAGAAAAGCACACGGAACAGATTCAGTGGGCGAGAGACTGTGTTCCCCATGCTCAGATACACAATCTACATGAAGCGACGATCCACCTTCTTCATCAACACCCTAATCGTTCCCTGCTCTTTGCTAACGGGTATTTTACGCATGTTGTGTTATATATCGATCAAGTTAAGATTTCAAGATTGTGTTCATGTGGTTAGCTAATATGAAGATTATTTGCGAGTCAAAATACAGAACCATTTTCGGCAATTCTTCATTTGAAGTCCTCCATAAACTCACTTTTTTCCACAAAAAAATATAATTATATTTATACTTGAGTAGATTTTGAAAAAAAATAGAAGACCTTGCAACTGAATTTCATCCAGGTTTTTACCGATTACTTCCTTTCTCCTCTTTTTCTATCAATTTTGTAGCTTTGAACGTGCTGTCTGTGTTCCTTCCGGTGGAAAGTGGGGAGAAGATCGGTCTGGGAATGACACTCATGCTCGCTCAGGTGGTCAATCTACTCATCCTGTCCAGTATCCTTCCAGCTTCATCGCTGCATTTCCCAAAACTAGGTAAAGTTACTGGTATGCAGAAAATTTAAAGAGTATTTGATGAGCAATGTTAATAAAAGCAAGTGAACCCTAAAAAAGACGCTAATTTTCGACGCATAAAGACACCTAAAGGGTTTAAAGGGAATGATATATAGGAGATTACAAGGCTTATGATGGGACACTAAATGTGCAAATTGGAAATCTTTTCTAGACGAATACTTTCAGGCAAATACTTTTTGGTCACAATTGGACTGATTGGAATGTCGCTTGTGTATAACTGTGCCATCACCAACTACTTCCACAACGACTTCACATCAATCTACCGCAGAATCATCAAAAGTAAGAAGTAGCATCCTTTAGCTAACATCAGCGACAATTCGTAACAAAAGATTAACTCGTAACATGGCGCTCCGCTGCACTTACATTCGGCATGAGGAGGAATAGTGCGCAGAGATTAGTGTTTGTCGCTTAAATTATTGTTACGAATTGTCGCCTGTTACGAATTGTACAAAGGGCTCTAAAGTATAGATGCAAGCCTGGAATTTTCAATGGCCTCATTCACTAGTTGTTTTGCGGTACTACCCTGGTCGAGGTCTGTGACTTTCCAGACTTTGTCTGGTGTCTGGAAAACGGCTTAAAGTAATTATACAACCACAACCTCCGCCCGGGTATTCTAACGAGCCATCTAACAGCGAAGACTCTCCTCTGCATAATGTTTGATTTTTAGGAAAAGACTCTTCGCGATCGGCTAAGACAGATGCTCAAACAAATATTGACATACCAATAGAAATAATAGAAATGAATGATCTGGAGATTCGGGAAACTATCGAGAGACGTCCAGACGATTTCAACAAAGAGTCGCAGAAGCAGACACGGCGAGACCTCTGCGCCATATGCGATTTTACTTTTGGTGTTATAATGCTCTGTTTAGTTCTCATAGTTCACATCATCTATTTCGCAATGAATTAAACTTTTCATTTGGAGCTTCCTTTGTTCATTTTTTAAGTCACAATATTTTCAATTCTGTCCCATTTTGTTTCCTCATAAAAACATTATGGCTTCCTCATTTGTTGATCAAAAAAAACAATATGGCTGTTGTTACTGGGTGTCTTGCTAGTTTTAAAAGCGAAAAACGTTTCACTCGGGTCTGCTGCAGGCATTCCATTACGAGGCCGAACTGTGCACTGGATAGGAGCACAATGTTGTGTCTGTATGTTCCTGAATTCCAGAGACAAGTCTTAAAATATGTTCCAAAATGTAACTGGATTCCACAAACAAAATTTCAGTGGATTCCACATACATATACCTGTAACGTAAATTTTGTCGGCATATTTTTTTTGTTGCGGATTCCGCAACAAGCAACTATAGCTAGTTGTTCTGGATTCCGCAACTGTAAGTGGATTCCGCAAAATGTTAGCGGAATCCGCAAATAAAACTGGATTCCGTTAACTGTAAGTGGATTACGAATTTTGTTCAATACTGAACTTGCACATGAACAATTAAAAGCTGAGCTGGAATTATTTTCTCTAGCAATGCGGAATTTAAAAGCAAAGACTTAGCCACTGTCAGCGAAATCCACGAATAAGTCTTAAAACATTGGTTACCTAAATCGGTGGATGTCATCTTTTAGTATTTTGGAAACCCAACACCGAACAATTTCAAAATTTGGAGTCATTGAGTTGAGAGTCTATGGAACACGCAGCATATCGACAAATTAGGTCAGTATTCGGGATTGCGTCAATCCCAATGACTGATTTTGGAAGCATAACGCCGAATAAATGCAGTAAGTGTAGTCATTGAGTTGAGAGCGTATGGAAACACAACACACAGCATATCGCCAAATTAGGTCAGTATTTGGAATTCCATCGATCCCAAATACTGGTCAATATTTGGGATTGATAGAATCCCAAAAACTGGTATAATGTGGAATAAATATGGAATATATCCATTACTTGGAGTCATTAGGTTGAGAGTGATAAGAAATCCAACGCATAGCAAATCGTCGAATTAGTTCAGTATTTGGGATTTCATCGATCCCAAATACTGATCTATTCTAATAAATTTCTATTCTAGTCAATTTCTATTCTAGTGAATTCAAATCATGTATTTAAAAGATATAATTTTAAAGGCTACTACACAAATAAATATATGTAAAGAGAATCCAAAAACAAAATGCGGATTCCCCTTACAATTTGCGGATTCCACTTACAATTTGCGGATTCCACTTACAGTTGCGGATTCTGCAACAGCTCAAATTAACGATACAAAGTTTTATCATTTGCTTGTGGATTCCTCAAACTGTTCTGGATTCCGCAAATACAATTGCGGATTTCGCAAATTTGCCTACTTTTTGAGCAATTTTGAGCGGTACAATGATTTAGGTATTGGTTTGTGGAATCCAAAACAGCAAAGAAGATCGGAGAAAAGTAGCAATGTTGCGGATTCCGCTGTAAATCTGATTTTGGCCTGTTGCGGGTTCCGCTTACAATGCAGAGAATGCACAGTTTGGCCTCGTAATGTCCTTGAAAAATTACTACTCTCGTTAAAAACAAAAACTCTTTCTTTCAATACAAGCAGCCTTGACAAAGAGGGGTCGCTAAAGGATCCATTGGTCGCTAAAAATAATCGGAGAAAATTTTAGCTATAGAACATTGAATTAATTTTTTATACGGAAAAAAAATTTTGATCAAAAAGAATCTTAGGCATGGGCGATCTAGGATTTTTTCGAGGGGGGGGGGCGGATTCTTGAAAAAATATTCAAAAATCAGATGATTATTTTTTTTAGGTCAATCAAATTATTTTTCAAAGCTCCCCTAAAGCACTAAAAACCATGTTCTGACCAAAAAATTCAAAACTCGCTTTTTTGGCACGCTCGCCCTCAAAGATTGTAAACATTTGTGCCAAAGGCGCATATAGAAAAAATTAAGGGTCGGTCGACCCATAATGGATATCAAAAAAGGTACCAAAGGCGGGAACCTTTGGGTCGGCAGGGGTTCGAAGCCTTGAGGGAGGGGGCTTATCCACCGCCCTCCCCCTAAATCCTTCCCTGATCTTAGGTAATTTTTGATGATAAAAAAGTTGAAGATATCAGATAAAATGTTATAATAAAAATAGTAAAATTTAATAAGTATTTTTTTCTTGTTGAAAATTTAACCCCACAAAAAGGTTCAAGAAAACAAGGCATGAATTTATTGGTGTGGTGCATGAATTTATTATTTAGATATTATTTATAATTTATTACATGAAGATATCAGATAAAATGTTATAATAAAAATAGTAAAATTTAATAAGTATTTTTTTCTTGTTGAAAATTTAACCCCACAAAAAGGTTCAAGAAAACAAGGCATGAATTTATTGGTGTGGTGCATGAATTTATTATTTAGATATTATTTATAATTTATTACATGAAGATAACAGATAAAATGTTATAATAAAAATAGTAAAATTTAATAAGTATTTTTTCTTGTTGAAAATTTAACCCCACAAAAAGGTTCAAGAAAACAAGGCATGAATTTATTGGTGTGGTGCATGAATTTATTATTTAGATATTATTTATAATTTATTACATGAAGATATCAGATAAAATGTTATAATAAAAATAGTAAAATTTAATAAGTATTTTTTTCTTGTTGAAAATTTAACCCCACAAAAAGGTTCAAGAAAACAAGGCATGAATTTATTGGTGTGGTGCATGAATTTATTATTTAGATATTATTTATAATTTATTACATGAAGATATCAGATAAAATGTTATAATAAAAATAGTAAAATTTAATAAGTATTTTTTCTTGTTGAAAATTTAACCCCACAAAAAGGTTCAAGAAAACAAGGCATGAATTTATTGGTGTGGGGCATGAATTTATTATTTAACCCATTATGCTCACACCCCCCTAACTTATAACCCCGTAACAGAATAACCCCATAATAATTTAACCCCCTTTAATAGCAATAGTTTGTTTCAAATTAAATCTTTTTATAATTATAGTAATATTCTGATTAAGTGTTACTAATTGAGGTCAGAGAATTTTTTCTCGAATAGCTTGATGCCTCTAACATCTCAAAAAATTTTCACTTTGATAAATTTAGGAAATAATATCTAATTTACGCGTTTATATTCAAGCATAAGCACAGGATTGAGGGCGCGTACATTCAAGCATTACGGCATATATGCCAGTGGCGCTATTTCTTACAGACTTAACTGTATGGAGTGAACTTGATGAAAAAATTCAGGAGTGATTTGAAAGTTCCTTCAGCCAAACAAAAATTGATTTTCCAAGCACAATACTTTGCACGTCCGGGTTGCCGAAAGTAGAGAATAATTCATTCATGAGTTTCGGAAGACTGGTAAAAGGTGTTCTCGTTGCTTGCGCATGCTTTGTGCACTTCAAACTAAGGTTTTTTTAGTTGGTAGGGCTAATTGATTGACAAAATTACTATTAAATACTATTTTGTCAACTTAAATTACTATTTGAAAATGCATTGTTTTTTTTCGATCAAATTACAAATGGCATCAATTAACTGATATTTGTAACCTTCGTATTAATCTGCCATTTGAATCAGAAGGTTGAAATATTGCTGCCTAATGCTTGAGCACAATGGATGCAGGGACACAATGTCTGATTTTATAGCGTTTTTTAACACGATTATTCGAAAAAACCAAATAAAGCATTGTAATGAAGTTGCTTATTTACCTAAGCAAAACTCTGAGAGTTCCGACTCTATAAATCTTAAATCAAAAATTTTGGAAAAAAATGATTAAAAAAGGAAAAAAATTGAGTTTTTTTTACTTCTGAAATTGAGTCCTCATTTTGCTTCCTCTCCCCGCAAAATATGTAAAATACAAAAGGATGTATTCAGCGTCTCGAAATGTATAAAAAAAAAACGCTGGCCTCGATTAAAATGGGAAATGAAACATATTGCGGGCTAAATTTTCTACATGGGAAAACTCAACACAATTTCCACGTATTCAGATTGTATAGAACGATTCATCAAAAACACCTGATCAAAAACTGAATTTCACATATTAGAAAACCGTCTCAAGCAAATCATACATTGTCTTTTTCTTCAAAAAGTTGAACAATCTGGTTAAAAATTATGTTTGCTACATTAGATTTAATTCTTGTTTTTTGATACTTTTACCCCTAATCCTTCTGTCCCTGTTTAGAACACTTTCTAGCTCCTTTGGTACTTTTTTGCGACATCTATTTGTAGCGACCGACTCTAAAAGTTTTTTAGGAGCATCTATTGCGCTAATAGTAAAATTTTAATGAAATGACGCGCCTCCAAAAAACTGCACAAAAACTGATTTTGTTTTTTTTTTTTACTTGTAGTAAGTATCCTAGAACAGCATTTTGACGTTTTTGAAGAGCTAGAAAAACCAATTTGGATGACCTGAAACATTTTTACGAATTGCGCACCGCGTAAAATAACTTCTGATAATCAGCTGTGAACATTTTTTTTGCGCATTAGTCCAAGATTAAGTAAATATCTCTGTATCAAAATGAAAGAGATGTTTCAAATTCCTAGAATAGAAGCTGAATTGGAAAAACTTTGTGATCTATTATACCAAAACATCATTCCGAATAGCGGAGAGTTCAAAAAGAATTTTTTTGATTTGTTTGCTGAAATAAGTTGTTTGAATTCTGCTATAGCATAGTTAGCATTATGCGCGCAGCTTGCAACCAAAATATTTGCACTACTAGCCTAAAATTTTCTGAAAAACTTATTAATGACTAAAAATTACTTTACAAAAAGGTCTTTTTGCAGCAGCATCAAAGCTCTGGTCTCCGAACAATATTGCGACCCCAATTTCATCAACTGGATTTCAATTTTATCTAACCAAAAAAAAACTTTATTGCTTCGAATCTTGAGAGAATGAATTATTTGTAATTTTGTTTTTGTTTTTTTTTTCAGACAATTTACTGCATTTTAACAAGCCTCTTTTGAAATTAATTTTTTATATTATCTGAGAAACATTGACGCTTTCAGCCTAAATAAAAAAAAATCACCTGATTATTTTTGATAAAATGAAGACGGTTTGAAAGTTTTCATTTAACTCGCGTTATACTTCGTTCTAAAAACGAATGAGCCACATTTTTATTCGGCCCAGAAATTTTTTAAAATTGAATCTAGCCAACCATTTGAAACTATAAATTTCTTCCAAGACCCTCAGGCTAATTACATCATTTTGTACCTTAAGTAGAGTGTTAGGGGAAAATTTTCAGAACAAAACTTGATAAAAAATTTACATTTCATTGTTTTTTATGTTCAATAATTTCCCAAAACATCAAGAAACGATGATTTTTTGACTTGGACACTCTCGAATAAAACGATTGAGTTATGTTTTTTTTCTATCTGTTGACTCAAGTAGAGCTTAAATAATCTTGTCTTTTATCTGTCCTTTAAATGGGTCTGTTAAAAATGTCTCAATTCTGCAATATAAACAACAATTTTTTTTTTTAAATTTCCCGAGTAAATTGTTTTGTTTTTCTGACTTTTGAAAATGATGGAAAACGTATGCGCAGGGTTTTTTCAATTTTCACTTTTGAACTCAACGTTTTTGACAAATTTTGATAACTATCTAACGAACCTCGTTATTTTAAGCTGAGTCTTGAAAATTGTTTTCCGTTCATGTCACACGCGTTAACGGCTAGCCTAACAAGACTGCTCGTATCAGGGCAAAGCCCTGAATGTTGCGATTACCCATTAATTAGTCCCGAAGAGTTTTTGATAAATGAAAACTTGACACATCATGAATTTTAGGTTGATAATATCATACTATGAAATTTTGAGTCGTTTTTGGAATTAATCATACTAATCAAAATTCCTCAATTTAATTTGGAGCGATTACGCGTGCGGATAAATTGCGACGCATAAATTATTTGCGTATTAAGCAAACTATGAATGTATTATTCGAGCGGCCAAATCGCACTTTAGTCTAGTGCAAGCAATCCCAAATTTGTGGGATTGATCCCATACGCAGTCATCTATACCAAAATGAATAAACCAGCAATTTGGCCCTGATTACACAAGACGGTAAGACGGCAGTAAAAACAGGACAAAAATGAAAAAAAAAAGACGAATGATATCCCCGTTATTTTACAGACATCTCCGACGAATGACATCTCCAAAAAATTGTTCGACTATTTTATTGATTGTTTTGATGCAAAGTTTTTTTTTCTTCAGATTTAAAGTTAATTAGACTGTTGCGGGCTTGCCCTTATATACATGATCAGTCTTGTTTCCACCAACTCGTTTCTTGAGCAAATTTTTCTACAGATAGAACATTTCATTTCTTGTAGATTGTATAAGAATGATGCATAATTAGTCCGACATATGAAAAATTTTCAATTTGTGTTCGGGTGAGTTTTAGTTTTTTCTACTTTTTGTTCGAGTGATATATCTAGGTTGAGTGATATGTCATAACAAAACTCTAACAACTGTGATTGAAATCACATTAAAAGTTTGAAAAATAATTCCGGTGTCGGGAAAAACCGGTTTTAAATTTTTGATTTTTTGTCTTATTTCAGCGAATAAAGCGAGCGAGCAGTTTTATTTTTAGTGATCAATTGCTAAAAAGCTTACAATAGCTTTAGTTAAAACGTAAAAATTTTAATTGGGAACGTTAATTTACTTTGAGTATTTTAGTGACTTTTGGGAATCAAATTTTTCAAAAACTCAAAAAACTCCCAAGAACTTGACAAAAATGTTCTAAAAATTTTCGTTTTTCGTTTTTCTAGTAGTTTTTCTACAAAAATTGTTTCTCAATTTGCTTATTTTAGTAATGCTAGCGAATGAACCTAGCCCCTAGTTTTTTGTTTAGCTTCTTTTATCACACCACGCCGAAAAAAAAAACGACATTAATTTGAAAATACTTGGTGGAACGTGCACACAATTCCTCAAAACGGCGCATTTAGAAAAAATTTGGGGTACGTCAGCCAAAAATGGATATCTCAAAAGAGTTCAAAGGGGGACCCTTGGGTCGGCAGGGGGTAGAATCCCTAATAAGAAAGCGTCCCCCCCTAAATGCGTTTTTTTTCTATTTTTTTCTGATTTACGATTAAATCAACGATTAAGTTTTTGCACGAAACTTGCACACATTTACGTCAATGCAATGGATCACTGCCACCGTTTCTCAAACCTAATTAAAATTTCCTCAATTGCTCTCACACTTTCCTTGGATTTAAGGGAATCGCCATAGCGGTGTCCAGCTCTTTAACCCCACGTTATTTAACCCCCAGTTTTTACACCCACTTATTTATAATCCCGTAACAAAAACCCCACAACATTTTAACCCCCTTTTAATACCGATAAATTGTTTCAAACTTTTTATAAGTACAGCAGTATTCGACTTATGTATACTAATTGAGGCCTGAAAAGCCAGTCTTACATCACTTAATGCCTCTAGCATCTCAAAAATAACTGCTTTTCGGTTAGTTAGAGAAATAACCCCTCATTCACGCGTTTAAAACAGAGACAACCTGCACGGTGCTAATTGAAAACAACTCAAGAAATTGAAAAAAAAAGTACATAAAATCACACTGCCTTACACTAGAAAGATTGTTTCACCATTCTATGAGCTAAAATGTTTGAAGCGTCCTTCCATTTTACTTTATCCTCCAAACACAAACAAATATTACTGGTATTAAAGGTATCAATTTTAGCCACGAGTTTTATCTTAAGCGTAAGAACAAAACCGCTACTAACTGAAACTGCTCAAAATACCAGACTCATAAATGCCGAGCAACAGCAACTACAGAGGGCAAAAATTTTTTTCAAACGAGGGGTGAGCTTAATCACGACATATCTACGGGAAAACCTGATGCTCGAATAGTTTTGAAAAAAATCAAGGACCGGAGGGAGAGCTTGGCAAGAACTACAAAAGCTATGGAGGGCTGGCATTATGGCATACAGTCATATTTTAGTGGTTCACACCGTGTATTTGGAAAGTAATCGCAAAAGTAATCGCAAGAATGATGCTTGTCATTTTTTTGAGAAAAGACGTCTAGTTGTAACCTCCCGGATACGTAAGAAAACGCATTGACTTGACTCACATTTGAAAAAAGCTGTCTATATCAATTTAATCACGGAACAATCGCTCCTTTGGTGGGACTAGGGGTTGGCAAACCCTTTAGACTTTGCGTTGTATGCCGACAGTTAAAAAAACGACAAACTTTAAATGGTTCGAAAAATTAGTTAAAATTTAGTTTAAAATGATTGCCATTTGTAAAAACGTAGATTAGATTGATCAAAGTTTTGGTCACAACCAGTTTTTATTCAGTAATTCATTTAACCTCAGCCAATTAATCTTTTCTTAGCGAGATTATTTTCCAGATCAAAATCAAATTTGGAGAAATATATTCATTTTTGGTTAATAATTTTGAATCATGTTGATCGGATTGGGCTATCGGCAGGATCATTTCTGTTCAAACCTAAACCGCATTTAGCAGCTTGCAGGTTGTTTCGTTTTGAGTCGCAAATATTTTCGCAATTAAAGCTTTGATGTTTACCGACGCTACCGACTCTATGGCCCTAATAACTTGTAGGGGTTCCTCTGCCTGACTTTAACTTCATTAAAAGCTTTTTTAAAATAAAATTTTGATTGTTTTTATTCATTGCAATAGAAAATCAAAGTTTTAGACAAACCTAGGGCTCTCATTCAGCAACAAATGTCAATTAAATTATTCAGCATTAAAAAATTACCTGCAAACAATCATGAAAGGTTTCTAAAGTTTTGCATGATTGTATGACAAGCAACTTCCATACACTCCATGAATGGAATTGTGTGATACGTTTTTTTTTCATTTGGAGGTAGATCCAGGAACAGTAACTTACCCCATTTTTGGCTTGCCCCATTTTGACACCTATCAGGTTGACACATGACAAACCTTCGGAAGCTGATAACAACAGGAACACGAACTATAGTATATCTGGATAACTTTTAGGTCTGCTTATTATCACCTTTCTTTCATATGGCTGCTTGTAGATTTTTCTTCCCACCCTTATTACATTCCAGCCATTCGCAATTTTTTTTTGGTGTGTATGTCCTTTCATTTGCAAAAAAAAATCTTAACATGACTTTGATGTCTTTGGTCGTACTCCGCGAAAAAATCGAAGTCTCCAAAAAAGATTGAAGAAGAAACGAAAGAGTAAGTTTTTCTATCGAGCCTTTTTCCGCCGGATTTTGAAGCGAATACTTCCAAATTAAATAAGTGACAGCTAATTCATTAATTTTCTCCAACTAACTCTGCGCGACAGGTGATAAATGTCATCAGTGCTTCTAATGGATTGATCCAACTTTTGGTTGGGACTTGGGAACATGTCAAATATGGGTGGGATGTTTGAGCCTGCAGCTGCGATGTGGCTTCACTATTACTTCCTGGCCTGTGCTGCCCCTTTTGGACACTTGTGTGCATCATCTTCTGTTCATGCCTCTTAACTTAATGCATCTTGCTGCAAATCAAACTAAATGAATTGTGGGGCCTCCCCATTTCGCAGTCCTGCGTCTTACTTAGCTCGAATCCCATCCCCCTTCTTCCCCTCGCTCTCTTTCTCTCGTCCCCCATAGCCGCTACTGCTCAATCCATAGTGGCAAGAGTGCATCTCCAAACACTTCAAATGCCCCCTTTCAATTCACAGTCCCTCTTTCATCCGTTCACTTTTCGCTACCTCCGGTCGCCGGCCGTGTCCTTGTCTATCCCGCCATCCACTAATGGCCATACAATTTTAGTGTTGAAACCACATTTACACTATTAGTGCTCTTGTGTTTGTAGCCCATTTAATCTCACGCGATCAGGCAGCCCATTTGATGTACAAAAGAGCTAGCTTCAAATCCTTTCTTTGTACAAGAATCAACCTTAATTGTTTTGTTTTGTTTTTCCAATCTAAGGGTCATTTACGACACAAAACAGGCTATTCGCTAATTCCCATTTAATCAGGGATTAAACTTTTTTTGAATAACTTTTTGGCGCTTCAAAATTTTGTTCAGCGCTCTTTTCATTTTTTTGAAACTTTGAAAAATTATTTGAAAAATTAAATATATATTTTGTCGAGAAGCGCTTCAGTGTGATGCAATTATACGCCTCAAAAAACAAATTGTTCGTCAGTTCGATCAGATTGCTGATGTTAAGTGAAGCTACTTCATCTAAACTTGTAAATTGTAGCAAGCTGCCGTTGAAAACTAACACGTTGCTTTTATTGTCAGCTAATTTTGCTGTCATGTTCTGCTGTTGATTCGACTGAGCACTTGTCTTACCAACTGTGATTAACAACTGTTAAGTTTCTCAGCTCTCTCAAATGGCATCTGATCTAGCAGCTAGAGCCAAACGGGCTTTAAATTACCGAGACTTTAAACAGACCCTTCTTTTGATGTATGTTTGCATGGCTACAAAACCATCAGTCGGTAAGATTAAAAGTTAATTTTTCCTTGTTCAATGCCATCGAACTCTTTTCATTCATATTTCGAACAAGTTGATCTTCAAATCTTAATTTTTTAAATGACCATCTTTGCTAGACATTTTAGGATTAAAAACATTTGTATTGTGTTTTGTTCATTTTTCCAATTGCACTTTAGACAGATATATATATAAAAAAGCAAGTCAAAAAATTAAACTTCAATTAAAAGTCCAAAAAATCATTGCGGGGTATCATTTCCGACCTTAAGCGCACTTATTGGCGCAAATTTCGAGAATTGTGTAAAGATATGGCTTTTCAATGACAAAACTTCACAATAAAAAATGGCTTTGAATTAATGGATTTCAATTAAGGATTCAATTTTCAAGATTCTGATCTCTGTTTGCTGATGTACCCGTTTACTTATAAAATGAATTATTTATATATATTTTTATTTAAATAACTTCTGTTTTTGTAAAATTAAGTACTATAAAACATTAAAGTACCCCAAGATGTAATAGTAAGCTTTTCCTAGGTCTGAAATATTTCCTGCAAGCGTGTCGGATCATGTCTGAGTAGAAACTTGATTTAGATATACAATAAAATAAAGTTACTTTAAATCAACTTAGAATAGCCTTTCCTTACAACTGCAACTTGAAATAAAACGTGATAAAATTTTACAATTATAAGCTAATTGTTCCGACTTTCGATACAAAAGTAACAGAATATTTGTGCTCGGGGTGGGTTTTTTTTTCTTCAGACAAATTTCGACTTTTTAACTAGCCATTTTTGACGGACTTTTTTATATCATTCAAAAGGTATTGTTGTACTGAGCTAAAATTTGAAAAGATATTTCACCTGTGATCTTTTTTTGTAAAGTTATGAGGGTTTAAAGATTACCATTTTGGCTAATTTGGGACAATTAACGCGCAATATATTTCGCGCTATTAACGCGTAAGCGGAGATTTAATCCGTCTTAGAGATCGTTCCAAATTGGTTGAGAGAAGCTTATTTGCCATAATTGATTTTTTACAAGGAGCGAAATCTATTCTTTTGTAGTTTATATGGCGTGTGGGGGGATGATTTTCATGGAAAAAGTTTCAAATTTTGGAAATTTTTTTTTACGTTTAGTTTGTTAATGATATTTATGTTATAACTGCTCCATAAACCTTAAAAGGCAGTCGGAACATTCAGGGCTTTGCCCTGATACGCGCAGTCTTGTTAAATAACAAAGATTTGAATGTTCAATTGAGAAATGTCAAAATTATGCTAACTTCCAAATGTTCATTTCAAATCTGCTACATTTATTTTAGCTTGTACTGGTTTTTTGCAACTTCTCTCTAGATATTTTTTGCCAATCTTCATCTTAGTTTTCTTTTCAATTCGACACAACTGCTTGCAGATCTTTTTGGAAACTGTTGCTTCTGGCTTTTAGAGGATCTTTGCTCAGTTTCAGTTTCGCTCATAAGTTGCGTTACCCCATAGACCAAATTTCTGTGACTTGTCGACATAAGAAAACCAGACTGCTAGTATCAGGGCAAAGCCATGAATGTTCCGACTGCCTTTTAAGGTTTATGGAGCAGTAAAATCACTTAAAAAAATAAATTTACAAAAAAAAAATTCTAAAATTTGATTTTTTTTTTGAAAATTATCCCCCCACACGCCATATAAAGTGCAAAAGGATAGATTTCGCTCCTTGTAACAAATCAATTATGGCAAATCAGCTTCTTTCAACCAATTTGGAACAATTTCTAAGACGGATTAAATCTCCGCTTACGCATTAATAGCGCGAAATATATCGCGCGTTAATTGTCCCAAATTGGCAAATTGGTCAAAATGGCAATCTTTAAACCCCATAATTTTACGAAAAAAGATCACAGGTGAAATTTCTTTTCAAATTTAAGCTCAGAACAACAATACATTTTGAATGATATAAAAAAATTCCGCCAAAATGGCTAGTTAAAAAGTCGAAACTTGTCTGAAGAAAAAAAAACCCACCCCGAGCACAAATATTCCGTTACTTTCGTATCGAAAGTCGGAACAATAATCTTCTGTCATATTTGATGTTGCCTAAGCGAGGATATAAGTGAAAATGGGATTTGACTTTCAAATAAGAAACATAGTTTAAAATATGAACCAAATAAGTGGGTAATCCAATCGCCCATAGAGGCGTTTATAGACATAATTGATTATCAGCACTCTAAACTGAAAGCTCTGCGATAAAGTGCGTTTTTTAAAGTGTGTTTTTTGGCGCGTGCTCCTCTTCAAAAAAATTATACAAAGGTGCCAAAGCCTCGTTTAGCAAAACTTTAGTGTTGGTTGACCGAAAATGGATGTCATTAAATAATACCAGAGGTTTTTTACAGGTGGTAAAGTTAGTTGATTAAGTAAGATATCTTCAAACTCAACAAAGCTAATCAGTGGTTTTTAGGCTGTATGGTGGAGTCTTTTCAAGATGCTACGGGTAATGGGGGCATGTTGCAGATTGGTATGGGGGACAATGGCCTACAACATGCCCGAAGCGACGAGGGTGAACCGCAACCACGCTCCGTCTGTCAGTGGTCAACAACTGTACGAGTGCCAGCTAACAAGGCCATATTTATATCAGCTGACAACTTCAACATACCGAAAACTACAACGGGTAAGTTAAATTATATTCAATTTCTAATCGATGATACGCGTATTAGCAGTTGTTTAATCAGTAGCCCAAGTCAAGCTGAAAAACAGCGGGTATAAGGTTGAAGCCTATAATAACTTTGTTTCCTGCTTCCTTATGCCTTGTCAATTAAGTTATCATTTTAGTTACTTTGAAGGAGCTTTATCACAATATTTTCCGATTTCGGGAGTACTTTTGAGTAATAATAAAGGCATTTGAAATACTCAATAAAGCGATAAGCCGGTTTTGGTGTTCTCGTAGAGTATTTTCTGATCAAGTTGCCGTCTTTATGTCATCCTATCTGTTTTTGGCTAAATATGAGTTTAAGTCCGGGGTGAATTACTCATAGATATTTTCAGATCAGGTACACAGTCTGTTCGTCACGCCATCTTTTTTTCGACCGGAGAGATTCGTTTAACTTCTTAATCTAATACCGATCTTAATCTTACTCTTATATATCCTAGTCTCAATAGATCTAGTGTATACTGGTATTGGCGAGATAAGATATCAATTAAATCTGTTCTGGCTAAAACTATAAACAGTTTCAGCCTTACAAACTTTTGTAAGTGTTATTTATGGATCATGATTGGTTAGTAAGAAGTAAGTTAGAGAGATAGTTTTATCTATATTATAATTGGCCGTAAAAACGAGTCTTAAACTGGCTCCACCCATCCAGCGGGGTTTAGAAATTTTTTCAGTTAAATCTTGGTTGTTGTGAAGGATGGATGGAGAAGTTTCTTGATTCTTGGAGTAGATTAGTTTGAAGCAGTGCTTGCGTGAAAAGGAGAAAGAAACAGTTTCTCGGGCTAAGGCTTAGTTGTCTTCGTAGAGAAAAAAGAGGTACAGTTGCTTCAGAAGTGGGTTTAGTGATCGTGTTGAGTGGTCGTGTCAGGATTTCAGATTTACACAATGATGTGTTGATTTCGTTAAGTTAGAGCGAGAGTACGTGCATTCTCAAGTATTCATCGAGTAGCGAGATAGGGTTTGACTTCTCTGTGTGAAGCGTCAAGTGACTACGATTCGTATGTGAATTCAACATCGAGTTGGCAATTGTTGTTCTTTAATGAGTACCATTGCCTTGACATTGGTTTCATACTTCAAATCCTGTGGTGGTTGTGACCACGGCAACAAACCAGAAGATTTGCAATTACAGAGTCGGAATGTCATCGAGTTTTCATCTCCCTTTGCTGCTCGTTTCTTTTGGTCTAAGAAATCTTTTTATATTGTATATTGATATCTGCATCTTGTTAGTGAGATCAGTTCTAGTTATGAATTCTATTAATTTGTTGTCGCTAAAGCGTTTTTTACTAAATCGCTTATTTTAAAGAGTCGTTCACCCTGGAGCTACTCTAGTCAAAAATAGGAGTGCATGTTACAAGCGTGGTGTAGCGCGTGGGGTGAGTTTGGCTATAGAGCATGTTCAGTACATCCTTAAGTGGTGGGTTAGGCCAGTTGCGGGAGTTTAATTTTATCGACTCTCTGAGCAGAGTCTTTTTTTTGTGTTCGGTTTTTTGTTCTTTTTTATCAGGTGATTTTCTCTTTGTCTTTTTTTGGTTAAATATTTTTATCAAAAACAGATTAATATGTTATGTGTTGCTCTTTTGGTGTTTTGGTGTTTCAATCGTTTTTTGATAGAACTTGAAAGTGGGTTTCAAAAGAATATTTTATCCAGTTTTTATCTGGGTTATACCTGGTTTGGGTACTGTAAGACTTTCTCAAACATGCAAATGATTTTGTCGCATTAGTAAGCTGAGTTTGTTAGCTAAAGCTGAGTGATAATTCCTTCCAACCGTGTTAGTGTAAAGTTTCGAGATGGAAAAAGTTTTTTGATTTCGAGAGAAAATTTAAGGTTAACTGTTTATTGATGTCAAGGTCAGTGTCATATGGTGATTCTTTCATAAATCTTAGAACAGTATGATCGTAATGGTTAATAGGGTATCTGTTAGCTGTTTTTGCAATGAATCTATTTAGTGTTAGCTTTTTGTGCAATGAATCTATTTATCGTCGAGATTTTTTCTGAGGGGTACTTTTAGTGGGTTAGTAGAGTGATAGTAGGAAATCCATGAAAGTGTGAGGAGTAGGGAAAGTTGATCTACCTATTGTGTTCTCTGGACTACGTTCTCGCCGTTGTAGTAGGTACATTGGAGGAAAAAGGAAAAGTGAAGTATCAAACTTCAGGTGTATTAGTATGATGTGGGTGATGGGAGAAATTCCGGATGATTTTGAGCGGCTAATGAGGAATTGTGGGTTAGCGTTAGGGTGTTGTCGTTTCATAAAAATTCTGTGTGCACGCGTGAGGGAGAAGGGATAGTGAATTCAGAGTTGGATGCTGAGTGGGTTAGGTGATGAATTGTTACTGAATTATTTGTGTTATGAATTTGATGCTGAGGGTAATAAATTCATCTAAATCATGCTCAAGTTTGTCATCTAGGTGCAGAGGGTGCATTATATCAGAGTTGGCAAAGAATAAGGGTAGCGTGAGTGTGCGAGGAGTTCGAAAGAGAGGGTTCAACAGGAAAAGGTGGTGCTATGGGTTGAAAAAACGGTTGGGAAAAATTAGTGGGTCTTAACTCAGAGTCGAGGAATTCATCAGGAGTTTCAATATGGGAGTTATTAGAATTAGAAATGGTTTCAAAAACCGTTTGATTCGACTAATTTGAGTCCAAGCGTGGTTTTTAGAAGATAAACTGAGTAAGGGATAAGAGGTGAGGTCTGAAATTGTAATAAAGGAGTCGTGGCGTTGAAATTTGGATAGATAGTTATGGAACGGTTGAAGGATCCAATTTGGCGGCTCATGGTGGGCTGGTGGGCGAAAAGATTTTTGCTTAGAGAACAAAATTTTAGGGTGTGCGTTTGTTGAACAAATTGCTCATATTTGTCGTCAATAGTGGGTTGTTGGAGTGTTATATGAGATATGGAGCTTCGTTATAAAACAATAGAGTATAGTATCCGTTCGGTGGACAAAAGTGTATTTCTATAACTTTGTGGGACTATTGACAGAAGGTGATGATTTTGTAAATTGCGTAAATGTGACGTCGCTCTAGATGCCGTTTTTGCATTGTCATGCGGAGTATCTTATGTGTCTAGTTTTGTAGATAGTTTTTTTTTATATCGCAAATTTGTGCGTTAAGAAGGATCTTGTTTAAAAGTGTCGGAAAACATTCCAAAAAAGCCTTCAAATAAATTGCGTGCAAAGGTAGCTTGTCTGTTGACATATGTGTATTTTGCGCATGTATAATAGAATTTTTTTCATAGTGAGAAGGGGAAGTCTATAAATATGAACCTTGCGTATAATATAGTCAGTTTTTCTAAGATATAGTGGGGTCATCCTAGAAATGCTAGGAGTTCTTTTTTATATTCAAAATTGTTTGTAAAATGTCTTGCGGCCAATATTTTTCTCCATTTAGGTATATAGTTTTTTAGTGTTTTTATAATATCCACTGTAGTCTTGTTGGTAGTTGTCTGATTTTGTAGCGAGTTTTTGTAGATTTTGATCGATTGATTGTCTCTGGATTGTATCCATTTTAGTAAGAAGTTCTTGAAACTGTTGTGTTGGAATTTGATGTTGTATATCTTTTTCGGAGTAAATGCTTTTTGATTGTAGGTCTATGTTTAGGTTACAAGCGATTGCGCGCATGCTTTCAGGTCAGAATTTTTTTAAAGGTGGCATTAAGGTGGGATATGGAGTTAGAAGATAAAATTTATCTTTGTATAGGTTAAGCTGTACTATATTGTGGCTATTTTTCGATCCACATGGGTTAGCTGTATCCCAAAAAACTTTGTGTGTGATAAGGTGTCTAAGAAATGTATTTTAATCTTATAAAACATAGGTATGCGTTGGTAGCATGTTTTGTCTTCAAAACATAAAGTGGCGAACTTTTTAGTGCAAGTGTAATACCAAAGGATGTTTCCTTCGTAAGTGACAAGAGATAGCCTGCGTCAGGTGTTGTTAGTACTGCTAAAGCGAGAATTTATAGTTTTTGTATTCTTTCTAATTCACATAAATGATGTAGTATTTCTAATTTGGAGAGTGACATTTATTGAAACGTCCTTTTCCGAATTGGACTTAGTGTTAGACATAGCGGTAAACAGGGTAGTTTTGTTTCCAGGTAATATTATTCTAGGATGTCAGTTTTGTCTTTTTTGTCATATTGTTGAATTTTTGAAAATATCCAAGTAATGTTTTGTTTGCCAGGATTGTAAAAACGGCCTTAAAGGGTTTTGTTTTATATTTATGCCAAAATTTTAGCTGCCTGATTATAGAGTCAAGGTCTTTTTATTTCTGTATTGACTGAACTGTGTTAAAGCTTCTGTGTTGTGGAGCAACATTTTTTTATTTTTTTGTTCTTAGATATGGGAATATTATCTAGGGGATTTGTAAATCGAAGTTTTTATTGATTGTGTGTTTTTGGCTTGATTCGGGAGGGCCTGACAAAATCATTATGTCCATTAAATTTTCTATTTCTACTAACGGAAAAGATGTGTTTTGTTACAGTTTTATTGATATACTTTCAGTTGTGTGTTATTTTTTATCCTTGATGAATATACAGGTTTAAATGTATCTTCACCTAATTAATCTACTTCGTAATGGTTGTTTTGACAATCTAGACATAGTGGAAACTGTTCTAAGGTATTTACTTGTGTGGTATCGGAGTCAAAGATTACTGCGTGTTTACATTCTAATCGTGGTGATGTTTCCTCTTTTGCGATAAAAACTCTTTATTTTTTGCGTTATTTCTACAGTTGTTTTTCGTGTAGGTAATTCGGTTGGTGTATTTCAACTAAGTGTGTATGGTAAAGCAAGAGTTTTGCCTTCTGTCCAAACTATATGTAGCTTTCGAAATTTTATTGAAATGAGTTGAAATCTATATACTCTATGGTTAGGATTGAATTTCTTTGTAAATAGAAAATTTATTGGTTTTTGATCTGTAAAATAAACTGTTAGATGTTTTGATCCAAGTATTACGAAATCATCTTCTGTTAAGGTATATATGATGGCTGTACTTTCTCTCATAAGTGTGGAATTTCTGAGTTCTGCTTGTAAAAAATCTTAATATTGCTGATATAAGGTTCATTTTTCAGTGCCTTGATGAGATTTTAAAAGTGTTGCGCCAATTCAAAAATTGGAAGCATCGCATATAGCATAGAACGGTTGATTTTAGTCTGGAATTGTATTTGAGTTTTGATCTGTGAGAAGGGTTTTAGTTTCATCGATGCGTTTTTGATGTTCTAAGGTCCATTCAAAATTATTTTGTTGTCTAAGAAGTTTGTAGAATTTTCTGAGATATACTTGCATTAAATAAACATTTTTACCCAAAAAACAATTGCATTTCATGAGTTCATGGATTTTCTTTTTATTTGATTGTGGTTGGAGTTTCACAATCACAAGTATTCGGGAATTTAAAAGTGTTATTGTGGTGCCTTCAATAATATCTCCAAAGAGTTTTACAAGAGTGACGAAAAAACATGATTTATCTGGGGCTGCTTTCATGTTTTCTTTTCATGTTTTCTTTTCATGACGTTTTTACCTAAAATTAGTGGCCTAAAAACTTACTTATAAAAGCAGAAAAAACTGCTGGTTCTATAGATATGCCGTAAATTAGTGTAATAATCTCGTATTGTTTATTTCTAATGACAAGACAAATTGTGACAATCGACGTAATTGTTCTTCAAATGGTATTTGATTATACCCACTATTCGTATCTGTTGTAGTATAACAGTGTCCATTTACTTTTATGAGTATTACTTGTGTTGGTTCCATGGTCCATTTGCATTTTTTTAAAATAAAATAGAGAGTTTAAGTATCGTGCAATTAGAACTATTTTTAGTGCTTCTCCTTTAGCGAGAATAATAACTGAATTTATAAATGTTTTTTTTTTTGGAGTTGTAATTCTTTGTTTATTGGTGAGATAACGTCATGTTTTTCAAGATTGTCTGAAAGTCTGCTCAAATTATCTTGTAAGTGTATTGGAACTTTAGTTGCACGCGCGTTGTAACTTGAAAACTGCGTCAGGTTTAAGTGGGATATAGAATAATCATAGAACTTGGAAATTAGAATAATCATTTTGGCAATAATTCGATACAATTGGTGTTTCGTATTCATGATCTAATCTAAGCCTGTTAATAATAAATGTGTTTTCTGTTTCACCTTCGTCATATGTGCTTTCACAGTGAATATGGTTTAGTTATAACTCGGAAGTTTCTGTAATGTCAATACCTGGGAGGTCTGGGCTTGTTTCTTTTGTAGAATCTTTTTGGTTGATTTGTTTTTGATTTTTTGGTGTACTATTTCTGCAGTTTTGATTTTGTCAATTTGACCATTGTGAGTTATTTCAATGTGGTGACTTAGAAAACTTTCTTGATCTGTTCTGATAGTTGTTGTTTCTATATCCTGAATTATCACGGGATCTATTAATAAAATTATTATTGTACGGTCTGTTGTTAAAACATTTTGTGATCTATTATTAGAGTAGTTTTCATTACGATTAGTTGAATAATTGCAATTGCTATTCTTTGAAGAAATTCTTGAGCGGTCAAATGAATAGTTTCTTTTCCGGGGGTTTGAATATGAGCTCTTTTTGTTACAGTTAGACTAATTACCTCTATTAGAGTTCGATATAGAGTAATTATTTCGATGCTGATTGTTTCGGCTGTTGGATCTGCTATATCGATATTCTGAATATTTCTGTGAATTTCATCGATCTGGTGATCTTCCGCGATTTTAATTAGAAAAAGGGGACTGGGATCTGTAATTACCATAGCTTTCAAATATTAAGGAAAAATATTTGTTTATTTCTTTGTATTCTGGTGGTTTATTTAATTTATCTTGTTGTTTTTTTCTGCATTCAGCAATGCTATATCCATATCTGCGGCTAAAGCTACACCAATTTTTGATTGAAGTTTTACTTTTAAAAATTGGGTTGGTTTCATAAATGTTTACAATTTGAGTAATTTTTTCTGCTAAATCATTGTCAGAGTCTTGAATTTTGTTAAAAAATGATGTTGTTGTTTAAAAATTATTGACGTATTGTAGTTTTAATTTTTCCGTTTCTTCTAGTTTCCTTGTCGTTTCAGCTTGTGTTACTTTGTCTACTAGTTTTCGGAAATCTATATCGGCTTCTCGGATTGATTATGGATGTCATATTCTCTTTTTTGCAATTTTCCTAATTGTGGCGTTAAAGTCATCTTTAGAATTTCTATCATCTTCATCTTTTTGTGATCATCTGTTTCATTGCATGTTTATTTTGTTCAGAGTCGTTGACATTTTTGAAAATTTTAGTGTAAACCGTTTCCAATCGGATTTAATTTCTATGTGTAAAACTGAAAACCTGAAAATGTTTTTTGAGCTAGTAAGATTTGTAGTAATGCTGTGCGTCTGTGAATCCAATTTTATTGAAGAGTTGTATTTTTAGGTTCTGGGCCCATGTTTGAGATCAATTTGCTGTAACAGCATTTAAGTAGTCTTCTACTGAGTAATCAGGATCTGTTGGTATATTAGTAATGGTTTATCTGAGTGGTTTATTAGTTGGATGATCCATCCATAAGGTATGGGTTCAGTGTCATTTAGTGTGACTCTGCTGTGATTGCTGTTTGTTTAATGTTTTTAAGACAATTTTTTTGTAATTTCATGTTGTTGTAATGAGTATGGTAATGAGATTTCGTTTCTCATTGATTCGTGTTGGTAACTTTGTTTATTTGCATAGCCTTGCGATTGTATGCTAATATTAGGTGAGGCAAAGTTTTGTCGTTCAGGAGGTTATTGTTGCGTTTGCCTTGGGTGTTGAAGTTTATGTAAGGTTCAAAAAAATCTGGTTGAAAAATGTAATTTGGTTGATTTAAAAAATTCTAGTGACTTTTTTTGTTGATTATTACAATTTTGTGGATTTTGATGAAAACAATCTTCAATATTCTTCATCTTCAGAATTTTGTGGTTGTTTTCCTATGACTTACTTGTTAGTTGGGTTTTTATTTTGTTAAAAAATTGAGTAATTTTCAGTTCTGTCGGTCTGAGGTTTTCTTTAATCGTTGAAATTTATAGATTAAGATATTCGTTTCGGCGCCTGTTTTGTATAATTGTGTTCTTGTAATTAATTTTGTGCTGTTAGAGTGGTCTAACTATCGGATTACCAATACTACTAAGCTAAAAAAAATCATAGTTATGTTTTGCAAAGCTGTTTCCAATTGAGTGTTTTTCTGTATTAGATGTTCATTTTTTAGTTATAAGTGTGTTTGTTTAACAATCTATATGTGAATATATCAGTACAACTGATGGTTTAACTGTTTATTGTGATTTTGTCAGTGGAAAAGGAGTATTATTCGGGTTATGTGGTCTTGCAGGTGTTGGATGAGTGGGGAAATTGTTTTGTTGTGTTGCTACAGATATTAATTCAACTGCTTCTTCGTCTACAAAGTATGATGGAGTTTGAATATCTTGTTGTGTTAAGCTTCTAGTACCGTTAAGGGTTTCCTGTGTTTTCATAAAGGTTGAATTTAAACAATTTTTGCTTGTCCCATCATTAAAAATTGCGTTTCAATTTAAGTGTGTGGTGTCAGTTGTGAGTGGAGTTATTCTTAAATTATCTCTGTGTACGGAAAAAATTGCAATTGCTGCGCTTGCATTATTGTTTGGGATATTTAAAAAAATTCATGAGAACATTCAGTGTTCCATAGATGATTTGTTTTGTCTGCTAGTTTTGTTTCATTGTTCGTTTATGAGCTGAAAATTTTTATTGCATCACGAGATCGGTGAAATTTTTTATTGTATCTGATGTTAGGTCTAAATTGTGTTCGAACTATTTATAATGAACCAATCTAAAATTCTTTGCTTATCCCCTTTAACTATTTTTGATATTTCACTGTTGGTGAAAGGTTTATGAATGGAGTTTAGTAGTCGTGAAAAAAAACTATTTTGCGTCTTACTATTGCGTGTCGAGATGTTTGTGGTGGTGATACAAAAAATGTTTCATTTGTCTAATATAAAAACATATCTATAAATAATGGCAAAAAAAGAAAATTTTGTGAAAATTGAGTTTGTTTTGTGTGAAATTTGTTGCAGAAAAATTTTTCGATTTTTTTCTGTAAAAAAAGTTTGAGAATTCTAATTCTATATCATCCGTTTGTAATCGGTGTGATGGTTGATTTGATGACTGTAGTGTACGAATTTCAATAGTAAATATGCCATAATATGAAGTGATTTGACTGATACCTGGTAGGTAGTGGTCAAATATTTATCTTTTTATTTTCGCTTCAGGAAGTTTTGGGTTACATGGACAATTTCCTTTTTCAAACTAATTTAAGATTAGATTGTGGCGAAGTTGTATTAGTCCTTTAGCGGGTTCGCTTTGTGGATGAATAACACAGGGAACCATACAGTCATTGTCAAAATTATCATCGTATGTAATCATTTTTTTGTGCGGAATGACGGTTTATGTGTAAATTTCAATATATCTTATTGGTTGATTCCAATTGTATTGTCTTACTGGTTTGCGAAGTTATTTTTGTTCTGCGTTTACCTTTTGTAAAAAGATTCCAAAAAAAATCTTTGGCTTTTTTTCTGATTCATGTTTGTCGTGGAGTAGATCTTGAAGGTTTTGAAGTTCTTGTATCGTTGTTGAGGCAGATTCCGAACCTGCGTTTCACGTTCTAAAAATTTTTTGAATTGAAGATTGTTGGCTTCTTTTTTGTTTGTTTTTTCGATCTCGTGTATCCTATCTTTTGTTTTTGTAGTGTTATTACAAGATCGTATTTTTCTTTTTTATATAGACATTTTTGAAGAAAGATTGTTTATTTGTGATCAGAGTATCTCTTAACATAAGAGTTACAGCGGTGGTTGCGAAGTCCAGGCCAGGTGTTAGGTTCTTTATGTCCTAAAGTGTTAGTCCTTATAATTTTTGTGACGGTAACTTAACCCTGGGGACAGATTCTCGAGTAATGACAGGTTGGATAGAAAGAGTATATCAATTCGCTAGAATGATTGGATACTTTCTCAAATGGTTAAGTTCTATAAGAAACATAGTCTTACTTCGGGTGTGATTTGTGATCCAGGGTTGAAGATTAGTAAATCAATCCACATGGTTCAGGTAAAATTAAAACTCAAGTAGATTTTTAGAAACTGTTTTAAATCTTACTAATTTTGAGATTTGTTTTAGCCTAAGAGGTCTAAGAGAAGGGGCTCAAGTGAAGGATGAATAACCGAAGTTCTTCACTGTTTATCTTAATTAAATTAGTTAGTTATTCAAAAACTTCTATTAATCTTGGGTGGTTGGTAAGAGTTGAATAGTGATTCGACGTTTGAGGTAGTTAGACACTTGTATTATGAGCTGGGGAGAACATAATTCTTCTAATTGATCTAATGAAAGCCTTGATGATCAAGTATTTTAGAAGGATTTGAAATTAAAATTCAGTTAAAATTGAAAGTTCCAAGGATAGCCTTAACGATCTGGCTTAAAGAGGATTTAAGGTATTTCACAACAAAGATAGGCTTAGATAAGATTTAATTTAAAGGGTAAAGATTAATAAAAGATTAGGGTTTTAAGAAAAAATTTGTTTAAAGTTAAAAAATAATATTTTATTAGTTTTTTGAAAGATTATGTGTTATATTTTACGATAAGAACCAAAGTAGCACAACGGTTGAAAGGATGAAGTTTCGAGTCTTTGAGAAGAAATGAAGATTTTATATTTTTGATGAAACTAGTTTAAATTTTTATACTAACTAATTTTTTATTTAGAGATCGGTGAACTTTTTTATTGTATCTGATGTTAGGTCTAAATTGTGTTCGAACTAATTATAATGAACCAAGCTATAATTCTTTGCTTATCCCCTTTAACTATTTTTGATATTTCACTGTTGGTGAAAGGTTTATGAATGGAGTTTAGTAGTCGTGAAAAAAAAACTATTTTGCGTCTTACTATTGCGTGTCGAGATGTTTGTGGTGGTGATACAAAAAATGTTTCATTTGTCTAATATAAAAGCATATCTATAAATAATGGCAAAAAAAGAAAATTTTGTGAAAATTGAGTTTGTTCTGTGTGAATTTTGTTGCAGAAAAATTTTTCGATTTTTTTCTGTAAAAAAAGTTTGAGAATTCTTATTCTATATCATCCGTTTGTAATCGGTGTGATGGTTGATTTGATGACTGTAGTGTACGAATTTCAATAGTAAATATGCCATAATATGAAGTGATTTGACTGATATCTGGTAGGTAGTGGTCAAATATTTATCTTTTTATTTTCGCTTCAGGAAGTTTTGGGTTACATGGACAATTTCCTTTTTCAAACAAATTTAAGATTAGATTGTGGCGAAGTTGTATTAGTCCTTTAGCGGGTTCGCTTTGTGGATGAATAACACAGGGAACCATACAGTCATTGTCAAAATTATCATCGTATGTAATCATTTTTTTGTGCGGAATGACGGTTTATGTGTAAATTTCAATATATCTTATTGGTTGATTCCAATTGTATTGTCTTACTGGTTTGCGAAGATATTTTTGTTCTGCGTTTACCTTTTGTAAAAAGATTCCAAAAAAAATCTTTGGCTTTTTTTCTGATTCATGTTTGTCGTGGAGTAGATCTTGAAGGTTTTGAAGTTCTTGTATCGTTGTTGAGGCAGATTCCGAACCTGCGTTTCACGTTCTAAAAAATTTTTGAATAATGCTTTGTTTTTGTTTTAAGATTATTGGCTTCTTTTTTGTTTGTTTTTTTGATCTCGTGTATCCTATCTTTTGTTTTTGTAGTGTTATTACAATATCGTATTTTTCTTTTTTATATAGACATTTTTGAAGAAAGATTGTTTATTTGTGATCAGAGTATCTCTTAACATAAGAGTTACAGTGGTGGTTGCGAAGTCCAGGCCAGGTGTTAGGTTCTTTATGTCCTAAAGTGTTAGTCCTTATAATTTTTGTGACGGTAACTTAACCCTGGGGACAGATTCTCAAGTAATGACAGGTTGGATAGAAAGAGTACATCAATTCGCTAGAATGATTGGATACTTTCTCAAATGGTTAAGTTCTATAAGAAACATAGTCTTACTTCGGGTGTGATTTGTGATCCAGGGTTGAAGATTAGTAAATCAATCCACAAGGTTCAGATAAAAATAGAACTCAAGTAGATTTTTAGAAACTGTTTTAAATCTTACTAATTTTGAGATTTGTTTTAGCCTAAGAGGTCTAAGAGAAGGGGCTCAAGTGAAGGATGAATAACCGAAGTTCTTCACTGTTTATCTTAATTAAATTAGTTAGTTATTCAAAAACTTCTATTAATCTTGGGTGGTTGGTAAGAATTGAATAGTGATTCGACGTTTGAGGTAGTTAGACACTGGTATTATGAGCTGGGGAGAACATAATTCTTCTAATTGATCTAATGAAAGCCTTGATGATCAAGTATTTTAGAAGGATTTGAAATTAAAATTCAGTTAAAATTGAAAGTTCCAAGGATAGCCTTAACGATCTGGCTTAAAGAGTATTTAAGGTATTTCACAACAAAGATAGGCTTAGATAAGATTTAATTTAAAGGGTAAAGATTAATAAAAGATTAGGGTTTTAAGAAAAAATTTGTTTAAAGTTAAAAAATAATATTTTATCAGTTTTTTGAAAGATTATGTGTTATATTTTACGATAAGAACCAAAGAAGCACAACGGTTGAAAGGATGAAGTTTCGAGTCTTTGAGAAGAAATGAAGATTTTATAATTTTGATGAAACTAGTTTAAATTTTTATACTAACTAATTTTATTTTTGTTTGATTTTTAAAATTTGTTTCAAATCTGCAGTAACTTTGAAAGTTTGTAGATTAATTTTATTCATAATTTTATAAATTGTTTTCATAGTTCTTAAATCTTTTTTCTTGGTATTATATATTTTTAGTTATACATCATTGAACGATATTCGTCTTGGAAAAGAACTTCACTGCTCCAAGTAATTTATTTCATATTAGTGAAAGAAAATGTACTGCATTGATAACCTTGTAGAGAAGAAGCCTTTGCAGTCAGCTTTTTCGATTCACGGCACAGAAGCTTAATCCGCTGTTTGGGTTTTGACCTGATGTAAGCTTGAATACTCGTTGGTATTGATTAAACTGATTGAGACGTGGAGGTAGTTTTTCAATACTTCTTATGATTTTGCGTTACGTGTTTGGATCTTAGATCTTATCTCTACTTTTGGTTTGTTGTCTATATCTAGAATTGTTGAGGTCTTGTTTGAGACTCTTGGTCAAACCAGATGAGTTTAGGCCGGGTGGCTCACTTATAGAGTATTCTCAGATAAGGTACACCGCCTGTTCGACACGCTATCTTATTTTCGGCCAGATAGATTCGTGCAATTTCTTAGTCTAATACCAATCCTAACCTTACTCCTACATATCCCAGTCTCAATGGATCTAGTGTATATTGTTATTTGCGAGAGAAGATATCAGGAACTGTTCTGGAGAAGAGCAACTGCTTGCTAAGTTAAATTAATTCTGTTCTGGCTGAAACTATAAACAGTTTCAGCCTTACAAATTATTGTAAGTGTTAGTTATGAATCATGATTGGCTAGTAAGAAGTATTTTCTAGCGATAGTTTTATCAATAATTTAATTTGGTTATAAATAATAGTATTAAATTGGTTCCAAATATGTTTGTGCTACTCCTTAGTCCAATAATGAATCTCAGTTATTTTTGTTCTAACCGCTTTTCGAAGAAAATGACGGAATATTTCTGACCGATGAGGTTTTTTTCTTCAGAAAACTTTCGGCTCTATCGACTTTTTTGATACTATCTGAAAAGTAGCAAAGCCCTGAGCTACGAAAAATAAGTTTGCCAGTTTTTTAATTTTAAAGTGGGATTTATTTTGTTGCGTAAGCGGCAATACAATCAGCTCAAACACCGTTTGAAATTAAATTGACCCGGATCAAGGTCGCAGACTCATGTCCAGACTTTGTGCGTCGTGCTGCATCCGAATTTAGACCCAAATTGCAAAGTCGTGCCGAGAGCTTAAGTCTGGAAAGTCTGGACATGAGACATGAGTCGCGCCAGTCACGAAAGTCTTAAGAATGTGGGTTCAGACTTTCGGGGCTTTATTTACTAACTTTTGCGACCAAATTTTGGTATGACCAGACTTCTGTGTCTTTATTTTTAAAATTTCGCGAACAAATTTTGGTATGCGTCTAGACTTTGGCGACTTTATGTCCAGACTTTAGTGACAAAGTTTTGATATGCCCAGACTTTAGCTACCAAAGTTTGGTATGTCCAGACATTCGCAAGCAGTAGCAGAATTAGGGGATCACCCTCCTTGCTAATTCGAAATCTGGCCCCCAAAAGCTCTTTGAGTACTATCTTCTCTATGTCGTTTCTTATTATCTAGATACTAATTTTTCAAAAAAAAAGTCCCAAGAGCGGATCTTTTGGCCTGTTATTTGCGAAATATTTGTTATAGTGCTTTGGTTGAATTAAATTTAAGAAATCAAAAATTTTTCAATGTCTCACAAAGAAACTCTAGATCTACGCTTGGAATTCAGCCAAGCTAGTTGTTCTTGATCTTAGGGTCCATAAATTGAAATAGCAGCGAAAGATTCAATTGAATGAATTAGTTTCCCATTTTTAGTATCAAGAGATTAAAGATCATGACTTCAGAGATTATTCACATCGGTATGAACGAATTATTACTTCAGATGAAAGTCAATTGGTTTTAATTAGACAGTGTGCTAAATATATATAATGCACAGTTGAAACCCCCACTCAATTGGCGAACATCTGAAGCCCAAAACGTTTGCACTTTGTCTTGCCCAAATTCTTAGTGAGAATATCAGCCACCATATTGTCAGTCCCAATATAGTTCAAATCCAACTGTTTCTTTTGAATTAAGTCCCTGATGAAATGTAGATGAATAGCAAAATGTTTTACGACTCCCTTGTTAACGTCGTTTTTCACAAGAGAAATACATGCTTGGTTGTCCACAAACATTTTGAAATCAATTAAATCGAGTTTGATTTCGATCAGTAAATTCAACAGGAATAATCCTTCATTACAGGCTAACGAAAGAGCTGTAGCCTCTGATTCAGCTGTAGATTTTGCAACAGTAGTTTGGAGTTTGCTAGCCCACGATATTGCACCGCTGTTTTCAAACAGGAAAAAGCAATATCCACTAGTACTGCGTCTAGTGTCACTGTCACCTCCCCAATCAGAATCAGAATAGGCATACAAGATTGGCGTAGCAGTACATCGTCTGTAGATAAGTTTATACGATCTAGTTCCTTTCAAATATCGTAGAACTCGTTTTGCAGCAATCCAGTGTACTTCAGTAGGGTCGTTCACATATCTACTCAAGCAATGAGCGATGAATGAAATATCAGGCCTTGTAGTAATTGACAAGTAACTTAGACTGCCGATAAGTCCTCTATAATCTTTGTCGTTTGCTAATTTCACCTCATTTGGTAGCCGTTTACAAAGTTTTAAACCATCAGCTGCAGGTGTAGACACTGGTTTACACTCAATCAAACCAATTTTTGACAGTAGCTTGTCAATATACGCTTCCTGAGAAATTTCTAACCCATCCCCATTAAAGTTGAATTTCATCCCCAAAAACCAATAAAGTTTTGCTGTTTCGCTGATTTTGAATTGACTAGATATTTGTTGTTCAAATGATATAAACTTGTTAGCATCATTGCAAGCGTAAATTATATCATCCACCCAAATGCATACGTATTCCAAAACATCTTTTGAAATTCTCATGAAAAGACAGGGATCATTTTTTGACGCTGTAAAATCTATTGACTTAAGGAACATCTGTAAGGTATAGTACCAATTTCTTCCTGACTGCTTTAATCCATAAATAGATTTATTTAGCTTACAAACAAGTTGATTACCCCCACTGTCTTTCTGCTCAAAACCTTCAGGTTGTTGCAGGAAGACATTCTCTTCCAAATTAGCGTTTAGATAGGCTGTTTTTACGTCCCATTGTCTTACATCAAAACCCTTAGCTGTTGAAATTGCTAAAATAAGTCGTAATGTTGCCATTTTTACTGTAGGACAAAAGGTTTCCTTGAAATCAACGCCTTTGATTTGATTGTAGCCTTTAGCCACATATCTTGCCTTGTATCTTGAAATTCCCCCCTCATTATTGTATTTCAAAGTAAAATGCCACCTTCCCCCCAAAATAGTTTGATCCGTTTGTGGAACTAATTCCCAGACATTATTGTTGATCAGAGAATTATATTCATCCTGCATTGCTTTTTTCCAATTGGGGTCAGAAAGTGCATCGTTAGCATTTTTTGGCAAATTATCAACATAAAAAGTTGCATCAGCTAGCCAACACTCATCAAAAATTGTCTCATTTCTAAAAAATGAAATCTCAGGCGCATTTAATTGTTTGATCCGTTCGCTGCGGCGTAATTGATCATTTTCAAGGTTTCCGCCATTGACATTATCCGCAGAATTTTTCTCAGAAATCTCAGAATAGTTTTCAACGCTTATTTCCAATTCCCGTCCAGAATCATTTTCATCGTCATTTTTGAAAGGAAAAACTTTTTCATCAAAAGTAACATTTCTACTCTCCAAAAATTCAAAGTTTCCATCAAGCTCAGTTCCTACTATATAACATTTACTGTTCAGACTATATCCAAGCAGAAATCCTTTCACGGCCCTTGAATCAAGTTTTTTCATGTTTACTTTTTCGACAAACATATATGCAGCACAACCAAAAATTTTTACGTGTTTCAAATCAGGTTTGCTTTGGAAAAATTTTTCGTATGGGGTTACCCCAATTGCAGAATGATAAACTCGGTTTTTCAAGTAGAAAGCTGTTTTCAATGCAAAAGACCAAAATTTCTTTTCCATGCTGGCAGTTTGTAAAAGACATCTAGTTATTGCCATTACACTACCCCAAGTTCGCTCTATTTTACCATTTTCCTCTGGTGTATAAGGCGCAGAAAATTCAGTTCTTATGGCATTATCAAGACAAAACTGTTTAAACTTTCCAAATTTGAAATCTTTTGGATTATCACTAGCTATTGTTTTTGGTTTACCATAATCCGCTATGAACTGTTTGAGCATCTGAGTGCTATCACTTTTATTTTTCAATAAGTAAACCGCAGAAAATCTTGTGTAGGAATCAATAAAACCTATTGCGTACTTAAAATTGTCTACAGATATCGTATCAATTGGTCCCAAAATATCCGTATGAACAATTTTTAGTTTTTCTGTAGCTCTAGTCCCCCAAACTTTTGGTATCGCTTTCCGCTTAGCTTTTTCAGTTTGACAATCAACACAGTTATTATGTTTCTTTTGGCTAAATTTAACTCCCTCCGTTAGATTTTCTAATTTCTTGATGTCATCAAAATTATTATGACCAAGCCGTTTATGCCAAATTTCTATGTCCGAAACAACCATTGCAACATTTTCCACAGAGTGTTCATTTGCCAGTTCAATTTTCATTTTGAAAAGATCTCGTTGATTTTGAAGCAAAATTTCAGAACTATCTGGTAAAATTATTCTGGGACAAACATCATCAAACATTACATCAGCTTTATTTCTGTTAAGTTTAGATACAGAAACTAAATTTGCCGTATACGTAGGTACAAACAGAGTATCTTTCAGTTCTATAGTTATCAATCGACCATCACTTGTTTGAACATTAAACGTTACTTTTCCCTTTCCACAATTTTTGAATTACTTCCATTTGCACAGCCAACATTTCCATTAATATTCGTATCAAGTTCCGTAAAAAATTCGCGTGTTTTAAACATATGCGCAGAGCAACCGCTATCAATCAAGCAAAATTTGTCGGAATTTACGCCAAAATCATTGTCATTAGAATGAAAACTGAAAAAGTCGACAGTGTTTTCATTTTCTGAAGTAAAATGGCTTTTGTTTTGTTGATTTTTTGATGTAAACAGTTTTTGATGGCTGCTATTTGAATGGTTATTTTGGGTATTTTTCCTACAATCTCTAGCAAAATGTCCCATTTGATTGCAATTGTAGCATTTTATGTCTTTCTTGCAATCCTGTTTTCTATGACCTTGCTTTCCGCAACTGTAGCATTTAATAGTTTTATTACTAAAAAACGTTTCATTTGTTGAATTTTTCTGCAAAAAAGTCTTGCTTGTTTCGGCAAAATTTGACAAATCTCTTTTAATCTCGTCCAAGCTTTTTGCATCTTTCGAAAAATTCACCACAGTTGTAAAATTATCAAATTCTTTTGGTAGTCCTTTTAAAAGCATTGCAATCATCATTTTTTCAGAAATACCCTCTCCCGCTTCTTGTAGATTCATTTGCAAATTTTCCGATCTAAGTATGTAGTCCTTAATCGATTCGCTCGCCTCTAATTTCAAATTAGAAATTTCATTTAACATTCTTTGAACACGTGGTCGTTCCGTACTTTTAAAGTAGCTTTGCAGCCGATTCCATGCCGCTGAACCATCTGGTTTATCGCGTTTTATTAGCATTACAGACTTTCGATCAAGGCATTGTATTAATTCACACCACAATTGTTCTTTTCTATCATTAACATTAGTCTCATTTTCACTACTTCCTGGAACATCTGTTCCCTTCAACGTTTTCTTTAAATTCAAAAGAACTATACGAGCTTCAAATTGCTCAGCAAAATACTCCCAATCATTTTCATTTCCCGAAAAAGTCAATTTTTCCAATCTTGTTTGAATACTTCGTGCCATGGTTAAATGTCACTTCAAATTTCGAATTGTAAAACTTCTCTTTCAAAACTTCTCTTTTCTTTCAAAACTTCTATTTTCAAAGTTGTAATTCATACAACCAATTCTTTTCTTTCTCTTGAAATCCTATTCATACAAACCACCGTAGAATTTTACTCTCTGATGCTGTCAGGCGTAGAGTCTCAATTCTTCACGAAATCGCCCATAACCTCTTAGGGTCCATAAATTGAAATAGCAGCGAAAGATTTAATTGAATGAATTAGTTTCCCATTTTTAGTATCAAGAGATTAAAGATCATGACTTCAGAGATTATTCACATCGGTATGAACGAATTATTACTTCAGATGAAAGTCAATTGGTTTTAATTAGACAGTGTGCTAAATATATATAATGCACAGTTGAAACAAAGAAACTCTAGATCTACGCTTGGAATTCAGCCAAGCTAGTTGTTCTTGATAACACGCTGAAAACATTGTATTCTACTTAATCAAAAGTTATATCAGACATTAAAGGGTAGTCCTACCCTACCATTCAGGGCCTTGCACGAGTATTATTGCTTTGTAGTGGTCTCAATTTCTTATTGATAGTCTTGATTGATACGAGATGCCTTGTTGATCCGACTTTCGAAGAAAATGACGGAATATTTGTGCTGATCGGCGTGGTTGTTTTTTCTCCAGACAAAGTTCGAGAACATAACTAGCAATTTTTGACGGTACTTTTATACTATTTGAAAATTATTGTTGTCCTGAGCCTAAATTTAATAAGATATTTTACCTGCAATCATTTTTCGTAAAATTATGTGGGTTTGAAGATTGTCAAGGTGGCTAATTTGGGACAATTAGCGCGCGATATATTTCGAGCACTTAACGCGTTAGCGGAGATTAGAAATTGCTCCAAGTTGGATTGGGATATGCTTTTTGATCATTTATTACTTGGCTATATGCAAAATGGTGTCCCACTCTTTAACCCAACGATATTTAACCCCCTATGTTTACATCCCCTATATTATAAGCCCGTAACATGATAACCCCACAACAATTTGACCCCCATTTTAATGACGATAATTCGTTTCAAATTAAGTCCTTTTTAATAAGTACAGCAGTAGTCCAATTAAGTTTACTAATTGAGGCCTGAAAAGCTAGTCCTATTTCACTTGATGCCTCTTTTTTCGGAAAATTGGAAAAAATTTTATGCCGCCAGGGATTCGATCCTTTGATCTCTAGATTTTGAGACTAACGTTTTAACCAGTATACCAGAAAAAGGGGGTTACAAAAAGGGGTTAAGAAAAAGGGGGTTACAAAACACGGGGTGATAAGCTTGGGAACCATGCAAAATATATCACTTTGTACTTGCATATGAGGGATGGTTTTCAAATGAAAATCTAAAAAACTTCAAAAATGTTTTTTCTTTGTTTTTAATGTTTATCCAATTTTTTAAGAAAGGGAAGTCGGAACATTCAAGATTTCTCACTGATATGAGCAGTCTTGTTTTTCCGACTTTCGAAGAATTATTTTGTTCAGACCATTTCTCAAAATTTATGGATCTTCGTTGTCCCAGAAGGGAAGCGCTCAGCACTGGACTTTCCAGGCTTAAAGATTGCTGTGAAACGCTCGCAAATAGACTAACGTGACTTCTTTTTGCGTTGCAGTCTCAACTTTTATTCAAAAATAGCTTTTTACAAAAATTTCCGCTCTATATCAATTGATCATCAAATATATTGTATTTTGTATTGTGTTGTGTGCAGATGAGAATTGTGATGTGGGGTGGTTGGACATTCTGGATGGGAGTGTGACTCCAGCTGTGTTGCACTACAGGGCGTGTGGGTCCACCTTCCACCCCATATACAGACAGTGGTCTGCAGTCGTCATAAGGTCATCCATCTGCTCCATCCTATCCCCTCAATTAAACCTTCCATCACTTTCTCAATAACGGCAGAAAGCAATCTAAGTCGAAAACGTTCTACATTTAATCAGTTTATATCTCTTATCAACATTTTTCAAGTTTCTCGCTCTTTTGTCTAGCCTTATTTAAGCCTTTTGAGTTTTTGCACCTTCATGTTAGAAGCGGATTTGGGTAGCTGTGCGCATTAAAATCTTTGCACGATACTAAAAGTTTGACGAAAACTTACTGCGCGAAATATGCCTTCATTATTTTGCAGGTTTGTGCAATCAGGGGCTGCTAATCAGAAAGAAGGTAGCACTGTCCCCTCTTCCCGACTGCAGCTTCAGTGGCGAATCGTTAATTGGCCACCTGCCTCCAGACTCTCAGCCGAGCCATCAGGTTATTTGTTCAGTGCTTTCTGTTTCCAACTCGTTTTCTGTTTCCAACCACAGAGTGGCCCCATCTCGTTCTTCCTCTCAATAAAAACAGTATATTACTTGTAGGTAGATTTCTATTAAGCCCAAGCAATGCTCTACAAGACCAAATACTATGAAATAATATGAACGAAATGTTAGATTTGCATGTTGAAGCTGCAAACTTTCTGGTTTGTAGCTTTAGACACGAAATGATAGGTCCCACCCCTCAAAACTATTTAAAATAAATGTTATTTACCTTTTTCTGTGAATCTAATTTGTTGATTAGGGGGATGCGGAGTTAGTGAGTTCAGTTGTCGCCTGTCTCGCAGGTGTATCCCTCTGTCTGACACCTGCAACAGTGTTCCCGACTGCTCTGCTCCCGGCGCCATGCACGACTTCTCAGACGAGACCGAGATGTGCATGGAGACAGCATGTAAAAAAATATAAGATACTTACAAATATTAGATTTGCACTATTAAGTTAAAAAATCGGATTCATAATTTTCAAATTAGAGAAGTTAGCTATTTTTGTTTTAAGTAAATTTTAGTAAATTTTGATCGAAACATTTCGTTTTGAATATATTTAGCAAGGCAGATTTTTTCAGACTTGATTAGTTTTTTTTCAGACTTGCAGTCTGAATACTCCCCAAAAAGTGAGAGCAGTGGCCGCTCATCTGAAATATGGGATATGCTCGCTACCAGGGAGATATACATTCCCTTGATAGTCATCTCTGCCATGTGTTTGGCTGCAAGTGTGGCTGCTTTGATGTTCTGGCGTTCGGCTATTTTTGGGCACTCCGGATTCAGATCGCAATATGCGAGACTAAGCTCAATTTCATCAGCTTTACGTCAAAACCTCAAAAACAAAAGTAAGTCGTATACAAAAACTATTAGCTTATAAATGTTTTCAGACACGGAACAATTAGTTTTTTCTCGATAAACGTCGTACCTTTATTTTTTTTAAAAAAAAGGAATCGCGTATGACACTTTTTCAGATCGTAAGAGAATGTAAGAAATAGATTCTAACATATGTGTTAAAAACCCCGCTTCTTTCACGGTCGAAGCTGGTCTCTACTTAAATTTATTAGTGGAACCTGATCTAAACTACATTTTATGATTGGATAAATTAGATATTTTACCACTGTAAAGTATTTAATATTAACCAATCATGATCCATCTAACTAACAACCCACTTATTTGTAAGTGCTGAAATTACTTGTAATTTCAGCACCAGAGAGATTTGAGTTTAACTTAGAAATTAGTTGCCTCTCCAAGAGAACTTCAGCAGCCGCCATAAACCAGTATACCCTAGATCTATTGAGCCTAGCAGAGACTAGTTAAACAACCTGAGACTAGATAGTATAAGAGTAGGATTAGGATCGGTATTAGACTAAGAAGTTGCACGAATCTATCCGGCCGAAAATAAGATAGCGTGACGAGCAGACGGTGTACCCTATCCGAAATTACTCTATGAGTTAACCACTTCGGTCCTAACTCATCTGGTGCGACCATAAGTCTCGAACAAGACCTTAATAGCTTAGAATTAACCAAAAATAGATTAGAATTTAGACAAAACATTTTCAAAATGTTATACGACGATAATTTAATCGAAATGTCTCTACGACTCAATAGATCAGAGCCAATATTCCGAACGATAATAGAACTACCCGGAATTGGAAGAAGACCTCGAACCAGAGACGACATACGACAAAGTAGAAACTTACCATATAGTTATATGATAGTACGGCAAAAGCCAACACAAACTTTTATATTTAGAATTTTATTAGCAATGAATGTAGATTTTCATTTACAAACATAAAATCTTGAAGTCAATCTTCATGATCATTTCAGGCGCTAAACAAAATTATTAATATACAATAACGATTGATAAAAAGATCTCAGATCGTTTTCCTAAATTCTGCAGTATTATATAAAACATGTTTGGAAAATATTTATTGAAAATCAAAACAAAAATTAGTAACATGACAATAAATTGTTAGTAATCATAAATATCATCTGTAGTCCCAGCTTCATCACCTAAACATAACAGCAATCATAAGCTCACTTATATCATTAAAAAACTAAAATTTTTAAACAATTTAAACAATTTTAAACTTAAATTCACTTAATTTTAAAATCAGATCATCAAGGCCTATCCTTGGATCTAATTTAATTTTCTATTTCATTAAATTTAAAACTTGATCATCATGGCCTATCCTTGGATCAAAAAGAACAATTTTGTTCTCCCCCACCCACTTAGCTAGTGTCTAACGACCTCAAACGTTGATTCACTATCCAACCCTTTCAAAAAACCCAAGACTAATAGAAATTTTTGAACAAAACTAATCATTCAAATTAGGATAAACAGTGAAGAACTTCGGTTATTCATCCTTCACTTGAACCCTCCTCTTACCGGACCCAGGATAAATCTTAGACTTAGTAAGTTTAAAATAGTATCTAACGAACTACTAGCGTTCTAATTATACCTGAACCTTGTGGATCGATTTACTATTCTCCAACCCTTGAACACAATCACTACCCCTAAGTAAGATTAAGTAAGTTAACACCTTAGCTTATACTAGCCACGAGAAAGTAAAAAATCATTCTTCGGAATCGATATACTTTTCTCTCCAACCCTGAACAAATAGACCCAGGTTAAGCTAACCAAAAAATCGTAAGGACTAACAGTCTAAGAAATAGAAATCATCTAACAACTTTTTGCATCCCTCATCCTAAACCTTATGCCATTTAAAAATCTAGGAAATAAACAAACAATTGTTTTACACAACTGTGAAATAGATAACAAAAAATACGACCTTGTAATCACACCTCATACACAAACAGTTGGATATATTAGAACAAAACGACAAACACTAAAAAGGAAAATAATAACCAAACAAAGACAAATCACACGAAAAAGATTTTCAAAAAATAGAAGCGCATTTTCAGAATCAGAAGCCAACAATTTAGACGAACTTTATAAATTAAAAGAATCTGTTGATAAAAATTGCCCCATTCACGATCAAATATATTTTTCCGACTCAGAAACAACTTCAAGTTCATCAAAAAGATGAAACAGAAGAATAAAAAAACAATATAAACACAAACCAGTACACTTGTATAATTGGAATCAACCAATTAGACACATCGATAATTACCTATTAACAGTCATTAAACGAAAAAATGAGCCAAACCCACACTCCAAGTGAAGATAGTCCAGATGACGACGATATCTACCCCTTCCTCGTAGATGCACCCGATAATAGAGGACAACACAATCTTTGCAAGAATTTACTCCTAAATTTGATTGAACCCGGATTCAGCCCATGTAAAGCAGAGTTCCCAGATGTAAAAATCAAAAGACAAATTATTGATAATTATCTGAAAGATATATGTAATTTAACACAACAATACGGAATCTACACCATAGAATTCAGTACACCAAACTCGAATCACCGCAAATATGTAATTCAAACAGACGATCTTGACTTAGAATTTTCAAAAGTATTCTTAAAATATATAAAAAGCATACAATATCATAACTCACAAAGAGCAAACTCCATATTCACTAATGAAGTTTTTGCAATAATATATAGTTATATTTCAAAATTAGAAAACGAAACCCCAATCCCAAATGTCTCACCGACAGAGACATCCAAACATATAAGGGTACGACATGAAATCACACTATTTTCAACTTTCCTACATATAATTAAAGAAAATTTCACTAAAGATGAAGTTTCACAACATACAAAACATGACTTACAAAAAATTTTGGCATGGTTTATAATAGATTATTTCACACATAATATAGATTTAATTTCGCAAGCAAGAAAAAATTTCAGACCTCAAAATTCAAACGATGATACAGCCATCACAGAACAGTCAGACTACGTTTGGGACCCCGAATGGTCTCATTATGCATTTATAGATATCCCACAATCAATCTCAAGTCAAGCAATAAGTACAATATCTTATATAAGAGATTATGTAAGAGTAATACCATTAACCATTGATGCAACACCATTAAACTACAATACATTTTTACCTGATACGCGAAATAACAGTTTAAATTCGACCGTCATACACAATGAAAACCTTAATGGAACTAGGAATCTTACTCAACAAGATATTCAAACACCATCACACTGCATCCAAACAACAACAACTACACAACAAAGTATTTCACCGATACGTCCAAATTTAACAACACCAAGAAATACAAACACTTCACTAGCACAAGTAACCTTACAATCAACCGTTAAACCTTCGGTTGCTCCAAAATATTCACAAATGGATTATCAAACATATAGACCCATGACAGTACCGTCAAAAACACGCAGAACGTTCACAAGAAACACTTTTGCGGAACACAATTAAAATTACGCACATTCATCAAAAACAAACTATCCCCCACGAAAAAATAATAATAATCAGATAAGATCTCGACATTGGGATAACCCAATGACAACAACCAACTCAATAAATTTTCAAATTAATTCACATCCTCCACAGGATCGTAGTGAAAATTACCCATTCTTTCAACAAAATAAGAATAAAAAGAAAGCAAGCACCTCATCATACGGATTATCCATCCTCTGATGATGATTATTTACAACCAGGTATATTTGCACCATATACTCAAGAATATCGTGGACAAGGAGTGCAAAAACCACATACATATCATAGAATTTTTTCTCCACATCCAACAGATACACAAAATCAACAACCAATACAAATGCAAAACCCAATTAATACACAATCTTTTCAACCAATTCAGCCACAAAACCCAATAATTACACACTCGTATCAACCAACACAAATGCAAAATGAAATACCACTCCCATATTACCTTCAAAAACACGAAATAACAAAAAATCAACTCTCAAACTTTTCACAAATGCCAAATGCCGCAGAATCCCTACAAATGACAATGAATCCATACCTTATGGGTGGATCATCAATAACATCAAACAAACCATTAATGGTATTCACAGGAACAGACCCTGAATATTCTGTAGAAGATTATTTAAATGCAGTAACAGCAAATTTAATTTTAAATATAGGACCTGAACCAATTAATACACCACTACATCAAAATTGGATACATCGACGCACAGCGTTGATACAAACAACCTTAGATGGCGCAGCCCAAAAATGGTTTTCAGTATTGCCTATAGAAATAAAATCAAATTGGAAAAGATTTACACAAGAATTTTCAAAAATGTTTGACTCCGAGAGAAATAAACAACAACAAAGAGTTTTATGTAATGAAATTCGCAGATTACCAAATGAAACCATCAAAAAATTAGCAGTACGTATCGAAACACTAGTTCGAAAAGCATATTCATTAAATACACATGGCTATAAAAACACAAAAATGACAGAAATCTTAATGATGACCTTAACACCTCAATTAAGGAAAATAGCAATAAAAAAGAGAGCATCCCATCCTTCCTCAATTCGAGAGCCCGATCTAGATTTTCGAAAACTATTAGACAAACTAGAGCAAGCGGAAATCACAATGAAACTTGAAGAAACAGAAAATCGAAGTTACAATATGTTAATCGAATTGAAACAAACACCACAAATATCAACAACATACAGGAATCAGATACAGACCTCGTTGAAAAAATCACTGAAATACTGAATATTTATGAAAAACATCCAAACTTTAAAGGCAAACCATCTTTCAAAAAATGGTGTAATTATTGCCGACGATACGGACATAGTATTTCTGAATGTAGACAAAAACAACAGGATAACCAAAACAAGCCTCAAAAATATAAAGAACCAAATAAATCATTCTATCAATACATGAAGAAAGATCAAAATCTACCAAACAAAAATGTATACAGCAACAACAGTTCAGGAAAACCACTTCCGAACAATACCAATTACACGAGAAATCAATCATCATATAACTCAAGTTATAGAGGAAGATCACCAGAACGAAGAAATACACAAAATTCTTCACAAAATCATTACAATCGACCAAATAGTCAAAATAACTACTCCAGATCAAATTCAAATACAACACAATTTGTTTCTAGACCTCATTCCCAATCAAACATAAGGAATAAATACTATCCAAACAATCAATCACGAAACTCATCATATAATAGAAATAGAAACTATTCAAATAATCGAAATAGAAGTTATTCAAACAACCGAAATCAGAATTACCCGAACAATCGATCAAGGAATAACTCATATAGCAGATCAAACTATCACAGATCACACGATAATTATCAAAACAGATCACGAAACAATTCACAAAATCGACATTCAAGTTATAATAATCCTTATAGAAATTATTCCCAATCACCACATAGAAATAATAACCATTATAATAATTCTAAACATCGCCACAGAAGTAGTACACCCAAACATCAAAGACAGATTAATCAAGTACAATCAAATGAAGAAACAACATCAGACCCCCCAGGTATTGATGACACAGGAAATAACGAACTACAACTAAATCAAATAAACTGTGGATCATCAGACACAGAAAGTGATACAGAAAACACTCTCTCCATAAATATGATAGCAGTCGAAAACAACTACGAACCTATTATATATGAACAACCTTTTTCATCACATATATATGAAAATCAATTAGAACTCCTTCACAATTATTATATTGAACCCATCCATACTACACAAACGGCACAAGAAACTAACGAAATCAACACTGTAAATAAATCCAATGAAAATGACAAAACAAAATGCTTGAATACAAATCACACCTATCAAAATATACAAAAAGAACAACCCAAAGAAAAAATTTGGACAATACCATTTCTTTTAGAAAGTCCAAGAAACAAAGAATTTCAACCACCAGATCTTGAAATTGATTTTTTAATTGATTCAGGAGCAGAATCAAACATAATAAACATTCCCACATGGAATGAAATCAAAACATTACACCCAAAATTAACATCTCTTGCAACCTCCAGTAAACTAGCAACAGCACAAGGATCAACATTGGTAAACTATGGAAAAGTTCAATTATTTTTTCTCCCCACAAGAACAATGGAACAAAATAAAATTTTAAACAAGCCATTTAAACAAATATTTTATATCACTGATATTAAGCACAATATCATTGGAATACCATTTATCTCTAAATATATACCAACAATCAACATCTTGAATAGTAAAATACTAATCAAAGATAAGTACACAAAAACAAAAAACACAGCCCTAACATTTTTTCAAAGATTAAATAAACAACCACCATTCTTTTCAAAATTTTATCCAGTTTATAACCAACAACGAAAACACCTGAAACCACTATCAGGAAAAATATATAATTTTTCAATAAAACAAGTTCACCAATATGATAAAAATCAAAATAAACAACAACTCTATATGTCAGACTTTGAATATCCATAAGTTTTTCAAAATCACAATTTCATCCATAAAATATTTGAAAAATACGAATTCAGATATCATTTCGTTACATGTATACAACAAAACACCGTATCAAGTAACATTACCCTTAGGACTTTTAGGATATTGCGAAACCAACGCTACAAAATCACCAATGTATGAAAAAGCATACCGCGTAAATAATATACTCCAATTATTAGATATTTGTCAATCCAAAATTCTTAACGAAGAACTATCCATAAATAATATAATAAGTAATGAAAAAAGAAATACTGATTATTTCACAAAAACCCCATATTTCAAACCTACATTTAACATAAATAACTATACAGAGGATCAACAGAAATTTTTAACAATGTTTAACTTCCAACATTCACAAATAACACAAGACGAAATTGATAAGTTAGCCAAACAGCTAATAAAATATTCATCAGTCTATGCAACATCCAAATTTGATGTTGGCAAAATCAGCTCATCACTACATCTCCCGTTAAAACTTGACGCAGTTTTCAAAAAACAAAGAGCAAGTAAAGTACCAATTCATTTACACGATAAAGTGAACAGATTACTCGATATTTTAGAGCAATACAAAATTATCTCATCGGTAAACAGAGAAGAACAACCAAAAGGTAACACATTTATCAACCCTGTTATCATCCTAGCAAAAGGAGAATCATTAAAAATAGTTCTAGACGCTAGATATCTTAATTCACTAATAGACGAATCAAAATGCAATTGGCCTATTGAACCAATACAAGTTATTTTAACAAAAATAAACGGAAAATACTTTACAACCGCAGATATGAACAGTGCATACAATCAAATGCCACTAGATGAACAATCGCGACGCTTAACACAATTTGTTATTGGAAATCAACAATATGAATTCAACCGCCTATTCTATGGAATATCCATAGGACCAGCAGCATTTTCAGCTTTTATGAGCAAAATTTTCAGACCACTTATACTCAAGAAAAACGCAATCACCTATTTAGACGATGTTTTTATGCAATCACAGACAAAAGAAGAAATGTCTAAAGTTTTAGAACACTATCACAAAATACTTCAGAACGAAAATCTGAAGGCTGCCCCCGATAAATCACACTTCTTTTTAACACGAGTTAAATTTTTAGGACACAATATAGAAAGAAAGACAATCCCTCCATTAAAATCACGCATTGATGCTATTCAGAAACTTCAACCACCAACAAACAAAAAGAAAATCCAAGAATTCCTTGGAATGTTAAATTTTTTAAGCAAATACGTCTATAAAATGCGATTATACTTAAGACCATTCTATAATATACTTAGACAACAAAATAATTTTGAATGGAATACAGAACATCAAATACGATTTGAAGAAATTAAAAAACTCTTAACTGAACAAATTTCGAATACAATTCCCGATCCAAATCAACCATTCTATGCAATGTGCGATGCTTCAAATTTTGGCATCGGCGCAGCATTATTACAATCACACAATGGTACAAACAAAATGAACCTTATATCAGCAAATTCTCGATTATTCACTCAAGCAGAGCTACGACTCTCAACTCTAATGAGAGAATGTACAGCTATAATTTATACACTTACAAAATATGAATTTCTGATACTTGGATCAAAACATCCAACAGTTCTATTCACAGATCACAAACCAATCATTTTTCTCTTTACACAAAAGTCCAACCCAAATCACCGAGTTTACAGATTTCAATTAATTCTAATGAAATTTCCAAACTTACATATAGTTTGGACAGCAGGAAAAAATCTTGCATTACCAGACACATTAAGTCGAAATACACCACCTGAATTACTTACACGTAAAACTACAGTTGAAATACCCAAAAATATAAAATTTTACCTTGCAGAAAACGCAACATCACCCCGACTAGAATGCAAATATGCAGTAAAAACTGACGTTGAACAATCACAGATAAATAAGCTACAACACTTCCCACTTTATTTGATTGCCAAAATAACCACTACGAAGTTGATCTACTTGGAACATCAACTTTCAAACCAATTCCATACTCACAATGGATAAAAAATAACACCCAACAAAAAAGAGTAAAACAACACTCGCATAAAAAAGACCTTTTCCCGTTGATTGAAAAAGAAAATCTAACTGATAAAATAAATATATCAGGACCACAAACAAACGATTCAAAATACACAATAAATCAAGTTTTTGATCTCCATGACCCACTTGATACAATCCCTTTATCTAAATTAGAAATTGAAAACATTTTTCTCCCCCTGCAGATAAAATTACAATTAATACCTTGAAACAATATCAAAATCTTGACCCAGTAATTAGACAACTAAAATCATGGCACAAATATAAAACTAAACCCGTAAAAGCAGATACCACAATTTTAGGAAATAAAACACTCCTCCGATATTTTCGAAAATTTAATAATACAACAATTAATGAAAACACAGACCTTCTAGAATACCAATTAAACGAATCAACAGTTCCCTGTCTCCCTTTAAGTATGATTCTCATAGCTTTTAATATTTCACATACACAAAACATTAAAGGACACTCTGGATCAGAGAAAACATATTCAAATTTCATACAACATTTTTATTTCCCAAATGCACCAATTTGGATAAAAGTACTATGCAATGATTGTATAGTATGTCAGCTAAATAAACCTTATCCAAATCAAAAACAAATAGCACAAAAACGATATTTTAAAGGACAAAGTTTGTACTTTAACCACCGTATTTCATTTGATACAAAAGGACCAATTTCACCATCATCCGAAGGAAACTCCTACATTATGGTAATTGTTGACGCATTTACACATTATGTAGCCTTTAACCCAGTACCACATTGTAACGCTTATTACGCTTACACAACACTTTCTGAACACTGGATAGCCAAGTTCGGACTACCCGAAATTTTAGTTACAGACAACGGTACAGAATTCATAAATAATGAAATCATCACACTATGTCATTTATATAACATAAAACACAAACCACGTACATCTCATGCACCTTGGACAAACGGCTTAGTCGAAGGTATGAACCGTTCACTACAAGAATATCTTAGATGTATCATCAATGGAAATGATACAAGATACACCGAATGGTCAGCAGATGTAAAACTATTTCCCTTAGCATATAATTCACAAATCACGACAACTCTAGGAATGTCACCATATGAAATGGTTTTTAATCAAAAGCCACGCAAACCAATTATGTTTACAGCAAACTCTCATAAAAAAGCACAAAGTCATTGTCAACCGAATAAAGACTCAATTTGTAATAACCTACCTTTGCACACACATGATGAAGATCATTTTCATCACCCACAAATTCTTAAATTAGCCTCCGGTACACACATCGAATGGATTTTAAATAGAGATAAAAAACACAATGAAATTTACCAAAAAGTAACAAAAAAGTTGTTACAAAGGCAAAACATTAATGAACAAATAAATTCACGCTTTACACCAGCCTCCGATTTAAAAATTGGAACATTTATTTTAATACCCAATTTTAACACTCAAAAAGGAATTTCTAAAAAATTACAACCCCTTCGTAAAGGACCATACCAAATAATTGCCAAACCCACGGACGTCACATATAAAATCACCGACTCAGACCAAAAAGAAATTGTTCAACATCGAAACAATCTGATACCTTATTACCCAAAAGAATACGCACTACGCGAACAAACTCAATTATATTTTTTCACAGGTTTAAAACATGACATTCATCTCGAAAACCAAAATAAAAAATCAACTACAATGAAAAACAATACAAAAAAGCTAGATCAAAATATTCCTCAAAAAGAAAGAAAAAATAGAAAAATGACAGAAAAAATTATACCCCAAGAACAAATCGACAAATCAGAACATAGAGAGTCATCACGACTTAGAAATCAACCCCGCAAAAACTATAAAACATTCATCCCACAATCTAAAATATTAAAGAAAGTTGAATTTCAAAAACAGCTTTAATTTTACAATTAATAATCTTTGCACCTCTGAAATATTTTGAACTTTCATTTTTCAAAATAACATGCTGACAGACACGCAGCGATTCTAGTTCAAAATTAGCCAATAGGATTCATCCAATCCGTCACCTTCTATAACTCTAACACAAACCAACTAGACGAACGATAATAAACTCCAGGCATATCTATAACTATAACTTTGCGACCTCCAGGTCAAAAATAGGCAAACCATTCCAACTTGACAACTAAAATAAATATCACCATAATATCATAACCCTACCTTATCTAATAACCCAAAGATCAACAATATTTCCCCAACTCAGACCTCAAATACCCCCCAAACAAAAATGTTAAATTAGCCTAAAGTAAAAGAGCGACTATTTTAATTAGCCTAAGGTATAAAAATCTCAAAAATACCCCAGATCACTTGACAAATAAAAATAAAGAAAAAGAAGACCTCCCAAACACCATAAAATTCGCCCCCAACACTTTTTCACAAAACTCAACTCACTTGTCAAAAAACCAATAAATAATTCGACCACACTTGAAAATTGCCTCAGACAACAAAAAGTATTCGATCGAGAAGCCATTTCTTAAATGCTCTTCTCTCGATCAGTCAACATAATTCTTAACATTTTCATAAACTTTTTAACAAAATTTAAACTTTTAATCATATTTCTTTTTGATACCTTTGAAGCTTTTGTAATAATCTTAATCAATTTTTGCAATATTTTTTAAATTTTCTATTCCATATTTGAATTATACTTCCAACTTTCAAAAGCCATTGACCATATCCACAGGTACGATTCACAAAACTTATCTAAATGATACGAACCATTTTTAGTAGAACCGATATTTTTTTACTATTTGTAATTTTTATAACATTTCTATCATCCCTCATCTTGACAATATGCAAATATATAAAGAAAGCAATCATCACATTCGCCTTAGCAACAATCCTTCTAATTTTTTTTCTAGAAGAATACTACAATAAACATAAATTTTTTCACTAAAAGAAATAGATCAAAAACCATCAAAAATTGCTAACCAACAATCACACAGTCAGTCTTCACCGACATCATCCCAAGATAACCCAACACCACCTATAACTACCCAAAACCCTCAAACATCTACACGAATTTCTTTTCAAGATAACCCATATACCTTTGAAGAACGACACGCTCGCTTATCTGAACCACTAGAACCAGTTCAACGACAAGCACCTCTAAGTGAACCAACATATAACTTGTACCCAACACTACCACAAGAATTAAGTAGAATACGAAATCTTAGTCAAAATCAAAATACAGTCGAAATAAATAGACAAATTATACATCCTCGACGAAACAGAAATTTTCAAATCCCCCGAGTTCATTTTGATATACCCCAATCCCCATCACAAAGTACTCCAGAAAACCCCATTGGTATATTACCAGAAACCCCAACACTTCTTTCACAACGTAGCACCTCAAGCCTACCCTCAGATTACTTAGGTTCAACAGCAACATCTGAACAAATACGTGAAAATCCCTTTAACCCCCCAAACCAAACATCACGACCACCATATTGGACAACACAATCATTCACACAAGGTGAAACAAATTTAATCAATGATCCAATAGATATTTCTACGGATACAACAACATCCTCATCACTACCAGAAACATTATCACTACCATCAACACCATCAATAAGCCAGATTTCACCGACGCCTTTTTCTTTGAATTTCCCAAATAACCTCGACGCTAGATATCGAGAACAATCATCAACAAATATCCCTTTAAGATTAGACTGGAATACATTCACAGCACCCCCCACCATTATTTGGACAACACCCAGAAAGTAACCGACTCCACAACTGGGCACTCAATAGATTACAATATAGACAAGATATCCACGAAGACATTCGTGATCATAACATCCAAATACTCCAACAAAATAGTCTACAATTAAAATTTGAAATCACGGTTAAACTAAACAACATTGCTCAACATCCCTACCCATTAAACCCACCAAATATAACAGCTCAATCACTACCACCACCATTTATAACAACTGAGGTAATATACAAATACGACAGATATACCAAAAAGACAATTGGTTACATCACATTTTATAACCCATACTCAGGATTATCATACACATGTATATTCTAAAAATATTAATTTTTCTCCAACTCTTTTTTCTAGTCATTTCCAATCAGAACATAAATCCTTCCCCCCGCACAGGACCCCAAAATTTATTAGTAACACATTACGATTGTGAAGAAAATGAACAAAAAACACTACACAAATATGCAATAAATCAAGTATCACAATGCGAAACAGAACCACAAGCTATAGAAACTACAAATGTAATAGCGACACTCTATTCAAAAGCCCGAGCAACAACAGTTATAGGATATAAATTCACAGCAACATTTTCTGAAAAGAAAGTACATTGTTCACAAGTCTCAAATGGAAATAAAAACCGACTTGACCACGAATCATTCTACCAGAGTAATATCGAACGACTTTTACATCTCAACCCCGAAGATTGTAAAAACGAGTTACTCAGACTAAATATCACAAAAAAAACACCGATAGAAAGTTAGTATATTTCCAAGTTTTTGCAGATTCTGTACATCAAGCAGAACTTGAAAGATATCAAGGACATATAAAACTAGATGAAAAATACCCATACAACGGCGCACACGGAAGATTAACTTATGACATACACGATAAACACTGGATACCGCACATTGGTATCAATAACCCATCAAACTGCAAAGCAGACACAAAAAATAAAGGATATCAAGAAATAATGTTTTTCGATTGGAAAATACAACTCGAAAAAATACAACTCACACGCGATTTATCTGACAACACAATGATCTATCAAGGAATTAGATTACCTTGTAAAAACGATCAAGGCTATTGTGACTCTACAACACGAACACAAGCAACAATTGTTTGGTTCCCCGAAGACACATGTACAACATTTCAAGTAGCAAAAATACACGCCCGAATGATAAAATTTCACGAAAAATATTTTATACAATCAATTCCATATGAACAAGTAAATCCATCACGAAAACAAAGTACTAATTTTGGAAACATTCACAATATAGAAAATAAATTGACAAATATATCAAGAAACAGAACTTGCATGCAAATACAGAAACCCACTTCACAAAACACAATACTCCGAAATATTAGTTGAATACGAAAAAGGATTCGACATGACCACTGGAAAAATAAAAATCGACCCATATGCCACAAGTCATCCTCTAAACGAAGGAACATCATATATATCAGTTAATTTTCAAAAAAGTAAAGGTCAACCCGGTGGACATCTAAAGCCCCATGACACTAGAAGCACACGTTTACAAGAACTATCACTAATGAATAGTACTTATTTTGGTAATATCCACTATGATATTCACTTAGATATGAAATTAGACTACACAATTAGCCGAATTTTTCAGGAAATGTCACTCTCTGAATTGGAAACACTTCACCAACTATGCGAATTAGAACGGACACAAATCTTACAATCACTTGCACTAGCAGTATCAAAAATACCCTACGCAGGATATTTACTATCAGGAAACAGATCAAATTTTTTAGACTACGAAGGAAACATTTTATGGTTTTATACCTGTACCAAAAAAGTATCACCACTATATGTTTTTGAAGATAAACGATGTTATAAAAGAATCCCTATCTTTTATAAAAATAAAGTACATTTCGTTGACACACTTTCAAGACGAACCTATTTCTGGGATACCGCAGTTCCATGTGGATCAGAAAATAGCCACAATGTAGTACAACTGAACCCTGATGAAGATGAATATTACCTTCTTACCCCATACCCCACATTAAGGCAATCACTCAAAAAATTTTCACCAGAAAGCATTAGAGCTATTGCTCGAAGCCCAAATATCGACTTACAATCAATTGGAACATATTCAAAATCCGATATCCAACATCACATTAGAACACAACAGTTCCAAGAATTATTAACACAAATGGACACTATACAAAGACAATCAATTGACCAAAACTTACGCAAACTTGCCGAAACCGCAGGATTTGCAGATATCTATACACAAGATTATAGCGGATATTTTAAAGACATTAAAGACTATATATATCTAAACGGTGAAAAATACCGACCACAAGATATCTCACCTATAAATATTTTTTTAACTTTGTTACACTAAAAAATGAAATTCTTGATTTTCTAGGATGGCCATATTACATCTTAGAAAAGTTGACTATTCTATACGCTATGTTTAACTTTATAGGATTTCTTTTTTCACTTTTAAAAGGAATCTACAACGCATGTGCTATACACACACAAGTAAATAGACAAGCAAGTGTAGCACGCATACTATTTGCAGGATTCTTTGGAATTTTTTCATCATCAATAAACAAAATTCTTTTAGACGCACAAATAAAAGAATACAATACAAAAATAGCAACAAGACAGAACACATACGACGAAGAACATAATAATGTAGAAATAACGCCTACAGCACCACAGTTACCACCCCTACCACATAACCATCCATTATCCCTAGTCCCACAAAATTTTCGAAATTTAGCAATAACACATAATCCAAAGTTTAGACCAACCATATCACAAAGTCCCATTCAACATATAATGACACATCATTCACAAGATGAAAATGTATATGAACAAATTATAGAACAACCCCATACCACCGCTTTTCAGTCTCAAAATAATAATTTTTTTAGCCCACGATGAGCCGACAACTTGGATCCCTACACCGCTCAAATTCCCACACAACCAACCTCAACACTCCAATTACAATAATTCCACTTTTTGCTTTCCCGCCACCCGATTTCCCAACCAGTAATATAACATCAGGCATGAATTCAGACACTAATTCACATATTTCAGTTTTATACTCCATTTCACAACTCAATAACCCTAATATTGAAACCCCTGATGAATTTGCAGACTCTGAACCATCTCCATCCAATAATTTTCAAACCAACTCCTCAATTTTTTCAACACCCCCTTTTCAACCAATCCCACCAAATAACCCACTCCCATCCATTTCTACACCTTCTTACGCTTCACAAGTCACCCCAACCTACTCTTCATTTCAATCAGAACGATCATCCAATTCTCCAGATATTCCCCAAATCTCCCAAGAACTAGATAATTTTATCACCCTACAACAACAACCATTACACCTTGACACCCCCACTATAAATCAGATTTCTTCCACAATAGAATCATCAAACCCACCTACCCCTACACCCTCTTCAGCTTATACCGCATCATTAGCACAATCATACATCCACCAAATCATCAAATAGCACTAATGGAGCTTATCGCACTTTCAAAAGAAAATTCCCAAACCATCCATTTCCAACAAAACCAGGAACAGCCCGTGAATATATTAATCATCCAAATCACACTAACACGAAAGATTTTCTAGCAATCACCTCACCTTCATTTCCACAATATACTTTAAACACCCCTCATGACACTAACGACACACGTAGTTTTGTAGATGAACATGTTTTAATGCCTACACTTCATTGGACATCATATTATCATTTTACTTATCCCCTTTGCCTACCATGATCTAATACTCATATCGATATAGAAAGAAATCAAGATATGCTATACCGACTCACCACACCACTAACACATAGACAATTTACTTATATAGGATATAAAAAGTCACTAAAAACGTTCACTGCACCCCGAGCTAACGAATATACGCTAGAATATTACGATCATAACATCATCCGAGCTAACCAAGACCAATTTTTAGATGATGATCGCTTCGCTAACCCACAAATCACAGAAAAATTCTTCATCAAAAGACCATATGTATTTACACTCAATATATTTGATCGCAAATTCGACCACGTCATTTCTGAAGCACTAACCGACATGAAAGCTTACGAAAGTTTTAAAGAAAGATTTCAATTATTTTCACTAACCTTCAACTTCCTTGCACCACATGAACGCGATTTGCACTGCTCACACGACATTATGTTACGCACTAAACAAACCCACACATATACATATTATCGTTTCATACAAAATCATTTCGATCTGCACATTCCATCAAGACAACCACACCACCGTTTTCAGTTTATTAACCCTAAATACACTTCACCATTTTTTCTTAACTTCACATATTGCATCAAAGATACTAACCTTCACGGTATTCTTCGCAATTATGATTCCATAACCCAAATGTATATATTTTGTCCCATCACGAAGACCCTTAACGCAGAAGAATCCAGACCCTTCCTTATCCCACATGAATTTATTCAACCTATAGAAATCCCAATATTAGAATTCATCCACAACACTAAATACAATCACAAATTATATAATCTCATTCAAAACACACCTTATGAATTTGCAGTTGGCACTGAAGAACTAAAAACTATTAAAGCACTTCAATTGCTTTGGCCACTGCTTCAAACTAAAAACATCATTCGCATACTAGCAAAATTACTAACAAATTCCGACATAATACACGACATCTTCCCCCACGGTTTTTTCCCCGACGACTAAACAGGTAAGTATAATTTATACATATTCTTAACTAATAAGTTTACATTAAAACTAACCATTCTTTATCCATGTCTCATTTAGATTTTTAGTCTTCATCCCACGATCATCTGCAAAAAACACAAAAGAAAAATAAAAAATAGAACACTTCTTCAAATTCTTCTAAACTCTATTAATATTTTGCACTAGATAAATATAATAAAATTCATACCAATGTAGTAAATTAATTTATAAATTGTTTTACCAAAAGCAGTAATTCTAATAATGATGAAAATTTGTAACTTAATTTTTCCCCAAAACTAGCAGTAAAATTGAAATTCTATGTAGTAAATTGATAAGACGAAAATGCAGTACTAACCTTTTGATATTTTCATTCACTCGCACAAGAATTCTATCCAAACTCGCACAGCTCGCCGACGAAGAATTGTTTAAATAATGAATTTCAGTTTCAAGTTTTCACACTCAACAACTCTAACACACGATAACAAGTTTCAAACTTTCCTTTAACCCGGTTGGAAAGGAATTATATACTAAACCAAACTAACCAACGCAGCTTACTAAACACCACAAATCATAAAATAACAGCATGACTAAGGAAAGAAAACCAACGGTACCCAAACCGGATTAACCCAGTTTAAAACTGGATAATTTATTCTTTTGAAGACTATTATAAAGTCTAAGAAAGAAATAATAAAACACAAAAAAGTCGAAAGACAAACCCATACCAAAAACAATTTGATTTTTGAAAAAAGGACGCAACCAACGAAACATAAGAAAAACCACCACAAACCCGACATAAAACGTTATCACATAACAGGACCTCTCACAGAAACCGCACGAAATCATACTCCCACTCCTGGCCTAACCCACCAGAGAGGACGTCCTGAGCATGCTCTATAGCCGGCCTAACCCACCGTGCTACATCCACGCTTTGTGATCACACTTCTATTTTTAATAAGAGGTACTCAAGGGTGAGTAACTCTTCAAAATAACCGAACTAAAACAAAATGCTTTTGTGAAAACAACTAACCAAAATCATAATTAAAACACTGAACTAATAAAAATTTTATAAAATGTAAATTATACCTTGCAGTATATAGATCAGCATACAACACCAAAGACGAACATCCAAAGACAAAATGACCCCACTACACTCGAAAAAGAATGGCCAACCACAACCCATATGCCGTCCACAATCACAACTCAAAGGATTTAGAGTACGACTTGACTTCGCAGAAAAGGACTTCATTGAACTAGACCAATGAGCACCTCGATGTTCAAGTATACGTACAGATCCGAGTAACAAGGCATCCCCTCCACGCACAATCTCCACGCCATTCCCAGACGAGGTCGAACACAAAAGAAGTTCTCTACATGAAACAGAAAAACCCGTCATAGCAAACCATTCTGAAACCAAGAGAACCCAGAAGAATATGATGTTCGCCAAATACCAACGTCCATCATCCATCCTTTGAATTGCAGAAAGACAATTCTAAAAAACTCTGTAAAACCCGGATGGGTAGAACCTGATCTAAACTACATTTTATGATTGGATAAATTAGATATTTTACCACTGTAAAGTCTTTAATATTAACCAATCATGATCCATCTAACTAACAACCCACTTATTTGTAAGTGCTGAAATTATTTGTAATTTCAGCACCAGAGAGATTTGAGTTTAACTTAGAAATTAGTTGCCTCTCCAAGAGAACTTCAGCAGCCGCCATAAACCAGTATACCCTAGATCTATTGAGCCTAGCAGAGACTAGTTAAACAACCTGAGACTAGATAGTATAAGAGTAAGATTAGGATCGGTATTAGACTAAGAAGTTGCACGAATCTATCCGGCCGAAAATAAGATAGCGTGACGAGCAGACGGTGTACCCTATCCGAAATTACTCTATGAGTTAACCACTTCGGTCCTAACTCATTAGGCCCAACTTGTATGAAAAGAGGCTAATACCCTAACTGGAAATTCGAGAGAATAAAGGACACCAATTGTTTGCAGATTGGTTCTCAAATTCGATCCTCATTATTCCCTGTTTTCTATGAAATTGTATGACTGAGCCCACTCTTCGAAAAATAGGGTTCCTTCGTCGCACGCAGATTTAGCGGGAGGGTATTGAGAATTCCCGATAACGTGTCCCATTTAAACGGCTCGTGGTTGCTTAAAAGGATTAAAACGTGCATGTAACATCGCATAGGTAGTAGCAGATTTGGGGAAGAGACTTTTCTTCTGAAAACTGACCCTCCGAACCACCATCGGATTGGGGGGGGGGGGGTGTCAGATGTACCTTTTCCTCAGGGATTCGACCGCCTGCCCACTCAAAGGGTCCCCTTTTGTACCATTTTGAGATATCCAATTTTGGCTTACAAACCCGAAAATTGTTCTAAAGGCGCCTCTGGCGCCCAAATATAGTAGTTTCGAGATGGGATTTTTGGTCGACGTTTTCCAGAAAGTCGCTGAAAACTTTGTCAAAATGGGGCCTTTATTGTGATTTGGAAGAGCTCAGAAAATCAATTTGGTCGGTTAAAAAAGTCGACAAAATTATCAAAAATTTTTCAAACCCCCCCCCCGTCATTTCGTAATGTATGCTATCTATCAATATCGAATCCGAAAGGTTTGCTAAACAACAAATAGGTTAAGTTGAGAACTCAAAGAAAACAACTAGTTCTGAAAGTTTTTATTTAAGTTGTAACCATAAATTGGGGTTGGGTCCTGTTCTCCGAGCGGATTGATATGCAAGGTAGTCGCTATGTCGTGACGGCCGGTATGAGTAGATTAGAAACGAATTCAAACCCGCTATTTCTTAGTAGTCTTGGTTGTTTTTCTTTTGTTTGTACCCACGCTGTCAATAGTTTTGTATTTTTGTTCAAATGTTTTTGAGTCTTTCACTTTTGTTGCCAATTTAACTGTTTTCCTTGCTTCTTGTTCTATTTGTTGTGTGATATTTGGTTCCACCTGAGTTTGTATGCCTTGGTACTTTACATTTAATTTCTTATTCTCAAGAGCTAAAGCTCGCCTAGTTTTCACACCTGTGTTGTGGCTGTGGGTTTCCTGCGGCTAGTGTAATTTGGCTGATTGCAGGCTCCTGGATTCTTTTTTTGTAACTTCATCCTCTGACGACTTTTGAAGATCGTGCATTATTTCCGCTGGAGTCGGAGGGTGCATCAAGTTTTTGCAATTTAAACAGGGGTTTTTGGCGTTTTCTCAGTTTAATTTATTAGGTGCACTACTGGTTGCTATGTTGGAAATCGGTGTATTGGCTTGTCTACACATATGGGCTTCAAATGGTTTTATTTTTGTTATTCGGTGTGAAGTTATGCGTAATGTTCTGATAATTTCTGCGACATCCGAGGCTAACTGCAACGGAGTGTAATTCTTGCCAATTCTCATTATTCAGAGTCGCTGTTTAAGTGTTTGTATCAACCTTTCTATTACCCCTATTGCAGGCAAGTTTAAAATAAAACAGGTAAAAAAGCCGTTTTTGGGCACTTTTTGGAAAATTTTGACAAAAAAAAGCGTTTTTTTGGCGCGCGCTCCCCCTCTAAGTTAGTAAAGAAAGCGCCAAAGGCGCCTTTAGAAAAATTTTAAGATCGATTGGTCAAAAGTGGATTCCTCAAAAAACCAAAGGGGGGAGGGACCCTTTGGGTCGGCAGGCGGTCGAATCCCTGAAGGGAGGGGTGTCCCCCCTACATCCGACGCTGATTCTGTTTATGTTCGTCTTTTAGCCTTTGGTCTACACTCTTACACATAGCTTAAATCTGGAGCAAAGCGAAGTTAGTCCTCTTTTTTCGTGTTGGTCTCACTGGTTTTAAAAAGTAATCAATGATTGTAAAACCAAATCAATCGGCCAATTTTAGAGAAAAAAATTGGCAATTTTGATTTTATTCAGTTTTTATATCACATTCGTGAGGGTAGTCAGTTTATTTTGGGGGTAGCATGGTCTGACAACAATGCAAGCAGTAGGACGCTGAGCTGATGGGTTGCTCTTTTCCGTCGCACTGGTTTTGAAGCAGATCTAAACTAGAATTTATTATTGGATTTTATTCTGATATTTTATCTCTATAAAATATTGGATACTAACCCATCATACTCCATCAAACTAACAACCCACTTAATTAAAAATGCTGAAACGACTTGTTGTTTCAGTACCACAGCAATTTGAATTAAACTTAGAATACAGTTGTTTTCAATTGAATACAGTTGTTTTCATAAACCGGTGTACACTAGATCTATTGAGACTAGAAGATATAGGAGTAAGATTAAGATTGGTATTAGACTAAAAAGTTGCAAGAATCAATTCGGCCGAAAATAAGATAGCGTGACGAGCAGACGGTGTACTTTATCTGAAATTACTCTATGAGTTTACCAAATTACATATAAACTCATCTGGTGCGACCAAAAGTCTCGAACAAGGCTTTAACCAACTTAGACTAGAAACATTAACCAGAACATTAGATTAGAATTAGAGAATTACATTATTTAAAAAACGTTATATGACAAAAATTTAGTAGAAATGTCTCTAGGACTCAATAGATCTGAGCCAATTTTCCGAACAATACGAGAACTACCCGGTATTGGAGGAAGACGTCGGACAAGAGACGACGTACGACTAGGCAGAAATCTACCAATCGATTTCATGATTGTACGAGAAAAACCAGATCAAACTTTTATATTTAGAGTACTTCAAGCAGTAAATTTAGTTTTTCATTTAGTGACATAAAATTTCGAAAAAACATCTTCAGAAATGTTTCATGGCGCTAAACCTAATAATTATACAATAACGACCGATAAAAACAACACTAGTTGTTCTCCTTGAAAAATCTGAAGTAAATTGAAAAACATCTTGAAAAAAATAATTATTAAATATGAAAGTACAAAAATTAGTATAAAGCATAAATTGTTAGTATATATAAATCATTCCTTCATCCCAGCTTCATCACCTAAAACATAACAGCAAATCTCAAAAACTAACAAACATCAAAACTATAAATTTAATCTTTTTAATTTAACCTTTTATCGAAAAGCTATCAAGGCTTGCCCTTGTTTTCAATAAATTAATTTCATTTAAAATAGCAGATCATCAAGACTTCCTTGAATTTTTAATTTAAATAAAACTAAATCTAAATTGCTGATCATCAAGGCTTATCCTTGGATCAAATAGAACAATTTTATTCTTCCCCTCCCATATTAGTTAATGTCTAACGACCTCAAACGTCGATTCACTACCCAACCCTTATAAAAGACCCAGAATTAACAGAAGTTTTTCAAATAGCTAACCATTCTAATTAGGATTAACAGTGAAGAACTTCGGTTACTCATCATTCGCTTGATCCCCTGACCCAGGCTAAAGCATTTAAATTTAGTCAGTCATAAAATAGTATCTAACGAACTACTTTAGTTCTAACTAAACCTGAACTTTGTGGATCGATTTGCTATTCTCCAACCCTTGATCACAAATCGCAACCCCTAAGTAAGATCAGGTAAACCTATTTTAACTTAGAATTTTTTTCAACAAAATAAAAATAACAGAAATAGATACCATACTAGAAATCAACCTCCTTATTATACAGCTAATTAATTTCCATCAGATTATGGAGAATTTTATAATAAAAATCATCAACGATTTTATTTAAGCCAAAGACTTCGTTCTTACAGTAGTGATCAACCAGACACACACACGAGATAAACAAATACAAATACGACAACCTAGAAATAATCCAACATCATACGATAATATTTTTTAACCACAAAACCCAGTCAAAACACAATCCTACCAACCAACTCAAATGCATAACGAAATCCCACTGCCATATTATTTACAACAAAATGAAATAATAGAAAGTCAACTTACAAACTTTTCTCAAACAGCAAATGCCGCAGAATCACTACAAATGACTATGAATCCGTACGTAATGGGTGGATCATCAATATCATCGAATAATCCACTAATGGTATTTACAGGCACAGATCCTGAATACTCTGTAAAAATTATCTAAATGCAGTCACAGCTAATTTAATTTTAAAAATAGGACCTGAAATACGCCGCTTCATCAAACCATACTTGATGCAAACCACACTTGATGGCGCAGCCCAAAAATTGTTTTTATTTTCGCCTATAGGAAAAAAATCAGATTGGAGAAAATGCACACAAGAATTCTCAAAAATATTTGATTCTGAAAGAAACAAACAACATCAAAAAGTTTTATGCAATGAAATTCGTAGAATACCAAATGAAACACTTAAACAACTTGCAGTAAGAATTGAAACATTAGTCCGAAAAGCATATTCTTCAATACCCATGATTATACAAAAAAAATGACAGAAATCTTAATGATGACTCTAACACCTCAATTACAAAAAATAGCAATATAAAAGAACGCATCACAACCTTCCTCAATCCGAGAACCAGAGTAAGACTTTAGGAAACTAGTAGATAAACTAGAACAAGCAGAAAATCACTTTGAAATTAGAAGAAGCAGAAAAACTAAAGCTAAACTATGTCAACAACATCCAAACCACTACTTCACACATAAATAAAATTCATGACTCCGATACAGAATTATCTGAAAAAATCACTGAAATCTTAAACATCTACGAGAAAAACCCAAATTTTGAAAGTAAGCCATCATTCAAAAAATGGTACAATTATTGCCGAAGATACGGAGACAGCTTTTCCGAATGCAGACAAAAACAACAAGACAATTAAAATAAACCACAAAAATGTTGAGAACCAAATAAATCATTTCATCAGTACAAGAAAAAAGATGAAAATTTACCCAACAAAAACATTCATAGTAATAATAATTCAGGAAAATCACTTCCAAATAACTCAAATTACTCTTGACAACAATCACCTTATATTCCCAATAATCGACGCCGATAACCAAACCAAAGAAAATCACGAAATTTCTCACAAAACAGATATACGCGATCAAACAGTCGGAACAATCAGTGTCGAAATAACTATTCAAGATCAAATTCAAACCGACCTGAATTTTCGTTTGATACCAGTTCGTATTCAAATTCTAGAAATAGAAATTATTCAAATGATCGATCTAGAAACTCTTCATATAATAGAAATAGAAAATATTCCAACGATTGGAATAGAAACTATTCAAATGATCGAAATCATATATATCAAAATATTAGATCACGAGATTATTCTAACAAAAGATCAAACTACCAAAGATCAAATTATAATAACCATGAAAATAAATCACGCGACAATTCACAGAACAGAATTTCAAGTTATAACAACAGACAAAGAAACTACTCTCAATCATGACATAGGAATAACAAACGTTATCAAATTTCAAAAAAAAATTATAGAAGTAGTACAACTAAACTTCAAAAGCAAATAAGCGAGTACAAGCAATTGAAGAAACTCAATCAGACCCCCTGGTTTTGATAAAACCGAAAGCACAGAAATGCAATTAAATCCGATAAATTGCGAATCCACAGACAGTGAAAGTGACTCAGACAAGGCAATTTCAATTAACTTGATACATATTGATAATGAATACGAACCTATTAAATACGAACAGCCAATACATTCCCATATCTATCAAAATCATGATCACTTCCTCTTAAATTATAATACAAGACCTATAAGCAGTAAAAAGACAATAGTTAACATAGTAGAAGAAATAACATAAGAAAAACCCACAGAAGTTCAAGCACAAATAACAATTACCAAAATATACCTAAAGAAACGCAATAAACAAAAGAAAAATTTGGACAATTCCATTCTTTTAGAAAGTCCAAAATGCAAAGAACTTCAAAAACCAGACCTTGAAACTGATCTCTTAATAGATTCCGGAGCGGACTCAAACATCATCAATAAGCCACTTGGAATGCAATAAAAATTTTACATCCAAAATTAATACCCTTCAAAACAACAAGCAGGCTAGCAACAGCACAAGGATCAACCTTAACAAACTATGGAAAAATCCAATTTTTCCTTGTTACCACTCAAACAATGGAACAGAAAAAACTTTTGAGCAAACCATTTAAACAAACCTTCCATATCACAGATATTAAACATAATATCATTGGAAGCCACATAATAACATAATATCATTTCACGAACAGATAGAATTTCAGTCCCACGGGGTGCTTCTTTTCTTAAAAAAAGGATTGTGATCTCTTGTCCACATTTTGCAAAGAAATGGAACAAATGAGAGCAAAAGAAAATGAGCTACCATTTTTGATCTAATTTTTGAGTAATTGCTCAAGGTTTCGAGCTAATCGGATGACATGAGAATTTAAACAACTTAACAGTTTTATATAAAAGTGAGAAAAATATACAAACTTGTCTGAATAAATAAAAATTTTGTCTTGGCTGAACATGATCGAATTCTATTTTTACTGTCCTTTTATTGTAAATTCGAGTTTACTCATCGGTCAAAATGGATCAAACTATGATTGAATATCATCATATTAATCAATCGTATCCATGAAGTTGATGTTTTATATGTAGACTTCATTTTGGGCAAACATTTACTGAAAAAAGTGACATGTGAACAAAGTCATAATATCATTGGAAGCCCATTTATTACTAAAAATATACAAACTACAAATATCTTAAATAGCAAAATGCAAATAAAAGATAAATAAACGAGATTGAAAAACACAATTTTAACATCTTTTCAAAGAATAAACAAACAACCACCATTTTTCTCCAAATTTTATCCTATATACAACCAGGAACGGAAACATCTGAAACCACTAGTAGGTTATATTTATAGCTTCTCAATCAAACAAGTTCACTAACATGATAAAGAACAAGATAAACAACATCTCTATATGTCTGACCTCCAATTCAGACCAATTCATAAATTTTTCCGAATAAAAGTTTCATCTATCAAATACATGAAAAACTCAAACTCAGACATAATTACCACACATATATATATATATAATAATTCTCCATAAAAAACAACCCTACCTCTAGGACTCTTTGGTTATTGTGAAACTAACGCAACAATTTCTCCCACAAAGGAAGTAGTGTAAAGAGTAAATAATTTTTTACAACTATTAAATATATGTCAATCAACAATTCTGGACAAAGAATTATCGATAAATAATAAATAAGCAATAAAAAATGAAACACAGACTATTTCACGAAAATAACTTACTTTAAACCAACATTTCAAATGTCAAAATACACAGTAGAACAACAAAAATTCTTAACTATTTTCAATTTGCAAAACTCTCAGATAACGCAAAAGGATTTCAACAGTTAGCTGATTTACTAATAAAATACCCAAAAATTTACGCACCATCTAAAATTGATGTTGGAAAAGTAAATTTACCACTACATTTACCTCCAAAACCTGATTTAGTTTTCAAAAAACAACGAGCAAGTAAAGTCTCAATTCACTTACAAGACAAAATTAACTGATTACTGGACATACTAGAACAACATGAAAGCTTTTCTCCAATAAATAAAGAAGAACAGCCAAAAGGTAACACATTTATAAGCCGCGTTATCATTTCAACAAAATTGAAATTAGTTCTAGATGCAAGATACCTCAATTCACTCATTGATGAATCTAAATGTAATTGGCCTAATGAACCAATGCAAGTAATTTTAACAGAAATAAACGGTAAATATTTCACAGCAGCAGATATGAATATTGCATATAATCAAATGCCGTTAGACGAACAATCACGACAATGAATACAATTCGTTATAGGAAATCAGCAACATGAATTCAATAGAACATTCTATGGAGTTTCCATAGGACCAGCAGCATTCTCAGCATTCACGAGTATAATTTTCCGACCACTCATACTCAAAAAAATGCAATCACATTTTTGACGATGTTTTTATGCAGTCACAAACAAAATACGAAATGTTCATTTTCCTAGAAAAATATCATCGCATATTACTACACGAAAACATTAAGGCAGTGGGATAAATCACACTTTTTTCTAACACGTATAAAATTTCTTGGACATATTTTAGAAAGAAACAATATAACTCCATTAAAATGTCGCATAGATGCCATCCAAAAAGTTAATACTTATGTAAACTGCAGTTATACTTAAGACCATTCTACAACATCTTTAGACAACAGAATAATTTTGAATGGACAACAGAACATCAAACACGATTTGAAGAAATCAAAACTCTTCTCACTGAACAAATTTCAAACACAATTCCAGATCCCAATGAACCATTTAATGCAATGTGCGATGCTTCAAATTTTGGCATCGGTGCAGCATTACCACAATCTCATAATGGAACGGATAAAATGAACCTAATTTCAGCAAATTCTAGACTATTCACTCAAGCTGAACTTAAACTCTATGCCCTTATGAGAGAATGCACAGCCATAATATATACACTCACAGAATATGAATTTTTAATACTTGGATCAAAACATCCAACAGTTTTTTTTTACAGATTACTAACCCATAATTTTTCTTTTTACACAAAAATTAAACCCAAACCATAGAGTTTATAGATTTCAACTAATTTTAATGAGGTCCCCAAACGTACACATAATTTGCATAGCAGGGAAAAACCGCCTGAATTATTAACAAGGAAAACAACAGTCGAAATACCACAAAATATTAAGTTTTTCCTTGCAAAAGATGAAACTTCACCAAGATTACAATGCTACTATGCAAAAAAAACTGACATAGACCAATCACAGGTTAAAAATCTAAAACATTTTCCACTATATTAAGATTGTCAAAACAATCAATACGAAGTAGATTTACTAGGAAAATCTACATTTAAACCAATAGCGTTTCCATCGTGGATTAAAAATAATACACAGCAAAAACCAATCAAAAAAATCATACAAAACAGATCTACTCCTTTTAATAGAAAAAGGAAACATACCTGATAATATAAATTGATCAGGCCCACCAAATAATGACTCAAATATACAATAAACCAAGTCTTTAACCTCGATGACTCTTTAGATACAATACCTCTATCAAAAACAGAAATTGAAAACATTTTCCTCCCAATAACAGGAAAAAGAACACTCGAATTATTACAGAAACATCAAAACCTTGATCCAGTTATTAGACAAATAAAATCTGGGCACAAACATAAAACCAAACCAATTAAAGCCGATATCACCGTTCTAGGAACTAAAACCCTTCTTATATATTTCAGAAATTTTAACAATACCTCTATCAACGAGAATACAGATATTTTGGAAAACCAAACATCTGATCTCAAAGTACCCTGTTTACCTTTAAGTATGATGCTTATAGTTTTTCATACTTCCCCTTCATTACACACTAAATGACACTCAGGATGAGAAAAAAACATACTCCGTTTTCATTCAAAACTTTTACTTTTCAATTGAACCTATTTGGATTAAAGTCCTATGCAATGATTGCATAACATACCCCATTGTAATGCTTATTATGCATTTTAACTTTTTATGAACGCTGGATAGCAAAGTTCGGATTACCCGAAATCCTTGTTACAGACAATGGCACTGAATTTTTAAACAACGAAAGTATCACACTATGCCACTTATATCATATTAAACACAAATCACGTACATCTCATGCACCTTGGTCTGATGGATTAGTCGAAGGCATGAACCGTTCATTACAAGAATATCTCAGATGTATCATCAACGGAAACGACACACAATATACTGATTGGCCAACAGATGTAAAACTATTCCCCTTATCTTATAATTCACAAATCACAACTTTAGGACTGTCACCCCATGAATTGGTTTTCAATCAAAAACCACGAAAACCGATAAAGTTCACAGCAAATTCAAAAAATACACAAGGTTATTGTCAACCCACTAACGAGTCAATATGTTTTAATCTACCACTAAATACCCACGATCGAGATCACTTTCATCATCCACAAATTTTAAAATTAGCTTCCAGTACACACACCGAATGGATTTTAAACAGAGATAAAAAAACGTAATGAAATTTATCAAAAAGTAACAAAAAAACTATTACAGAGACAAAATATTAATTCCCAAATGATTTCTCGATTCACGCCAGCTACAAACTTGAACATCGGAACATACGTTTTAATTCCAAATTTTACAACACGAAAAGGAATTTCTAAAAAAATAAAACCACTTTTATAGACCTAAACAAAAAAGAAATTGTTCAACCCTGGAACAATCTTTTTCTCTAATTACTCGAAAGAGCACGCTCTTCGCAAACTGACTCAATAATACTCCTTTACAGGACTCAACGTTATTCACAATAACTCTGATTGCAAACAAAATCAAAGCGCTGATATGAGTTCTATCCAAAAACGATTAGAACAAAAATATAAAAAAGAACTTAACAAACAAACATCTTAAAATTTAGACAACAAAAAGATAACTCAAAAAGAAAAAAAGTATCGAAAATTAGAAGAAAAGATTCTATCACAAGATCAAAAAGAAAAATCTTAACATAGACAATCATCGCGACTTCAAAATTATCCACGAAAAGATTATAAAACATTCATTCCACAATCTAAAATTTTAAAGAAAGTTGAATTTCACAAACAACTTCAAAATTAAATATTATTTTCACCTCATGAAAGATCTTTTAAACACCCGTACATTTTTTTCAAAGTTCATGCTGAAAAGCACTTGAACAAACTAGTTCAAATTCAGCCAATAAGAACCTCTCCGAATCATCACCTTATTTTTGACACGACTTCTTTAGCCGACAAACAATCACCTTCAAGCGTATCTCAAACTCTGACTGAAAGACCTCCAGGTCAGAAATAAGCAAACCGCTGAAAATTGACTAATATCTCAACATTACAACCCTCCCCTATCAAGTAGAAGAAAGATCAACAATATTGTCCCAACTTAGACCTCAAAACTCCCTCGAGCAAAAACATTAAATTAGCCTAAGGAACAAACTGGACATGATATTTTAGCCTAAAGTACCAATATCTCCTAGATACCCCCAATCAACCAATATATAAAAACAAAACTAGGAAGATCCTAAAGAGCCCTCAAAACTTTCCTTCACCAAAAATATTTTATTGAAGTAATCCCTTACGAAGACGTAAACCTTGAAAACATCAGACAGAGTAATTATAAATTTAGAAACATTAATAATGTAGAAAATAAATTAACACGTTTCCAAAATTACCCAGAAACGGAACTTGCTTGTAAATACAACAAACCACCTTATAAAACGCAATATCCAGAAGTTCTTGTCGAATACGAACAAGGTTTTGACATGAATACAGGAAAAATAATCATATATCCCCATGCAACACATTACTCAACCAGCGACAAAAATTCATACATCCCAGTACACCACCTAAAACACAGGAAACAATGGCGGAAAAATAAAACCACAACACAAAGACAGTAAACGTTTACAAGAATTATCACTGATGAACATCACTTGTTTTGGCACAATTCATTATGACATACAACTAGACATGAAACTAGACTACACAAAAAGTAGAATTTTTCAAGAACTGCCTTTATCAGAACTTGAAACACTACATCAATTATGCGAACATGAAAAAACACAAATTCTACAATCACTTGCACTAGCAGTACTCAAAATCCCTTATGCAGGATATTTATTATTAGGTTATAGATCAATTTTTATTGACTATGGAGGAAACAAACTATGGTATTACACTTGTACCAAAAAGTATCAACCTAATATGTTTTCGAAGATAAAAGATGCTATAAAAGAATCCCAATATTCTATAAAAATAAAGTACATTATGTTGATACACTTTCCCGAAAAATTTATTTTTGGGATACAGCAGTCCCATGGTAATCAGAAAAGAGCCACAATGTAGTACAATTGAATCCTGACGAAGATAAATACTAGCCACTCACACCATACCCTACACTTATGCAACCATTAAAAAAGTTTTCACCAGAAAGCATTAGAGCTATTGCCCGCAATCCAATTATCGATTTACAATCGATCAGCCTATACTCTAGATCCGACATTCAATACCACATACGTACACAACGATTTCAAGAATTAACCACAAAAATGGACACAATACAACGACAATCCAAAGATCAAAACTTACGCAAACTTGCTGAAACAGCAGGCTTTTCAGACATCTCCGCACAAGACTACAGCGGGTATTTTAAAGATATAAAAACTACATTTACTTAAATAGCGAACAATACAGACCACAAGATATATCACCAATTTTTATTCTTGTAAATTTGAAAAACTAACTTCTTGCCTTTCTAGGCTGGCCCTACTACATCTTCGAAAGATTGACTATATTATACGCAATGTTTAAACTTCTTGGATTTCTTTTCTCTCTACTAAAAGGAATCTACAATACATGCGCTAAACACACACAAGTAAGCAAACAAGCAAGCGTAGCACGCATACTTTTTGCAGGATTTTTTCGAATATTCTCTACATCAATAAATGAAATACTTTTAGACGCTCAAAAAAAAGAATACAAAAACAAACTATCAACAACACCTAACATATATGACGGTTCACAAAACAATACGAATACAACGCCTACGCCACCACAATAACAAAGCCCTAAACCATAACCATCCTTTATCATTAGTACCACGAACTTTCAGGAACATAGCACTGACAGACCTCATATCTTCAAGACCTAATTACCCACAAAGCCCAATCCAACACATAATAACCCAACAATCTAATATAGAAGACACATACGAGCAAATTATAGAACAACCACATACCACTAACTTTCGTTCTCAGAACAGCCATTTTTTTAGCCCACAATGCGCTCCCAAGTTGGATCACTCCATCGTTTAATTTCTTACCCAGCCAACCTTCAAAGCAACCTCCCCATCATACCACTTTTTGCTTTCCCCCCACCTGCATCACCTCATCATAACAATTTATCCGGCATAGATTCAGATACTAATTTAAACACCACTGTATATAGAACTATTTCCCAATTTAAAAACTCAGATCACGAGACCCCTGACGAATTTGACAACTCCGAACCCAGCCCATCTACATTTTCCCAACCTCCTTTTCAACCTCTCTACTCCCAAATAAGATTTGAACCTCCTACCACTCACTCTTCTTTTTCCAATGTAATACCCACATAATACCCCTTGACCAGTGAACAACAACAGCTCTGTAAATACAGAAATATCTCATGAACTTGACAATTTTATCACACTTCAGCAACAATTACAGCACTCTCAGACGATAACCATTCACCAACTCTCACAATCCATAAAATCATCAAACCCATCAACGCCGACTCCCTCTTCAAATTACATCCCTTCGCCAAACCCAAATCCTTCGTCAAATCCATCCTCATCTAGTACAAACCGAGCCTATCGAAACTTCGAAAGAAAACTCCCCAAGACTCCATTTGCTTCTCACCCAGGAACAGCCAAAATATTTGTTAATCACCCATTTCACACTAACACTAAAGAATGTCTTCAAATGTGTTTACTCTTTTCCCCCAATACACCTACTTTCATTCAGACCCTAATGACGAACACCCTAATTATGTTAATGAGCACGTATTATACACAACACTTTCATGGACATCATTTTATCACTTCACTAATCCACTATCACTATCATTATATGACACCCCATATGATGCAGCAACGAACAATGAAGCATTCAACTCTACCTTTTAACAACAGCACTCACTCCAAAACAATTTACACAAATCGGATATAAACAGTCACTTATCAGATTCACCGCACCCAAAACTAACGAATACTCCATCGATCACTACGACCATCACATCCAAAGACCAAACGAAGACACCTTTCTGAACGACGACAAATTTGCTAGCCCAAAACTAACAGAAAAATTCATCAAAGCTTGCAAATTGCTTTAGCCACTTCTCCAAACTAAATACATCATTAGTTTGATAGCTAAATTACTAACATCATCAAAAATCATCCACGACGTTTTTCCCCGCAGATTCTTCACAGACGATTAAGATAATATGAATTAAATAAATTATACTAACAAATTAGAACAAAAACTACCCATTCTTTATAAAGGTTTTCTCTTTTTCTCTTGTCTTCAAAGACACGATCATCAATCATCTACAAAAAAGAAAAACGAAACAAAAAAGAGAAAACTTTTTCTAGAATCATAAAAATATATTAACCAATTACTATAAATGACGCAGTACAATTTACTCCCCAAAACAGCAATAAATTGATGTATAAACACTTTCCCGATATGCAGTAAATATTCTTAGAATGAAATTAAAATGATAATTTCAACCCCCCCCCCCCGCCCCCCCCCCCAAATAAAGCCGTAAAATTAATAATTTCAAAGAAGTAAATTAATAAAAGTTGCCTATAAAATTAAAGCAGTACTAACTTTTTCAAAGACGCTTCTTTGTATTTTTAAATATTCACTCGCCCACAATCCGATCCAAAATCGCAGAGCTTGCCCACGAAGAATTGTTAAAACTAATGAATTTCAGTTTTAATTTTCACTGATAACAACTCTAACCAGTTTTAACACATTTCAAACTTTCCTTTAATCCGGTTGGAAAGGAATTAAATAATTATCCAAACTAACCAACGCAGCTTACTAAACACCACAAACCACAACCTGACAGCATGACTAACAAAAGAAAACCCACGGTACCAGAACAAGATTAAAATCAGCTTAGAACTTGATAAATTATTCTTTTGAAGACTATTTTTAAGTCTGAACACAAAAGAACAAAACACAAAAAAGTCAAAAACGAACCCAAAAAAACTATTTGAATTTTGAGGAAAAAGACATAACCAAGACAAAAAAAGGAAAAAAAAGCAATAAAAAAGGCACGAAAGGTTGAACACAAAAGGACCCTCCAAAAGAGAAAGCTTGGATTTATACTCCATTCTTGGCTTAACCCACCAGAGAGGTTGTCCTGAGCATGCTGTATAGCAGGCCTAACCCACCGTGCTACATTAACGCTTTGTGACCCACACTCTATTTTTGACGAAAATTATTCATGGGTGAGAAGCTCTCAAAAATATCCTTTTGCACTTTTGAGAAGCTCTTAAAAATAAGAACGCTTTTGCGAAAAAAATTAAAACAAGATCATAACTAAAACAAAATTAACAATGATTTGTATATGTAAATAATACATTGCAGTATATAGATTAAATACAGCCCAAAGGCGAGCAGCAAGGAGCTTGACAACCCAATGACACTCCAACTACGGAATGGCAAAATACACCCGACATGCTGCCTACAGTCACTAATCTCAAATGATTTAAAGTACGACTTGGCATCGTAACAAAGGAAACCCATTTAAACACAACAATGACCATCTCGATGTTCAAGTATACATACAGATCCAAGTCACCAGGCACTTCATCCAAAGTCAAACTACATGCCACATCCGAACGAGATTGAAACATTATTATTCTCTAATAAACCAAATTAGCACTCATCACAATCGATCAGAAATCATGATACGATCTCCCGAAATGATCGTGATAACAATCCTTCTTCCTAATCGGAAAAAAGAACATGCTCGCTACTTCTAAAGAAAGGCACCATCATCCATCCTCTACTACAGTAGAACACTGAAGAACTAAAACTCTGTAAACCCCGGATGGGTGGAACCAGATCTAAACTAGAATTTATTATTGGATATTATTCTGATATTTTATCTCTATAAAATTTTGAAAACTAACCAATCATACTTCATCAAACTAACAACCCACTTATTTGTAAGTGCTAAAACTACTTGTAGTTTCAGCACCAGAGCAATTTGAAATTAACTTAGAATATTAACTTAGAATAGTAATAAAAGTTGTTCTCATTCTGGAAACTAACTCGCATAAACCGGTGTACATAGATCTATTGAGACTAGGAGATATAAGAGTAAGATTAAGATTGGTATTAGACTAAGAAGTTGCACGAATCTATCCGGCCGAAAATAAGATAGCGTGACGAGCAGACGGTGTACTTTATCTGAAATTACTCTATGAGTTTACCAAATAACATATAATTTCAGGTTCTTCCCGTCAGTCGATAACGGTACTCTGGACACTTGGATTCCTGAACTCAGAAGAGATCGTTTTCTAGTACATTTTTTCTGCATAAAAAAACCGCTCAAACCGCTCAAATCTTGCTTCAAATTAGCAATAAAAAAGAAAGCATCACATCCTTCCTCAATCCGAGAACCAGATTTAGACTTTAGGAAACTAGTAGATAAACTAGAACAAGCAGAAAATCACTTTGAAATTAGAAGAAGCAGAAAAACTAAAGCTAAACTATGTCAACAACATCCAAACCACTACTTCACACATAAATCATATTCATGACTCCGATACAGAATTATCTGAAAAAATCACTGAAATCTTAAACATCTACGAGAAAAACCCAAACTTTGAAAGTAAGCCATCATTCAAAAAATGGTACAATTATTGCCGAAGATACGGAGACAGCATTGCCGAATGCAGACAAAAACAACAAGACAATCAAAACAAACCACAAAAATATTGAGAACCAAATAAATCATTTCATCAGTACAAGAAAAAAGATGAAAATTTACCCAACAAAAACATTCATAGTAAAAATAGTTCAGGAAAATCACTTCCAAATAACTCAAATTACTCTTGAAAACAATCACCTTATATTCCCAATTATCGAGGCCGATAACCAAACCAAAGAAAATCCCAAAATTTCTCACAAAACAGATATACGCGATCAAACAGTCGAAACAATCAGTGTCGAAATAACTATTCAAGATCAAATTCAAACCGACCTGAATTTTCGTTTGATACCAGTTCGTATTCAAATTCTAGAAATAAAAATTATTCAAATGATCGATCTAGAAACTCTTCATATAATAGAAATAGAAAATATTCTAACGATTGGAATAGAAACTATTCAAATGATCGAAATCATATATATCAAAATATTAGATCACGAGATTATTCTAACAAAAGATCAAACTATCAAAGATCAAATTATAATAACCATGAAAGCACAGAATTGCAATTAAATCCGATAAATTGCGAATCCACAGACAGTGAAAGTGACTCAGACAATGCAATTTCAATTAACTTGATACATATTGATAATGACTACGAACCTATTAAATACGAACAACCAATACATTCCCATATCTATCAAAATCATGATCACTTCCTCTTAAATTATAATTCAAGACCTATAAGCAGTAAAAAGACAATAAAAAACATAGTAGAAGAATTAACAGAAAAAAAACCCACAGAATTTCAAGCACAAATAACAATTACCAAAATATACCTAAAGAAACGCAATAAACAGAAGAAAAGTTTGGACAATTCCACTTCTTTTAGAAAGTCCAAAATGCAAATAACTTCAAACACCAGACCTTGAAATTGATCTTTTAAGAGATTCCGGAGCGGACTCAAACATCATCAACATCCCCACTTGGAATGAAATAAAAATTTTACATCCAAAATTAATATCATTCAAAACAACAAGCAGGCTAGCAACAGCACAAGGATCAATCTTAACAAATTATGGAAAAATCCAATTTTTCCTTGTTACCACTCAAACAATGGAACAGAAAAACTTTTGAGCAAACCATTTAAGCAAACCTTCCATATCACAGATATTAAACATAATATCATTGGAAGCCACATAATAACATAATATCATTTCACGAACATATAGAACTTTAGTCCCACGGGGTGCTTCTTTACTGAAAAAAGTGACATGTGAACAAATTCATAATATCTCTTTCGACATATCTTAATTTTTCAACTGATAATTGCTATATGTACCGACTCCAAGGCCATTTATCACCCTCAACGAGCTCGATAAAAATCTTCTTAGTCACTCTCTTGCTTGACACTGATTCACCAAAAAAATGGTTATGGTTTCCCCTATATATGAAAAAATACATACATAAATTGGGGCCCAGACTCAATCTCTACATTTTTATACAACTAATTGGTATCGAATAATTGTTGGAAAAATACTGAAAACCATACGAGCTAGCAATATCCAACATCAAGAGTAAACGTGCGAATGAAGAAATCACGGAGCATAATGAAGCACGGAGCCATATATTTGAGCTTAAAAGCAGGATTTCTTCTATGAGGTTTGAAAGTAGTTTGGCAAATACTATGATTTTGATCGTGGTTTTCGACTGAATAAAAAACCAAGCCAAGCTTATATATTCCGCACCTCATCAGAGTCAGAACAAAAATCTGTCACCTGAAATACTTAATCAGCAAAATTTATTTTGAAGCTAAAAGTAAAGTAGTTATACAAAGCAAAAAAAGAATTGACGAAAAAATGAGCATGCTAGGAAAAACATGAGCATGATATTTGACAAAATTAAAATATATTCATTCACACAGCTCCGATGCAGATGATTGCATAGTCAAACATAGACTACGGCGCATAGACTACACTGACAAAAGTGGTTTCCGGTCGGTTCAAATTTATTTTAAGTCCATTTTAAATCGATTCAAATCGATTAACAATGTACACTTTACGAACTTAAATGGATTTCAAATCGATTTAAAACGATCTTTCTTGAAAATTTTGGATCATTTTAAGTGTCTAAGAAATCAATTTAAATCGATTTAGATGGATTTTCTGACACTAAAATCAATATTTTTGCAAACAAGGCAAAAAAAAAACATGCTTTTTAGAAAAATAACTAGAATACTTTAATCTTGAGTTTTTTAAAATAAAAACACAGATTCCAGCTGTTTTAGAATTCAAGAAAGAAAAAACATTTTCAATAAAAACCAGATTTTGAGCTCAAAAATATGCAATGAAATTATTTAAAAAACTATCAATGTAAATCAGATATTGGCAAAAACCACTGTTTTAAAAAGAGAAAAAAGTACCTAAAAATCAAATATTGAGGTCAAAAATATGCAATAAAAATCTAGAAAATTATCATTGTAAATCAGATTTCGTGCATTATCATATATAACAAATCAAGAAAAATGTCTAAATAAACCAGATTTTGAGCTCAAAAAAATAAAAATGAAATCATAGAAAACCATCATTGTAAATCAGATTTTGGGCAAAAACCAATGTAAAAAATGAAGAAATTGGCTAATACAAATCAGATTTTAATCAACGTCAATAATACCAAAGCAATGAACGTGCATAGTTTGAGTAATTAAATCGGAAATTTTTTTCTAATGTTATCAAAATCTACACAGCCACGGGTGCTCTATGGAGCCTGGGCCGAGACATTTCAACCATCAACCACAAAAGTCGACTAACAGTTTGCCTGCCTGTTTAAATCGCATTGAACTGGGAGTACTTTTTAAATTTCTGAACTTTTTTCAAGCCACATATCTCTCGCTGTTACATTTCAAAAAGCCCACTCGCTGCCGCTGATGTCGTGCTGTTGTACTTTTCTCTCTTTAACTCTTGTAGTATTGATTGGTGCATAGAACCTGAAAAATATCTTTAATAACACAGAAGTAATAACAAATATGGAGTTGTTTTCTATATTATTTACTTTTAACCGACATAAAATTTTGAAAGTTTGGTGTTGGAGGGAACATTTCCCGACTGAGACAGGAGATAATATCTGTTTTCTCGGTAAACTTAGCTTTTGGCTTCGCTTGGGCAAATAAAAACTAAAAAAAGACTACCGGTTCAACTTATGAGAAAATTGTATGAAACAGAGACCCTTATGTAGCCCAACCGTTTTTGTATATTTTTTATTGAGTCGGTCAAGGAACTGTCATTTTCAGATGAAGCCCGTCAAAACATAGCACGCTTTGACTCATAATCATTTTTTTTGTCTGCTGAAGTACATCAAAATACTATCTTATTGGGTCAATTTTGACAACAAATAACGCTGGTGTCGTTTATTTTTTTTTTCGACCATTGAAAATCGGTACGAACTTTATATTCAGGTGTCTTAGTTTTTTTTCAACTTTTTTGGAATTCCACGCTAAATCAATCCAAATAAATCATTGGACAATCATTCAAAATTCAGCGACGAGAAAAATCGGTTTGAAATTTTTGAGTTTTAGTCTAGTTTTGACGAATAAAGCGAGCGAGCAGGCGTATAATTGGCTTTTTATAGAAAAAAGATCAGCCAATTCAAGCCCTGAAAATTAAAATTTACTAAAAATAAAATATTGTTTGAAGTTTTAACACCGTTTTGTTATTCAAAAATAAAAAAATTAGCAAAATTTTTCTAAAAATGTGAGATATTTTTTAAAACTTTTTTAACAATTTTTTTTTTCGTTTTTCTAGTCTTTTGTTGACTGAAACTGTTGGCAATTTTGCCAATTTCACAGAGAGTGTCAAATATGCTTAAGTTTTAGGCTTTTGTACGATCTTCTTTTCAAACCACGCTAAAAAATGACTTGCTCAATAACCGGCTATCCTTGTCTTTATGCGGAATGGCTGGCTTGAAAAAAAAAATTCTTCCCCCGAGTCCCTCCTCAAAACTTAAATTCAAGAACTTGGCCAGGGATTGCCTCGTATTATCAACATTTCAGCTACACTGAGCATACCGGATGAGCATTCTTGACCTGATACAATGAACGGACCAACTATAAAATGTCGTTTGTTGGAGGAAAGAGTTAAAGTAAGGCGAGAAGATATCTGCATATCTACTCGCCTTACTTAAACTTTGTTCAGGAACTTCAGGTGGGTTTTTTTTTCTTCAGACAAAATTCGACTTTTTAATTAGCCATTTTTGACGGAATTTTTTAATATCATTCAAAAGGTATTGTTGTCCTGAGCTCAAATTTGAAAAGATATTTCACCTGTGATCATTTTTCGTACAGTTATGGGGGTTTAAAGAATGCCATTTTGGCCAATTTGGGACAATTAACGCGCGATATATTTCGCGCTTTTAACGCGTAAGCGGAGAGTTAATCCGTCTTAAAATCGTTCCAAATTGGTTAAAAGAAGCTTATTGGCCATAATTGATTGGTTACAAGGAGCTAAATCTATCTTTTTGGGCTCTTTTCCAGTTCCCCCCTTTCAAAATACCGAGTTTTATGTTTGTTATACGTGTTATTACGGCTAAATGCGTGATGTTACGCTGTAAAGTATGAAGAACAAATCTGAATTTCATTGCATAATGACAACGTTAAATAAGCTTTTCAAATTTGAATTTGAAAGGGGGGAAACTGGAAAGAGCCTCTTTTTGTACTTTAAATGGCGTGTGGGGGGATGTTTTTCATAAAAAATTTCAAATTAAAAAAAGTTTTTTTTTAAATTTTAATACATTTAATTTTTTAATGTTATTACTGCTCCATAAAACCTTAAAAGGCAGTCGGAACATTCAGGGCTTCGCCCTGATACGAGCAGTCTTGTTTGTGTTATAGGCGTGTTTGCAGAACAGAAATCCTCGGATATCCATTTCTTGTCTCAGATTAGTGGTCAGAGACCGCCAAGTACCAAAACAACTACTGCAAGCAAGGTTTTGCCTCGGAAAGATCAAACAAGTGGACGCCCGTTTCAAACTTCGTCGGTGAAAACGCAAATTGTGAATCAGAATTTTACTGCAGTGGAAATGGACGACGTTTTATCTGACGACACTGACTTCGAGGTGACAATTTTGTTTGGCATTTAAAGCCTTTTGAGCGACAAATATAGACTTTTTAATCGAAAAGTATGAGCGTTTTAAAAGATTTTCATTTTTTTGAAACATCAGACGATTGATCAATAACCAACTTACCAAATTTTAGAGCACTAAATTTTTCTTATATCATCTGAAACATATTGTTGTCTGGAGCTCATTTATGAGAAGATTTTTGAACTTTTAAATTAGCTTTTACGTGCAGTCGGTCTGAAGAAGTAATTACCTCTCTTTGTATGTTCTATACTACAAAATCTGTTTTACACGTAGTACTTATCGCATGTTCTCTTTAAACAATCTTAGGGAGCCCTTTGGAATTTGCCTTTTCTACCTTACAAGGCGTTTCTAATAAAGTTGTTTCAAGATAAGTCCTGTATTAACTTTTCAATCGTGCGCGGTCAATGCATATTCATCTCAAAAGGTCGCGAAGTCTCTGATTCTCTGAATCGCAGTCTTTAAAAGATCCGGACCAGTGCGATAGTCTGGCGTGTATTCGATTTTCGTTGGCTGCTATGACGTTGTTATTTCGCCTCCATATGCCTGGGCCTCTCTCTATCTCATCGTTTTTGAAACGAGCTTCAAGCACCGCATGGTCACTCCATTGCTTTCTATGGGTAATTATTTGATTGCTACTGTCTATATAATTAGTGAAAATGTAGTCAAGTCAGCATTTTGTCCCTGTTCTTAAACGTTCGCGAGTTGTTTCTATGTTATCTAAGGTTGCAGCTAGATCATTCAAGTGTATCTCATCTATAATCAGTTTCAACTTCTTGAAGATTTTCACCTGCGATGTGTATGCCGAGGTCTGCCCTACAGTGGTTATCCTATCAGTTTCCGCATTTTGCAAAGCATTTAAATCTCCCAGTAAAGTTTTGGGCCCTCCTAGTTTGCAATATCTACCTTAATTATTGCATTGTCAACTAATTGGATATAGTGGATATATTCGACTGTTCGGATGTATGTATTTATTGCTACTGTTTTTTTTGTTTTGAAAACTAGAAATTAAACAGGCGTTGTTTTCTGTCAAATGATTTCTTTTCTCGGTTGTTCCAAAAGGTCAAAACACCTCCGCTACCGTTCGGCTCCGGTCGAAAGTGGTGAGACAAACTCGTAAAAAATAAGAACCGTTGCTACTGTGTCTGGTAAAACTTGCGTAGTTTTCATGGTGCCCTATTGGTGGCCTTTTATCGCTGGGGTTTTATATATTGCCAATGTGGCCAGTTTGAGACAATTAACGCGCAATACATTAACGCGTAGGCGGAGATTCAATCCGCACCAGGAAAAATCCAAGTCTGATTGGGGCCTGCTCAATAGTCTTTTTAAAGCTTAGCTATCTTCAAAATATATCATCTTGTATTTTTTTTTCGTGTGTGAGAGATGGTTCTTTTCAAAAAAAACATCAAAAAATTTTGTTTTGAATTGTTTCAAGTTTTTTTTTTAAATTCATCAATTTTGATATTTAAATTTAGTCCATTGAATGAAATTAAAGTATCTACATATGATCTAAGAATGAATCACGTTATGATATTTTGAAGCAATTCTTAATAATCAAGCAACCCAAGTGGTCGACTAGTTAAGATCACTGCAACCCCACCAATTGAACATTTTTGATTTTTTTTGGTAACTCACCACCAGAAACAAAATTATTAAAATGGAGTCACAGCATATAAAATTTTTTGGTTCAATGAACTTTAGGTTAGCCAAGTGATTAGTAAAAACTTCAAAAACGTATTAAATTGTCACGATGTTTTGTCATTACTAAGAAAAGACATCGTTTTTTTCACAACTTAGCTCAATTGACTTATTAAATTGCCTTCAAACAAAACGTGTTACTCAAATTCAAGCTGTCATCCCAAAAAATACAACTTTCATTTCATTTTTTTTCCGATTGTAACTTACAAGAGGATCATATCCTTCAGTTTCCTTTGGCCAGATTTCACAAAACGCAATAACATCTGCTTTCTATTCAACCATAACTATTGAGTTTTTCGTTGGGCCATGATTGCATCATTGTGAAACAAAGGCAAAGCTGAGCTTCGCACCATTTGTGATGCAAAACGAGAAAGCCGCTAAGTCGGAAAAAGTAGAAAAAAAAATCAAAAGTGTCAAAAAAACTAGATCTATCAAAACAATAAGGCTAGTTTTCAAATAGAACAAAAACATGCCAGGACGATGGACTGTGAAATAAGCATCGGAAGAATAATTACCAAACGGTAGAAAAAACCTAGGAATACTTTGGCAGAAACCCTTTAGGCCGAAAAAAGTTAACAAGAATTAAGTTAATAATTCGACTTCACCCTCAAAATACAGACGTCAGACATGCACACACAATTTTTTTGGTCGACGAGAATCGCATTATGGCCACTAAATCGATATCATATAGGCCAAAACCTATCAAGACGAAAAAAAAGGAAAAGAAAAAAAACAAAAAGCCGAAAAAAAATTTGTTGTGATGAAAAACTTGAAGTAGAATTTCTATGACTTTTTTTAGCATTTGCGCGATTCAGAGGTGCGCATTAAATTTTTATTTCCCTTGAAACGAATCAAAACTAGGTCACTAAAAATAGACCGATAATTAGGCCGACAAGAAATAGACCGAAATAGACCAAAAATAGACCGAAAGGTTACTATAATTAAAAACATGAGAGGTAAACCAGGACACTTAAAGCAGCCATAACGTAAGGAACAAATAAATTTTTTTAAAAAATTACAATATGACAACTAGGCCGACAGAAGATAAGCTGACAAAAGATGAGCCGACAATTTTTTTTGAAACGGAATATTCACCGTTTGAAAAAAAAACAAGTCCTGTCAGATCTAAACCCACGATTTTCGCCGTACCAGGCGTATTCGTTACCTCCAGACCAAGTGTGCTGAAGACTCAAAAATTAGAAACAAATAAAAACTGAACCCAAATTTACAATTTTTCATTTTGACCACTCCGTGCCTAAAGTTATTACGGGAAAAATCTATGGTAAGGGTAATGATTAACTGTAGAAAAAAAAATTTTTTTTTCCCCAAAAAGATTAGAATTTACGATTAGAATTTACAAACAGTTAAAATCTTTTGGTTTGAAATGATTACTTTTTTATCATCTACAAAAAAATAGAAGTTTCCGACATTGTAGCCGCTCGTTTTCCATGCTGCTCATATGCAAAATCTCATTTTATTTTCAATTAAAAATGGCATGGTATCCAAAATCCACCGCACTTTTCAGTGAATTGACACTTTGAGTTATGATTCTTGAACGGAGTGTTTTTTGCAGCAAACATTTTCTCGGCAGTAATGTGAAACACCATGTCAAAAGTTTCCTTGTCCCCACGCACTTGTCCCCACAGAACAGAAAAACGTGCCATGAAAATAAACAGTGAATGAAAACACATGTTTGCCTGGGATAATAAAGTGTCTAACATGAAAACAAAAAAAATTAAGACAACCTTTGTAACTTGTTTATCGTTTTTGTTGATAAAATAGGGTGTTTCAAATAAATTTTAGATTTTGAAAACGCTTTAGTTTGTTTTGCGAATTCTTTCTGCAGATAAAAGACAATTGAACAAAACTTTAAAACCTTGAATTTGTATATAAAAATTATTGGAAATTTCCACCATTTTGCGCCACACAGACTTGTAATCTTTTCTTCAAACTTTTCAATGAGTCCTTATAATTCTGGGCCCTTACCGTACTGCTAGCATCTTCCAATGATTGAATGAGTTCCTGAATACCACGTAGATTAGCATGATGTAGAACTTTTGCCAGAGGACCTCACAGCCAAAAATCAATTAATCGATGTGGTTGATATCCGGGCTGTAAAATCGGGGTTACGTTACGGACTTTGATAGGCAGGCTTTGATAAATAGCACAAAACAGCTCGTATCAGGGCGAAACCTTGAAAGTTTTGACTGCATTTTAAAGTCTATGGAGCAGTGTTTGCACAAAAGAAAAATTGATCGATTTTTCGGAAAAAAATGTGAAATGTTTTCAAAATTTTTGAGATTTTTTATCATCCCTGCACACGCCATATAAAAGACAAACTGATAAATTTAGCTCCTAGTGTCGTAGCAATTAAAACAAATATAGGGCTTTAACCAATTTGGAACGATTTCTAAGGTCAATTGATCGCCGCTTACGCGTTAGTAGCGCGAAGTCGATCATGCGTTAATTAAGCCAAACTGGCCATATTGGCAACCTTTAAACACCATTATTTTACAAAAACGGGTTAGAGCAGAATTATTTTTTAAATTTTGAGTTAAAACAACAATAGTTTTCGGTTGATCTTTAAAAATTTCTGCTTAAAATGGCTAGATAAGAGTCGAACCTAAAAAAAGTGTTTGTAGCTTAAAAAGGTGAAACAGTGGGGACATAGCGGGTGCGAAATTTTTGAACAGTGGAAGATTTTTAATCAAGTTGATCTAAGCAATGTAGTTTTTATTTTAAGTCAAATTTTTGTCTGTTTTGCTCGTCCCATCCACATTTGAAGTCAAGCGGTTATGAAATGACCAGTTTTTTATAAAACAACAGTTTATTTGAAACACCCTGTTTTTAAGTTAAGAAGTCAAATGTTTGAATAACTTTCTTGTATCAGACCGTTCTCAAAGTTACTTTTAGATATAGTAATTTCTTTGAAAATTTTTGCCTTAATTAAAAAATTTTTTTTATTAGAAACAACCTCTTAATCAACTTGCTAATCAGTAAAGTAATCTTTTTTGAGTAAATCATTTTTTCCTGCGTCGCAGGGCCAGTATGTTATGGAAACAAAACAAATTTGGATGAAGTTTTTTAGAACCTGCAAACAGTCAACCAAGTAAAATTAAATTGAGTATTTTTTCTTTTAACGTGCATAGAAAAAAAATTACCTCAAAACTGGCTTGTAAATTAGCTCAAAACCGCTTTTAATCCACCTCAAAACTGGTTCGTTTCAGGGGAGAGCCCTGAACTTTGCCCTTAGTCTGTAAGACGTTTAAAATGAATTCGGATGAAACTATTTTGAAAAAATAAAAAAATGGATAAATTTTCAAAACAAATCAGTTTGAACTTTTTCCCCCACACGCTATCTAATGAAAGTACAAACTTATCGAATGAGCATTTAGTTTAACCTTATTAAATTTAAAAAAAAACTTGCCTCAAGTCACTTTGGAACAATTTCCTAACCAGATTATTATGCCACTGTGCGTTATTTGCACGATATATAACGTGCGTTATTAGTCCGTAATTTAGCATTTTGAAAAAAAAATCATAATAACAGGTGAAATATCAAAACAAAATTAAACTCAAGACTTAAGCAATTCTCAAATGATTTAGACTATTGTTACGACAACTAAGAAAAAAACTTTTTAAGATATAAATTACACCAAGCCTAATTATTTCTGTCTCTTCGGAAACTCCAATGAAATAATGAGAAAAAATCTTGAATGCGATATTTAAGAAAAGTTTTTGATATGAAAAAAAAAATAAGTTTTTTTTAACAAATCCTCAAAGAGAGTTTAAACTGAAAAAAGCTAGACTTGAACAGATCTAAAAACGCATTTTGCATGTAAGAAGTGTGTAAAAACTTGAAGTGTGTTCACTTGTTCAGGCTGACACTTTTTAACGCAGTTTATAACATTTCCTGGGACTGAACAACATATAACATTTCCTGGGTTGAACAACATAAAAACTAGTGTTTCTGCTTTTCGCAGGGGATCTAAGGAAAACTATCTAGCCTTTCTGAGGCTGTCCCTTTCTTTTATTTTCCCACATTTCAGCTGAAAAATACTGCTGAGCAAAGCTCTTTTCCTGCGACTCAAGATCGCTTGTGTGCGTCTAGATCTTACACGTGGTACTATAATTGCAGCCGAAATTGGTCAAGCTGCGGTAAACTATTCCTAGAGGCCAGGCGAGAGCTTGTCCTCAGACCTTACCAATGCCATGGCAGTTTATCAAACACTCGATTAGACATTCTCCAAATCAACGCCTTACCATTATACCAAGTGCAAATGCCAAAATGACATAGGAGAAAAATTCAACTCAAGATTTTTAAATAAAAAAGATTTTTTTTATATAAAAAGCTAGTCATATACAATTTTGATCAAAGTTTTGAAATTTTGGCAAATACCATAAAATCTCAACCGCAGAGCAGAGTTTCTCTGACAAAAAAATGGTTTCATTGAGAAATACATGACCAGCACACTTACTTCAGTTTCTTCGAACAAAACACGTGAACAAAACACGTGAACACGACAAATTGAAATTGATCATTTCATATTCCAAGTGTGCAGAATATAATATCTGGAGCCTAAAAGTTTGAAATGAAGCTAACTTTTGATGGCAATTTTAGCTAAATATGTTTTGCCGGTAACTAGCCTTTAGTGCAAAAATTCAAAAAATGACAAAATCAAATAATATGAATTTGATCTTTCCAAGGCTTCGTTTTTAAAATTTTAGGAAACAAGTTATCTCGATGCATAATATACATGTCAATGCAAAAACTTGAATGATTTGCAATTTTTGAAAAGACAAGAAGTTCATCACTTTAGTTTAGTTACTAATAGAACTAATATATATTTTTTAAAAACACATTTTTGAAGGTCATTGAACTAAAGTAAACATAAATCGTTCGTTTTCTTTTTCTTGAGCCCTACGAAGTGCGAAAAAAAAGACATTTCTCGTTGAAGCTCCCTAATTTTGATTTGATTTATTTGGCCAGCAAGATTCATAAAACTAACAGATGAAACAATTGGATTAATTAAACTCCACCCGCGAACCCAAAAATCATTCATCTTTTTTTCACCGTTTTTATATAAAAAGCTAGTCATATACAATTTTGATCAAAGTTTTGAATTTTTGGCATATACCATAAAATCTCAACCACAGAGCAGAGTTTCTCTGACAAAAAAATGGTCTCATTGAGAAATACATGACCAGCACACTTACTTCAGTTTCTTCGAACAAAACACGTGGTTCTTTAATCTTCAAAGAAATTTCACTTTAAAAAACTTCGGTTGGATAAAAAGTTTCTGTATAAAAACTCTTCAAAGAAATTTCAGTATAAAAAAAACTTTGATCAAAATTGTATATGACTAGCTTTTTTAATAAGAAAATCTCGGTTGAGAAACAATTTTAGTTTTAAAAATCTTCAAAGAAATTTGAGTTTTTTTTTTGCATTTTTAAGCGAAAAACGTAATTTTCAAAGAACAAATTGAAATTGATCATTTCATATTCCAAGTGTGCAGAATATAATACCTGGCGCCTAAAAGTTTGAAATGAAGCTAACTTTTGATGGAAATTTTAGCTAAATATGTTTTGCCGGTAACTAGCCTTTAGTGCAAAAATTCAAAAAATGACAAAATCAAATAATATGAATTTGATCTTTCCAAGGCTTCGTTTTTAAAATTTTAGGAAACAAGTTATCTCGATGCATAATATACGTGTCAATGCAAAAACTTGAATGATTTGCAATTTTTGAAAAGACAAGAACTTCATCACTTTAGTTTAGTTACTAATAGAACCAATATATATTTTTTAAAAACACATTTTTGAAGGTAATTGAAATAAAGTAAACATAAATCATTCGTTTTCTTTTTCTTGAGCCCTACGAAGTGCGAAAAAAAAGACATTTCTCGTTGAAGCTCCCTAATTTTGATTAATTATTTGGCCAGCAAGATTCATAAAATTAACAGATGAAACAATTGGATTAATTAAACTCCACCCGCGAACCCAAATATCATTCATCTTTTTTTCACCGTTTCCGCTTTCGTGATTGGATATCGCAAGTTGTCTTCATTTCAGCGAATGAGTTTTAATTGCTCTTAAACGTAAATCATAGTTAAATTGCAGATCAAAGTTGGTACGGTCAAAAAGCGAGATTTTTTCTGATAAAAAAAACGAAAAATTATATATATCATTACTACCTATAAAAACGTCTTCAGGTCATTGAACTGGAGTAAAACAGAAAAAATTAATTGACTTTTTACGAAGTTCGAAGAAAAATATTTCACTTTGGAGCTCTCTAAATTTCATTCATTTGTTCGCCAGCAACATTCATAAAACTAACAACGTGAAACAAAATTGGATCAATAGGTAACTTTTTTGCTGCAAAACCTGAAAACTAAATTTCACGTGCAAAACCAATAGTCATTTAAATTGTTTGCAACATTTCCTTTTTCTTAATTGGATATCGCAAATTGCCTTCCTTTCAGCGACATAATTTGAATTGCTCTAAAGCGTATATCACAGTCAAATTACAAAAGATCGTGTTTGGTGCGGTAAGAGATTTTTTCTGATAAAAACGGAAAACTAACATTACGATCTATATAAGCGTCTAAACTACTTTCATTGACTCTTGATAAAAAAAATTTAAGGTCAAGTAAACGCTATTTTTGGTTAATAGGAAATTATGAATCAAAAATTCGAAATCACGAAAAAATATGATTTACAAAAATTTCTCGTTTCAAGATCTGAGGAATGATTACTCCATGCTATGAAGTACGCCAGTTGAAACGGTCAGATTTTAATATTTGACAGCAGTTGAATAACAAAACAGCCCAGACAGACATTTTTACACTCATTTTCTCTGAAATTGCAACAATCATCCAATCATTCAACCTTGACTAAGATTTTTTTAAAACTGAGAACCAGGAAAACCAAATTAGAATACTACTTTAATTTTTTCCGATTCGCGCTGAGTTTATTTTAAATATACTTAGAATGATAACAATATAAAGATCATGCCTATTCAATCACACTCAGAGCAAATCTAGGATTTTATCGAGAGGGGCTGCGTATTTCCAGAAATTTTTCGTCGAACTTTTAGGTCGAGCTTTTAGGTCGAGCTAAATGAATGATTTCAGAGCTCTTCCTAAATTTTAGTGACCCCAGTTTGATCAAATTTCTTGCGTCGCAGGCATAAATAAAAACATTTTTGGGCGTTTTTTGGAAAACTTTGACCAAAAAAATGCGTTTTTTCGTCGCGTGCTCAGCTTTAAAATTAGTGGTTATTGGCGCCGAAGGCGTCTTTAGAAAATTGATAGGGTTGGTCGGCCGAAACTGGATGTCATTCAACAATATTAAAAGGAGGAACCTGTGGCTAGTGAGGGGGCCGAATCCATGAATAGAAAGGGCGTCTCAGCCGCTCCCTCGCCTAAAATCCGCCTCTGATCGCCCTAGAAGTTTTTTGTCCTGTTAAAATATTTATGTATTTTTGCAAGCTCGTATCAAAGGAGGCTTGACCCCGAATTCAACTGCTTATCCCATAATAAGAGTATTGTCTTCTGTTTAGAGTTGTCAAAATTATCTCACTGGGCTGAATCCTGCGCCATCTACATCACAGAGCTCCCCCATGATGCCCGCTAAACGTAACTGGAAAATTGCAAATCTATAGTACCGCCTTCATTCGACAATTTCGATTTTCCTAAGCAAGGACGAGTGTTTAACAACTGACAAAAATAAAAGAGTTTGCTTAGATTTAATTTTTGGACATAGTATGATAAGCTGCTCTAAGTTGTTTAGAAAAAATGAATTATTATCCCATGTTCTGTTTTGTGTAGGCCATGACTATGGGTGGATCCAATCGGAAAAGATGCTGCAATTTCAGCTGCAGTCTAACAATATGACCATCAGCTGAACTAGTGAGAACGAGAACCAATCAAACAACAATCTATAAATAAACTCAAATAGGAGGCCACATAATTCTTATCACGAGTTCTGGTCGCAGTTACCTTCAACTTTGTCAACTTTTAGCGCAGTTTCATAACTCAGCTTTACAAAAAAATTAAGACCACCCAGAGGTGGTATTGGGATGTAATTTAAACATGATGTATTTATGCGCTTCCATTTTCTTCAGTTACGATGAAACTCCCATATGAGCATCACAAGAAACGCTCTGGACATCAGCCCTTTCAAATAAAATCGATCCAACTTCGCAATAAATATTTTCATTTCGTATTAGGGTGGTTGAACCAAAAAGACAGGGAAGATTTATGTACACATCTCAGGACAAGGAATTCAGGAGGCTAATTTAAGATAAAAATGGATTTTCGTTGTCCGCATAATCACCGTTCTCCCAATTTTGGCATTTTTAATTGAAACAACTGCTTTACGGCAAAAAAATTCTCAGCACGAAAATGATTTTCGAATTAGAAAAATGAAAACATTTTAAAGACGACCTTAAAAATCTTTCTTAAACTGTAGAAACATATTTTCTTCTCACTTCATGCACCGATCACTGGTAGCGTGATGAGAGTTTTTGCATTCAGCTTATTTACAATGCATATATAATTATCAAGAACTAATGTCATCTGAGATCGATTGAGATATCATAAAAAACCTCCAGCCGTGATCTGAGCTGCAAATGGTTTGTTCCAGCACTTAAGATGGGAAAGATATCATGGCTTGTCACTCAAATATGTCTCAGCGTCAACAGATTTTACAGCCAATTTTTTTACTTCAGAGGATAATATAAAAACGGAGGAAAAATTGTACTTTTAAAAAAGGTCATCGGTTCAGAAAATTTAACGGGTGTTCTAATAATACAATAAAAATAACTTTTCTTACGTCAATTTCAATTTGTCCTTCCTTACCACTCCAACTTGAAATAAAACGTGAGAAAATATTACAATTATAAAGTAGTTAAATAATAAAAATTTGAATCAAAATTTGAAATAAAAAACTGCTTTATTTCAAATGAGAAATGTCAAAGTTACGCGAACTTCAAATGTTCAATTCAAATCTGCTACTTTCTACTTTAGTTTGTTCTGGTTTTCTGCAACTTCTCTGCAGAAACTTTTTGTTAATCTCTCATTTAAATTTATCACTTCATCAACTGTTTTGCAGATCTTCTCGCAAGCTGTAACATCTGGCGATTTGTGGGTGGTTTATCTTTGCTCAGTTTCAGTTTTGCCCATAAGTCGCATCGCCCAAAATTCATAATTTCTATAGCTTGTCGACATATAAAAAAAATCTTCTGTCATATTTGATGTTGCCTAAGGATATAAATGAATATGGGATTTGACTTTCAAATAAAAAACTGAATTTAATATAAGTACAAAAATGGGTAATTGAATCGCCCATAGAGGCGTTTTTAGTGGGCCCTATTTTGGCACCAAAAGCCAAAAGCTTAATAATTAGAGTATTTGTAAAGTCAGATAAATAATCAACAATGAGTTCGTGCAAAAAAATGAAATGGGTAAATCTATAATCTTGAATGCTCCCGGAGCCGAACAAAATCAGCAAATTATTGAAACAAGTATTTCATTTTTTCTAATAAAGGAATCGGAGTTGTCTGATAAGTGCGCTCATTGTAATGAATTCTGTCTGAGTAGGACTTGTACTCGGGATGTACGTGCAATGGTATGAAGTTCTTTCTAATTTTCGTCTCCAAGAAGGTATTTACGACGCTTATTTCGGTGTCCCGTGACTCCAGTGGAAAAACTGACACAAATAGTATTTTCTGCTTGGATATTGATTCAGTAAAAATCTTATTTCTACGGGTAATTTCGCCAGCTCGTATTGCGAGATTATCGTCATGTGGATGATCACATGCGTCATTACCTCCGCACATAGTAACAACAAGAGTAAACTTTTAAAGAGTTTTCAAATCAATTCGGGTCTGCCAGTTTGTAATTGTTAAGCCCGAGAAACCAAAAAACACAGTGTTAGGATTAACTGAATAGCTGGTATTGTAACAAAGTTTTAAGCAGAACAAACATGACTATCGCCAAGAATAACAATGGAACTTGTATTTTTAAAATTGGAAACGATGTTTGACTTAATTTTTCAGTTTAATTTTTCATTTACTTTTGGTAGTTTCAGTCAAATTATGGGTCGTTTATATACTCCTGTCTTAGTTTTCACTTCTGCTGATCTACCGATACCATCGTCACTATAGTTTAATTTCTCTGTTCTTCTTAAGTGAAACTTGTCTGTGAATATTTGTTGTTCAACTATCCATACAAGGTCTCCTTCATTAGGCTCATTCTTAGACTTTTTGAACCATTCAGTTCTGGCTAAGTGCATCGGAATATATTCCTTTTGAAATATGTGCCAGATACGATTTGCATTTGATTGGGCCGCTTTCAGGTTCCTGTGACGACATTCGTACTCCTTTGAGTAGATTCGAAACATTTCTGACCCAGACGATCCAATTAAGAAATGATTTTGGGTTATCACCTCATAAATTTCAATGTCATCTGAATCGGGTGCAAGTGGTCTGTGATTTAATATTTTTTCCACGCTGCAAATTATCGTTCTCAGGATGTCTTCATTCAAGTTTTGTGTTCCTAAGACATTATATATTGCTTTCTTGGCACTTATCACAAGTCTTTCCCAAACTCCTCCAAACCTCAATTCGAAGCATCTCTCGGCTATTGCTTCTTCTATTTTCCATTCCCTCATCTACTTTTCAGCTGATTATTGGTACCCACGAAGACAAGTCATTTGTGGTTAGACAAGTCATCAGACAGATCAATCTTTTCTCTGACAATCTTCTGACCTTTATATTGAAGGGTCCAAAGTAGTCCACTCCGGTGTTCTTAAATGGTCTACTGAAGTCCATTATAACCTTGGGTAGATCCGCCATCATGAGGTGTTCCCTTTTCTGAGAAGTTTTTGGCAAGGAACACAGTTCGCTTTCGTTGATCTTAGCTTGTTTCTCACGCCGATATTTCAGTAGTTTTCTTGAAAAATACTTTTGAGCTGTTCAATTCCGACGTGATCATTTTCTAAGTGTTCGTTTTTCAGATAAATCCCTTTGACATGATGCTTGCCATCCAATTCTTTTGGCTCCTTTTGTGCGAATGTCAAGTCTTTTGACTTCACTAGTCTGCCTCTTGCTCGCAGTAACCCATCCGCATCAAGGAATGGATTCAGTTTTTGAAGATGCATGTCTTTATCTTCCTTGAAAATTTCTTGTTGAAAGGATCTGAAGATTACTTTTATTGCTTTCATCTTTTCTTCAGCTGTGATGATCAAATTGGTTTGTCTTTTTCTATTGCCCTTATGCAAAAAGCAGTTGTATTTTGAAGTCTTTTGAAATTACGAAACCTATGCCAGACGGCCAAAGATTCAATGATTGTAACTTTGTTGCAAGTTTCTTCGACGAATTTGTCCAATTCAACATCCTTGATTTTGAAATTCTTTGGCCACTGATGTTCATTTTTGATCCAGGTCGGCACATGTAGCCAAGTGGAATTAAGTATCTGATTTTTTGTCAGACCCCTTGTTCATAGGTCTGCTGGATTCATATGTCCTTTCTCATGTCTCCATGAATTGACAGTTGTGGTGTCTAATATCTCCGCGACCCATATGCCACAAGGACTGGCACTTTTTTTCAGAAGACAACCAAGTCAAAACTGTACGAGAGTCCGACCACGTGTATATTTCGTTTACTGTGACTTGGTGCGATTCCAGTATGTTGTCTTTGATTCTGGCAGCGATCACTGCTCCTTGCAACTCCAGCCTTGGTATGCTCAATTGCTTTTTTGATGCCACTGTTGTTGTGTCAACAACAAAAGATAAACCTTTATTTTCATCTGACGCCTGACGCCTGACGCACAGAAGTATACAACCGCGCAAAAGCCTTCAAGTGACGCGTCTGCAAAAAATGCAGGTCAGTTTGTGTTGGTACAAAATTGAAGCAGTTTCTTGGGATTTCAACATATTTGATTTGTACGAGTTCTTTCCTCCATGACTCGTATTCTTCTGCAATATTTTAAGGTGAAACCTTATCCCAATCCACTCCATCCTGTTTCCATATTCTCTCCAAATATTTTTCGGTTCAAAGTGTATAGAGTGAAAAAAAGTCCTGAAGGGTCAAATAAGGAGGAAACCATGCTAAGAAGGTCTGCTCGGGAGAATCCCTCAACTGATTTGTCCTTGATTCCACATACTGCTAAAGTGTCTGAATCGGTCCTCCAACCAAGTGCCAATTTCCGCTCTTTTTTTCTTTGGTGTTTTAGACAATTTTTCAACGTTGCTTTGAAATTTCGTCATTTTGAAACCACCTTTTAACAAGACTTCAGCAACATGTTTTTGAAGTTCTCAGTCTCCAGTTGGTCAATCAATGAAAAAATAAAATCATCCATGTAGAAATGATTTGACAACCGATGTAAGTTATCAACTTCAAGAGTTCTTGTCAGTGCATAGTTTACACAAGTTGGTGAAATTTAGCACCAAAAATTTGTCGATTGTATTTGTAAATAACAATCCTTTCAACTTCATTTTCAACATCTGAGTACAAAAACCTCAGACAGTGAGTGACATCTTCTTTTACTTTGACGTGAAGAAACATCTGTTCAAGGTCGACATTAAGTGCAACTGCTCCTTTCCGAAATTTGAACAAAGTCCCAACAAGTTTCTGCAACAAATCTGGTCCAGGTAGTAAGTTATCGTTCAAAGAGGTACCTTGATACTTCGATGCTGTATTGCAAACTCTTCGATTTTTGCCTGGTTTATGCGAGTGAAAAACGGGACGATGGGGTATATACCAAAACCTTTGGTTCTCATTTTCTGCAAAGTCTTATTGAGACATTTTCTCGATGACACCCTTTTCGAGATCCGCTCCGATTGTTTTGGTATATTTTTTCTTCAGTTCTATGTCTTTGCCGAGTCTTCGTTTTAATAATCTCAGCTGTCCCAGTACTTTTCCGTAGTTATTGAGTTACTTGACGTTGTCTTTTGTCCATAGAAGCCCAACTTTCCATCTTCCATCTTCGAATTTTGTCGTTAATTCGTGAATTTTTTGAGCTCTTCTTTCTTCTGCAGATAGCTACTCAACCTTTTATGAGAAGCCATAACCTTTTATGGCTCACCATTGCTTAAGCTGTTCATGATGCTTGCTAGCTGTTCCTCTGCGGTACAAAAGTACGAATGGGCTTTGCAGTTCCTAACTTGTCGTTGTCTCAATGAACCACTTAGTGAATATCCAAGGGGTGTCTTTGCTCCCCATGGGTCTCTTTTGTTTCGATGCTTATACTCAATTGGTCTGATCAGACTGAAATAGTCCTGACCAATTATCAAAGTGTTGTTTTTGGAAACTTGTAATATCGACAAGTGAGGACAACTTCTTTTGAAAATCCTATAATCATAACTGGTTGATCCAAGTGACAAATTGAGATGTACAAAACAGTTGATGTGTTCTGCTTGTAGATTTATGGCGGTCATTTTTACTGAGATTTTTCAATGGATGTTGATCGCACTGTTCAGTCCAGAAAGCTCTCATCTACATTTCTTTGCTAACAAACTCGACATCTCTTTGTCACTGTCGATCGCAAGTGTCCACTGGCTTGCCTGTGTCTGGGTTATTAGTGTTACTCTTACAATCGGAACTAAACCACTACTTGCGGGCATACTATAAGAGTAAGTCGGTTCTTGTTGTACATCAGTTATGTTATCTCCCTTTTGTTCATGTAACAGACGGTTGTGTTTTTTGTCGCAACCACTGATCCCACATGTACTAACTTTACAATCCTTGATACTATGTGTTTTGCCCAAGCTTCCAAAGTACAGTCGGTTTTTTTTCAGAATTTCTTATCTTTGTCTCAAATTTATCATTTTGAAAAATTGGACAAGTCCAAAAATTATTGATTCCTTTGTTACAGCACAAATATTGATCTGCGTTTTTATTCCGATGTCCCTTGTCTTCTGTTGTATAGGTTCTGCCTTTTCTTTGGAATTGGCTTGATTGTTTTGTTACCAGGATCCAGTTGCACTTCTGACTTCTTTTTGCAATTAACAGACGTGCACTAAGGCCACATCAGTCAACCATTCACTCAGTTCAGCAACATTTGGTATTCAAGAGTATTCTTTCAGTATTCACTTTGTCGGCGATCGACAAAGTCATGTTGCCCATTTGTTGATTCAATCGAACCGTTTCTTCAGCGTTTCAAAGTTTCATTTCTGACATGTTTTTTTTTAATTTTCGAGATTTTCAGCTCCAGTTGAGCAACCATTGCTTTGTGACGGCGTACTTCTTCATTAGCTGACTGATTTTCGGGTGTGTCAACGTTTTTGTAGAACTTGGTCTGAAACTCAATCTTGAACCTCGAAAGGAATTGAGCTTCTGAGGTACTGCCAAGCGCTTTGGCCCTGCCAGTGTTCTCCAAATACTCAATGATTTTTTGTCGAAACCTTCAGAACAGTATGCGTTTTTGTTTTGTTCACTCTCTACCGAACGTGCCTTACTTCCCTGCTTGGCGTCAATTTCTTACGCCTTCTTTTCATACTTTTCAACGACGTTTGAGAGTTTCTCAAGTTCCGATTTCACACGTTATGATCTTTGTTTATCGTCAATACTTTCATTTAGTTTCT
>NC_087063.1:38685100-38788903 GCF_963678635.1 Symsagittifera roscoffensis | reverse complement strand
CACCAAAAACTCACTTGTCAATTCAAATTATCCCATATTATGAACAAAAGACATCAAAAAGTAATCAGAAGTAAATCATTATTAATGTTACCTTATTTCAGTTCACGCTATTAATGAACATTGCAAACTTAAGATAACCAAATTCAAATCGAACTCTAAGTGTTAATTTGGTATTGAATTTAAATCACTCAATTAAACATGCGTACACTTTGTATTTCTTACCTCTTTTTTTACTCAATGAACTGTCAAAAAAGAATTCTTTCATCTGGGGAATTCCACTAAAAAGCCAAACACATATTATTCTTGACGACCATGAATTTCAAAAGAATTGCGATACAAAGACAACAACATACTGGCGGTGTAGCAAATGAAGATCATATAATAACTCAAAAACTCTAATCGCATGTGGGGGCGATATAATCTCAAACAGCAATGCAGCTAGTCACAAGTTCTGATTTAAAATCACGTTGATTACTGACTAACGTCTAGCGATGTTGTTCACATAAAAATCAGAATCCAGGTTTTGAGCCAATTTTAGTCGGAACTGGTTAGAACAAGTCAGAGATTTCATTTAAAGAGTATAGCGAAAATTCATAATGGGCGAAAATTCGTAACAGGCGACAGTTTGTACCAAACGATAAATCATAACATGGCTATGGCAAAGAGAATACGCTAGCTCTGCTTCGGTCTGCTGTGCTTACAGGAATACTGCGCGTGAGTCCATGTTCCCCGTTTAATCTATTTTTACGACTTTTTAGTTGGTACGAGTTGTCGCCTGTTCTGAAATGTCGCCTGTTACGAACGGTCGCCTGTTATGAATTGTCGCCTCGCGAATTAAAAGCTCGAATCTCAACTGTAATGGCCTGACAATGATTTATGATGTATTGGTGTCAAGGAAAAAGATGACGTACCATAAGATCCAACCTAATAAAACTGCCCTTACCGTAAATTCCGTTGTCAATTCAAGTTATCCCAGATCATGAACAAAAGACACGATCAAAAAGTAATCAGAAGTAAATCATGGGTAATGTTACTTCACTTAAGTTATTAATGTTCACTATTAAAGAACATTGCAAACCTAAGATAACCAAATTCAGATCGAACTCATTTTTTGGATAAACATATTGCAGCATGTGTTTCATTTAACATTAAAGTGGCATTGACTTAAAATCACCCAATTAAACATGCGTACACTTTGTATTTATTATCTCTTTTTTTTTACTCATTGAACTGTCAAAAAAGAATTCTTTCATCTGGGGAACCTCCAAGAAGGCCAAACACTTATTACTCTTGACGGCCATGAATTTCAAATGAGTCGCGATAAAAAGACAACGACACTGGTGGTGTAGCCAATGGAGATCAAAGGAAAACACAAAATATCTAATCGAATGTGGTGCGATATAATCTCAAACATCAATGAAGCTAATCAGAAATTCAAAACAGGACGCTAAAAAGCAAGACAATAAGATCAGCAAATGAAAGGGTCAATCAGAAATCAATTAAAACCCTTAAACAGTCAGATCATTGCAGCTAGTTTACAATTGGGGAAGGATGACAAGCCAACCCAACTGTCCTCGCTATCCCGGTCTTTGATAACGTGAACTCTAAACCGAAGCAAGTGAACGACATCATTGCCCACCATTGTCACAAATGACCGTCATTTCGAACAATAGCAGTTTATTTTAAGCGGGTTTTCAGCACGAAAGAATCAGCTCTGTTTTCTTCCCGCAACAAAAATTGGTTCTGGGAGAGCCCTCGCCAGCCGTTTGTCTATCTAGATCTGCACCGAAACTTTTTTTATTGGAATGGGTTTTTTGCCATTCATGTTCTGCCGGTAGCTTTATCAAAATTGAAGCTCAATTTCTAATTCATAAACCCAAGTTTCCTAATCATGAATTGAGCTCATTTGAAAAAAATGGAAGACAAATTATACGAAGCTGGTTGCTATGCTGTCAGTACAAAACTTTTAATCATCGTTTCCAACGCAAATATGTTTTGCTTTAAAGCTTTTTAGTTGAATACACAAGGGCCGTTATTTTTTTGTGCGAGTCGATTTTTTCGGGAGGTTCTCTTTTTTTGAATTATTAGTATCTTTTTATAGTTGAATTTTTTGTTTCAGCTCTGAAAATTTAAAAAATTGATATAATAGATGCTGCATTTCGCGGAAGATTCATTGTTGCTAAAATTTTTAGAAACACTTCACTCTTTTGTTATTGGGTATCGGACAAAATTGGCCGGGGAAAAATGAACTCTTTTTGCATGTGTGATATATGCTGCCAACACAGTAAGTATTACTAGGTAATCTCAAGTCGCAAGAGTGCGAACCGATAGAACTAACTACACAGTGAGTGACTGATGCTTGCAGGCACTTCCCGGTTCGAAAACTGCGAATTGTATCTAGAATTTGAAAGTCGCAGATCAGACCCAAGTTGAACTTTTAAGCAGTTTTTAGGCCGCCAAGTTCTATAAATCGAAAATTTTGTCACAGTAACAAAAAAATAGTCCAAAATGCAGAAATTGTCCAAGACAAGGGGTTCCCAGACAATTTTTCCAAAAACTGTTTCGGCAAAAACAATCCAGAATGCAAAAACTGTTCAATAGATAAATAGTCCAAAATGCAGAAATTGTCCAAGACAAGGGGTTCCCAGACAATTTTTCCGAAAACTGTTTCGGCAAAAACAATCCAGAATGCAAAAATTATTCAATACATTAAGTTCCCAGATAACTGGGTACAAAAAGTGTCCGGGCTTTTGCCAAACTAGTTAATGACCGGAAGAATTTGATAAGTTCTCAACAGGAAGGGCTAAATTGATAACACCACGCAACTGAGCGATTAGACCAGAACTTACTTTGAGCAGCATATAAGAGACAAAATTAACACAAGACTCAACTCATTTACACATACCCACACAATGATTGCTTGATTGATAACCTTGCCAAATGTAGTCATGAGAGATCGTAGTGTCAATGTTATTGCTCTAGAGTTCGTATTAACAATGGAAAAGTTTATGATAAATAAAAACGCAATGCTCTTTCATGAGGTTGGAATAGCAACTTCGTTAATTTCGCGAACGATAAGTGCACATCATTTCCCAAGCTCATAGAAAAGTTCCAGGACAAACAAAAAACGCCGAAATCTTGATAAGAAAAAGTGTGGCCTGCAAAGAGTGTCACCTTATAAAAACCTATTTATGTCAAACTTGTCAAAAAGTTTTCCGAGTTAGTTGCGGCCTACGATCTAGGTAAGCTTCCAATTTTTCTAAAAGGGTGCATTAAAAACATCCAGTTATGGTTCAAAGTTAATTTTTTCTCCAAAGCTGATGTTGCATAGCAATAATTTTCAATAAAATTGTGTTGAACTTTATCGTAGAAATTTTCAAAACCCTGCTAGACTCGTTTTGAAAACAGCAAAATGATCAATATAATCGATCCTTTCCCATCCTGTTCGTTTTTGGCTCAATGTAGTCAGCGCATTTCGAATTTGCCCAATTTTGAGTTTTTCACTTTCAATTTTTGTTCAAAATACGAAAATTTTTGTCGGACCCGAGATGTGATCCCAGACTTTTTGATCATGCAATAAGTGACTCCACCCCTCGGCCTAACGCGCTTTTGATGTTCGAATTGTTCTTGAAAGTTTTTTCTTGATCTGACTGTTCTATGTTTAAATGGTACGCATGTAATCTAATTATAGAACAATCAAACAACCTCGAAAGAACAAAGCATTAAAGATTACGAGGTCAAGTTTAAAAAAATAAATTTCGCAAAACTATTTTGGACAATTTTGTCCGGGACATATAGTTTCGTACTGTTTTGTCAAGGACACAAATCTCTGGGACATAAATGTCTAAGCACCCAAATTGGTGCATCGAAAATTTTGTATATTCTTCGAAAGATAATAATACAAATGGGAACGTGGAACTAAGGTTTTGGTTGCTAAGGTTTCCCTTTAATATGTTTTTTTTTGGAAAATTTGTGTAGGTGCTTTCAGGCGGGCTTCTGAGTCTAGCAAACTACTATCAAAATATGAACCTCCAAAAGTTTCAAAGTTTTCAGAAAATTGGAAAAATTTCCTAGCTCAGATTTTTTGCTTGCATCCGTCTAAATCTAAGAATGCAAAAAGGAGCTTTGACAGTAAAAAAACTGCAAAAATCTACTTTGTTCGATGTTTTTAATAATCAATTTGAGCGAACATGATTTATTATTTGCCGTTTAATTGTAATTTATGTTCATATTAGGGTAGATGGACTGGAATGTACGTTGTCATTCTTGGCGCCCTCAGTTTTTACCCTCAATTTTAGCAAATTTGACATAATGACTACTTCGCTGTACTTGTATTACGATTCATGTAGAAACATTCTTTCTTTCTCTTTCTGTCTTTTTTTCTTTCTTTATTGCACGACGCCTCGTTCTAGCTTAGTTTCGAATAAAAGCGTTGAATTTCATATAATAAAATAAAGAAGGTAGTGGTATTGAGTTACTTTTAGGCTGAGCTTGTGATAATATTTGGGAGTTGATGCCACAGCTTTCTTTATTTGATGTCGCTTTCGGTCTACCAAATAGTGGTGTCGTTTGTCCAGGGTACCCAGGTGTAGTTGTGCAGAGGGGGAAGGGAGGTGGGGTCGGGTAGAGGCCACTTGGGGGGAACAGCTTTCGAATAGTAGTAGTTCAGTCTCTGTAATGCGTGGGTCCTCACTGAGACTAAAGAGGGGTGGTCGATGATGTTGATGTACTCACAGGGATCTGCAGTGATGTTGAACATACAAGCACTCATCTGTAGATCCTCAGACCTAAATTGCGAATAAAAAAATTTATGCGAATAAAATGTCAAACGCGGATAAGATAAATGGAATTAGAAAAACTAATGAACCACTGTCGAAAAAATAGAATACAGCGAACTGCAAAGCAGAAGTTGATACTAATAAGTATAGCCGATTGGTGAGAGCGGATTATCTTATTCATTTAAGCAGAATCTTGTCAGCCAGGCTTGCAGCTTTTCCAAAGATCTTCTGCGACCGAAAAATTTAAAACGGTCATTTTCGCCTCTGCTTACATGCATTCGTTTTGACTGTTGGAAGGCTGTTGCCCTTCACATTTTACTGTTGGGCTCGGAGTGACATATGAAGTCATTGGGGTGGATCCTGGAGGGGTGTACCAGCCGGCATTGTTTGGGCAGCCCCCGTAACCGTTCTTCCATTTGCCCACGATGAGTTTGATATCGCCCACACGAACTGCGGAGTAATTTGTCCTCTGGTCCACGTTGTGGAGCAGCTCTTCCCTAGGGGACTCATTTCCAGAGACGAGACTGTTGTACTGGCTCACCTACACTCAGAGACCACGCAAGATTAGTAACTGAACACATCCACAAAACCATCATGATTTTCTTCTTTTAACTCCTTATTTCAGTAAGCAGATCTAAAATTTATCGGGCTTGATCTAATCCGCTTACAGAATTTTAATCGGTCATTAACCTTTAACTCCTTTTGAACGATTACTCTGTTTTAGTTCGTTTTCGTTTTGATTTAATGAATGTTCAAATTTTTTTTAAATGATATGAACAGGTGGGAGGCAACTTACACCATCAAGTTGGGACGGAATGGAGAGTCCAACCGCCTCCAACACTGTTGGAACCCAATCAGCCACGTGCACAAGGCCCTTGCTCACTCTGGCGTCAGCAGAGGTCATGTGAGGCATGCGGACCAGCGCCACGCCTCTGACTCCGCCCTCGTAGAGAGTGTGTTTACTGCCCCTGAGGGGATAGTTGCTAGCCCAGCTGAAGTCACAGTTGAGAGTGGGTCCCCCATTGTCTGTGAGCAGCACCAGAAGAGTCTTGTTCAGCATTCCAGTGTACTCCAGTGTCTGGACGAGTCTGCCGATGTTCTTATCCAGATTGTAGATCATGCCGGCTGTAGTTCTCCTTCGAGGGTCATAGATAGTACGGAACTGATTTACATCCTCTTGGGGGGCCTACGAACAGTCTCACTTTATTAATATTTTGCTTTAAACAACCTTCTTATTTTTCTGTTATCATATATCTACGAGAATAGGACTAACATACGAGTAGTTTAGAGGACCACTGTTGAGACCCTGCCTGAGAACTACGCTTTTTGTTATTTTCTTGGCTGAGAACTGTGAACTCACCAAAACGAAGCCCAATTAAACACAATATTAAGTGTTGTCTAATACATATGTGTGTAAAAAGGTAAACTGCTTATAAAATCGATGGTTGTGAATGAGAGTTCCTCGGCCGACTATTATTAGCAGATGAATCTGTATTAAGGCTAAATTTGAAACTGTTTTAAGCATCAGATTCAAAGCTTTTGAATTCATATTGATTTGCGAAACTCAAAGCAGGTCAGTATGAAGCTAACGCATCACGAATGAAAATACGAATGAAAAGCATCTTTAAATCATCAAAGAAAAAGCAAAAACAAGAGAAAAAAGCGTTTCATTGATCAAAAAAATTATTATTACAAATTCTTTTGCCTCAAACTCAATCTATACCGGTCTTTAACAGGTATTTAATCCGGATCGTCTTTGCTGCTCATTGAGCCAGATTATAACTACAAGGTGGTTTTGTTTGTGTATATTGTAATGAAGCCCTTTCAGTCGTGATTCGACAGATTTTTAAGACAACATCATAGTAATAAAATGTGTCCACTGATACATCATAATGAAGCGTTTTGTTCGCGATGAGATTGAGTTTTTGAAACTATCAAACAAAATTTTTTGGTGTTTTTACTCAAACAGCCTAGATATCTAGCCGGTAGGTTAATTATCTAAGTTGACCAGAGAACATATATCCAGCGCCCATAAAGTTCTGAACTACTTGTAAAAGCTCCCCTTGCAAATTGCAGTGCACGAGCGATTTGAACCCGCAATCAAATGATTGCTGGGCACAGCACCATCACTACCAGAGCACCGCAATGCCACGTATTAGAAAAAGCGAGAAACAGATATGTCCCAAGCTTTATTTTGGTTCTTCATACGCGCAATAATCAAAAACATTAAAAAAACGCTTCGTTTTTGTTTTTCCTTGTATTATATTTATTAAAACTCAAATTTGGCAAAAAAAACAATTGGAATACGTTGAACACGACAAAGTTGAACACGACAAAAATAAGTTGAACACGACAAAAAAAGTATGTATGCTTATTGAGTTTCAAGTTAATATTTTCTTACTCACAAAGAAGCTGCATCATCAATTAAAAAAACTGAAAAAAGTCTTTGATGCAAAAATGATAAACTTCTCTTACCTGTGAGGAGTCCAAAATGGAGCAATATCTCAATCAATCGTTGCCAAAAATTACAAGTGACAACATTGCTTTGGTTTCTACTAAAAACTCGATTTCTCTCCATTATTTTCCTTTCGTGTCTAACGGGATGTTCAAAATAAAGATTCTTTGTTGTTGCCATTTGGGTGGAGACTATTCCAGTTTTAAAAAAAAAGCTGGTCGCTTTTATACTAAATGATTTATACCTTGTTTCGATCGTCACTAAATTTCTATTTTTCCTTGTTTTTTCTTGCTTCTATTATCTCTGGATGTTACTCGTGGTTTGTTTCAAGAACTTTTTCTTCCCCTTTTCGTAACGAAAGTAATGGAATATTTGTGCTCGGGTGGTTTTTTTCTTCAGATAAATTTCGACTTTTTATCTAGCCATTTTTGACGGAATTTTTTTCATCAGTCGAAAGCCATTGTTGTCCTGAGGTCAATTTGGAAAAAATAATTCACCTGTGATCATTTTTCGTAACCTTACGGGAGTTAAGAGAGTGTCATTTTCGCCAATTTGGGACAATTAACGCGCGATATATTTCGCGCTAATAACACGTAAACGGAGATTCAATCCGTCTTAGAAATCGTTTCAAACTGGTTGAAAGAATTTTTTTCTCCCATAAATGATTTGTTAGTAGGAGCAAAAACTATCACTTTGTACTTAAAATGACGTATGGGGGTATGTTTTTAGAAAAAGTCTCTTTTTTTTAAATTGTTATTTTTACTTTATTACATTTAATTTTTTCACGTTAATACTGCTCCATAGACCTTAAAAAGCAGTCGGAACATTCAGGGCTTTGCTCTGATACGAGCAGCCTTGTTGTTCCGACTTTCGATATGAAAGTAACGGAATAATTCTGCTCGGAGTGGGTTTTTTTTCTTCAGGCAAATTTTGACTTTTTAACTAGCCATTTTTGACGGAATTTTTTTTATCATTCAAAAAAATTGTTGTCCTGAGCTTAAACTTGAAAAGTTATTTCACCTGTGATCTTTTTTTGCAAAGTTATGGGGGTTTAAAGATCGGCATTTTGGCCAACTTGGGACAATAAACGCGCGATGATTTCGCGCTATTAACGCGTAAGCGGAGATTTAATCCGTATTAGAAATCATTCCATTTTGTTTGAAGAACAATTTGCCTTCTTCTTAGAGTTTCAACCATTAAGAAATTTGAGGGGCGTCAGCATTTTTACTTATGATAACATGTTGCTACTTTGAGTAAGATAAAGTCCCAAGAAAACAGCCATCCCAATGTCTCAAATTGGTTAAGCTGCTATTCATTGAATAACCAATCAACAGACCGAAAAAGAGTTGGATAAAAACTTTGAAAGTGTAAATTACTTTTACATTTTTTTTTTAGATTCAAAAACACTACTTTTATAGTGTTTTTGATCAGCGCATTTCGTCCAAAAAACTGAATCATTTTGAAAAACTAAAACAAAACCAAATTTTTTTGTTCCACTATAACATTAAAAAATCAAAAAACATTTTGGACACAGGCAAAGCAAAAACAACACAATTATAGCCTGAGTACTACGTAAGAGTGGCTAGGAAACTACATTATTTTAACCCCCCCCCCCCCCCCCAAAGAATTCGGTGTGGCATTACATTACATAGCTTCAACTCCTAAGTGGTCAAAGCTCGTTCATTTTTGGCCAATCATATTTTAGAGGGGGTTAAAGAACGGTATTTTGGGACCACTCTCGGAATTTGGGGATTTTGAAACTTCGTTTCGTTGCATAATTTCCTGATGCAAATTTTGCCGCGCTAAATGGGTGATTGTTTTCTAGTCTTGTACTTATGAAACTAAAAGCCTTAGTTTTTTTTAGTTTTGCTTGGTTGGTATAAACCTGTAAGCTATGTTTGCTATTGATTATGCTTTTGAACTAAATTGAACTCTTTTGATTGCTTTATTCCCAAATTTCTTTGTACAAAAAAGCATGTGCTTTTCACAATTATTCAGAATCATATAAAATTATAGCACGCCGCAGTTTGGGTGGTGTTGGTTATTCAGCCCATTTCACTTTCATCTGCTTCTCGAGCTTCTGTATCCAGGTAGGCACATTCAGTTTCCTGATCTGTTTCAGAACCGGCTGCTCGCTCAGCCGGTCCAAGTCTACTATTCCCGTTTGAAATTCAGAGTCAGAATACTAACGCTGAAAAAATCCCTGCCAGTATATCCACCCTGCGCCTCTAAAATTTCCTGCATTTGGGCACCCACATTATCAGTTGTTAGCTGCGACCCCTCAACGTCCCATTACCCCAGTCAAAAATGCGGCCAGTTTCTTGAAAGAACATTTTTGTCTTCCCGCAACATTTTCTGCCCGATCGCCGTCATATTCATTTTATCTGAATGTATATAATGCTTGTTGTTAAATTCACTCAAGCTGATTTTATTTGTTACAAGTGTTTTCAAGTTCCGTTCTATGGGTCTCATCCGAAAAATCATACATCAAGCAATTGCAGTGCAGGTGAGTACCTCCTTATAGTTTTTGGGTTCAAGTGTCTGTTGAGCATTTTTTCCTGACACCTTTAGCGGATTGTTGATCTTAATAAAAACAGTTTTGAAGCCTTGTTTTCTCCTTCCATAAAATGTTACTTTTAGTCGGAGAAGGTTTTTAAATGTCAATTTTGTCACACATGGTGATTTTAATATTATAGATTGACCCCCTACTTTTACATAAAAATAATAAATGATTGCAAACGCTAATTTAACCACTTCAACTATGCTGTACAGTTTGGATTTCAGTCTCAGAAACTCCTGTATGAGTTTCCAGCAAGTTCATCCTTGAATTTCAGCGTCACGCGTTTGTTTTTGGTGTTAAAGAGAAGATATGTGGGCGAAAATCAAAATGACCAAATTCTTCTCGCCGATCGGCGTTTTTGGCATTATCATTGTTAAAATTGATGCTGTGGATCTCATACAGGAATGAATCATTGTCAGAATACAATAGACCATATGAAATTATTCTTCATAATATTGTAATGTGAACGAAACATGTAGTATTTAGCCAGACCAATAATGGCTTATCCCACTCAAGGTTGACAGGTTTTGAGGAGACAAATACCATTTCAGTATCAAATATTTTCACGATGCTAAATCATTTTTTCTTTGCTAAAGTCCGCAGTTCTTCTGCGCTCCTAACAAAATCAACATTCAGTGGGTTTTTTTGGATTCGCAAAGTTTTCCGAAAAAGCTAAAAAAAGATTTAATTAGAAAACCTGTGCAAACCTGATGGTAGCTTTTTTCACAGCTCAGTGATCAACAGTAGATCTGGCGCAGTGAAATTTTCCTGCCGAAAATGCAGCACTCGATAAATTTTATCAACTATCATGACCAATTTGATGTACAGTTGAATAATGATGTAACTTACTGTATGGTTTTTTTTCGGGAAGAAGTTTTGAACAAATTTCGGAGTAGTTCTCACATTATTAGAAATGTTCAATTTTTTCATCATCTCTGTTTGAACATCACTGAACCACAAATTTGACATTATTTCTCTTGCTGGTGGTATTGGGTAGTCTGAATGAGCATCGTGGAAATGATCGGGTTTGGTGAGGTCACCGTCCAATATGAATCCAATGTCAGAATCCGCGCTCGTATTCATAATCTCCTCTAGTGTAGTTTTGTCATTGAACTCGAATGAATATAGTGGTAGGGCAAATTTCTCCATAACCACGCCATACAAATTATTCGCAACAACCATAAAAAGGAATATGCTGGGCTGAATTGATTCCAAGATTTGTACAAAATTGTTTCTAAAATGTGCAAGTCGTTCATCGAGAACACAAGTAACCCCATACCTTCTAAAGTTTTCCGCCAAATGCAAGTGTTTCCTGTTAGTGATTCATTGCAGATCTGCCTTGCATATTCTAAGAAATACATCTCCCAAAAGTTGCTCACAGTAAAATTTTGCGCGCAACCCAGTATGTAAAATTCAAAACAAACTCGTCTAAGCTCCTCAAACACGCATGCCAGTATCAAAGTGTCAGTCGCTAGGTACAAATGCTTGAAAACCAAAACGATTTTACACTTACCATGCATGTTGATAATCTTTTTCGTTCACACTTACAGCACCTTCTTTCAATGTAATTGTCGACTTGCCCTGTGACGGTAGAGCACCTTCCTCGTAACTTGCATGACTGTCCGCATACGAGGAGGGAAGTATCCCTTCTGACGTATCAACAGGTCGTCTTCGGGTCGGGTAGCATAGTGGTTGTCCAGGTCGGTGAATTTCTATAAAGGCAGATTCCGGGCTAACTCATCTAGAGAGCTGTTCATGAACTTGCAACCGTCAACAAACCGGATATTCTCGTAGACACGTGTGTATCCTCTCAAACGATGACTCCAAGTCAAAGTACACTGCAAAAGGGCTGTAGCTTCTTGCACAAGTAATCTTCAATCCTACGACGCTGCTGTTGTCGTCAGGTATGGTGACAACAGCAGGTTCATTCTCCATGCAAACTAGTTGATGTCGCTCCAGTCTCTCTGCTGAGGAACAACTGGGAAAGCAGTTTCTGCAGAGCTGATTTTCTAATCTGAATTTTTTTTCGTTTCTGTAATTTACTCATTAGGTTATTAAAATCTTTTATCACCACATAATGGTGCATTGCCATGTCTTTTTTATGCAAGCGATCCACAAAGAAAAGTGGAGTGGTATCTGGACAGTCGAACTTTTATTCTAGTTGTGTAACCAATCTTTTTTTTTAACGAATCTGTAATTGTTTAGTTATCTCAACTTTTTGCTTTTCACGTGGACTAGAAGGAAAACTTAACCTGGGTATAACCATAATAAACGGTTTTTCTTACTAACCTGAATATAATTACTTGCAATTCAATGAAAACTCTGTAGCATGGACTAGCTGGAAATGCCATGAGGTAGATGTAGTCACTTATTGGCTCGTTCACTGACGAGTTTCTTTGCTCGTCATAAAATTAAACTTGTTGCTCTTTCCTACTTCGTATCAGTTCAAGAGTGCGAGGGACGTTGTTTTGCCGGTAGTATTTGGCAAAGAAGTAATAGACGAAACTTTTCTTCATCTTCATAGTTTTTAATTTTCAGGAACAGAGTAGGTTGTTTTTGCAGATCTGTTAATAGAGGTAAGTAGTATGCAGCTCTGATTGGCGCTATCTTCAAGATTTTCGAAAATATTTTGTTAATTTGTCGAACTCTTCATCCGCTCCCATGAGATGCAGACTGATGTACAAGGAACAGAAATCGATCCAATGAACCATAGAGTTGATCATCGGTCCATCCCTGTATGTCCACAGCTATCATCTTGCAATCGGAGATCTTTATTTTTTCCTCGGTGACGTCCGCTTTTTCTTTCTCCAGCGTCACTTGTAAAGACAATTGAGCCTTTGGGGTTCATACATAGCTTTTTGATTGACCAGTTCCTCGATTTTTTTTGGCTTATTCACGAGTAGAGGTGGCAAGTCAACTACTTTTTCCAAGGGTTTTATGTCGAACACTCTCATTGCCCCTTTTAAAGCGTATTTAGCAGGTTTTATATGGACGTGAAGGTTGCTTGATTCACATCCCATGCGGGAAAACATGCTATTTTTGCATTTGATTGATATTTGAACGATCATATTTAAACACATTCAGATCGTAGAGACAAACTCTTCTCTGTGCCGGCTCTCAACTTTCTTTGTGCTGCTGTACTTCATGTCCACATATGACTCGCAGTTCACAATGTCCAACAAATAGTCGGTTTTATTAGGGTAAATTTTGAGAACAACAATTAGATGTCTTTTGAGGCTCTGCTTTTCGCTCATTGCCTTTTGACAGAAAATGCAATTTCGAGTATTGGTGAAACTACTTTTTTCTGAGAATTTCGGAATTTCGTGAGACTTTTTTATGTTCAGATCAAGAACTGCTCAAGTTGAAAATTCAATAGTATAAGTGAAATTTTTGGGTTGGAGAAGGTTGACTTTTGGTTTTTAGCTGGCCACAAAGCGTAGGTTCATATCATTTAGGGCTATTGATAAACGGTTTTAACTTCTTGTTTCGGTTGTTTCAATCCCTAATTTTGCGGAAACTGTTACTGCAATTGACACGTGCACTCTATTGAACTCCTTTATGTGGTAATCTAGTCAAGACTTGTTTCAACCTACACTTCGGTTGAAACTGATAGGTTGAAAGTGCTTAATACGAGCTAGCAAAAATTTTAAGAAAAGAAAAATCACAACACAAAATAAGGGAGGAAAGTGTACCTTAGGGAAACTGATGTTGGGTATACCTTATCTAATTTTTTTTCATTTTTTTCTAGTTGTTGATTGTATGCATGTTTGTGTGTCTATAGACTTATTTGTTTATTTTTTGTTTGTAGTCGCTGATTGAATGGTTCTTTCGAATGGTCAATTAATGTTCTGCGAAACTTTCCAAATCGAGTGCTTCAAAATTTTGAGGCGTGACAGAACGGCTCTGCGGGCAATAGCTAACCCGGCGTTGCTCGTCGCTATGCTCCTCGGGAATGACTCCCGCTCAATAAAATCAAGTAAAAAAATATATCAAGATGTAATTTTTTAAAACAAAAACATTTTTGTGGAAAAGAGTTAGTTTGTCTCCAGATCCAAAGAAACCTTCTTCATTCAATTGCTTTTGAGTTTCAGTAGGGTTGGAATCCATGTTCAAAATTCACATTTTTTTTTAATTTGTTCTTTTTTTCAAACCCGTTTTATGATAAACTATCAGTTCTAGATTTTAAACTTTAGTTAATGAAATGCTTCAAGGACTATTTCTCGACTAATAAAAGTAAAGGCATGATATCAAAAACGCTAAATATTCAATCGAGAAACCTAGATGTTTGAAAATCTTGTATTTTTTCGTAGAAAAAAGACGAAATAGTTTTCGTGGAAATTAAAAAAAAGACAATTTTTCTGAAACCACTTTTAATCAATTTTTTACAATATTCTGAGTATGGGTAAAAAACATGTTTAATTTTCGAAAAAACATATTTTTTAATTTTTCAAATATTTTTAACAAAAATTGTTGATTACACGTGATTCTTGAGCATACATTTTTATTGTTGATAAAGCACAAACAATTTACATCATTTCTATGAAAATTTTCGAACATTCCAAAAATAATTTAAATTAAAAGTTTTATTTTGATTTCTAAGCAAATGAAGCCTGTAATTTGTAGAAAAATAAGGACGAGGCATAACCTATCTTATCATCTTTTCTAATGAACATTTGCTGCTCTCTCCCATTTTGATCTTTTAGTTTCCTTTTTTAACTTTTGACTGAAAAACTACAAAGCAAAATTCAATTCAAAGAAACAATCCGGAACAAAAACTAAACAAGATTAAGCCACTAAGATTCGAAAAAAAAACATCTTAATTGAATCACGAAATTTTGAACTGATAAATCAATCTTGATGGAAACAAAACTTTTTGACTTTTCTGAAATCTCTAAATCGCAGTTTGCATTGCTTTGGCGCATAACAAGGATTAGTCGTCGGGCTCCTGGGTGGTAAATTTGGCGAAAAAGGACCTTGAATGCTGAAAGAAGAAGATGAAGAAGACTGGCCCACGTCTTGTTCCGTTGAGTCTGGCGATTCAATCGAATCAATATCCTAGTAGAAGGCTCGCTCTGCGAAGTCCCTAAAATATTCTTCTTGATTTTGATACTCGGGAATTGACTGACAATCGTAGTCAAACAGTAAGTTTCTAGGTGCCCGTTCAACGCAAGAACGGTCTGCAAAACCAGATTCCTTCGGCAAAGGTTTGCTTTCTGTCATAAAACAGCTCTCATAGACCTTTTTATGTTCTGTAAGGGGGTGCCAATTTGATGTAGCAGAATGATGGGTAGTATCATGTGGTTTTTAGAGACCCACACATCGAATTCGCTGCTGCGTTTTAGTTCAAGTTCATTTACAGGGCTCTTTGCGTGTTGACGTATGTTCCGTTCCTTCTGCACCACTAGAAAACACTCTCTGGTATGTTTGGTGAAACTTTGGTGAAACGAAATAAAAAGTTTTGTTCATCTCTCTTCTCGGTGACTATTTTTTTTGGTTCAGCTTGATTTCTGGAGAATGAAAGGAAATAGTGAACAAAATTAGTTTGGGCTTTCAGTTTTAGCTTTCAACGTTTGTTGTTTAAGGTGTAGTCATTTACCATAAACCTTGGTGTGTAAATTTTTGATATTAAATTGAGGCTCATGCAACTTCAGTAGAACACTGTAGGTGTTAAGATCAATTTTTTAAAGAAACCATGTGGCGTCTTTTTATGATATCCTCAACACAAAGTGACGTGAAAGTTTGCACTTCAAAGAGATAACATGTGTACCGCTAGGGTAAAGTAGTTAAAACTTAAGACCTAATGAGATCCTAATTGTGTAATTGAAACTAAAAAAACTAACCGCAATCTTAGTTGAATGTCTCCTCTGAAGCTTAAGGAATACCATAAAAATAAGTCAGCTGAGTTTACCAGTCCGCTAGCTAAATCACTCTTGAGTTGTCTCTTACATAAAACAGCTAGAAAACATCTCCGCTAGCAAAATATGTACACGCTTGAAAGTGATACGGGAATTTCTGATGATTTCCATGATAATTCTTGGAGAAAAACGTTTATTCAGAGTTAGAACTGGAACATTTGAAAAAACAAGCTTACACTCTAATGTATAAAAAGAATGATAATGGGATGTTCAAAATGTATCAAACAGTTACTTTGAGAGCAAATGAATTTGATTGTTTAGCAGATAATTACTCGAAAGTAACAACAAAAATCAAAGAAGCAACCGGCGAAAAGAATATGACTTCCACAACAGGAAAAAACCTCAAAATCGACGATACAGACCAAAACGATCGGTTGACCCCAATAAAGACTGCAGCAGTGAAAACGGCCAGAATGAAGAAGATTACACTAGCAAAAATGTCGAGTGGCGTGAATAGTCTGAGTTTACCAGTTTTATTCAATCGTCAAATCGATTGAAGCAACATATGAACTATCGCCTACAAACTTCAGTCTATTTTGGAAAAAACTTGCTTTTTTTCGTGTACAATGAACCCGATGTCTCCCTATTCCCCTGTTCTTCTGATAACTTACTTTGCATTTGTAGTCCATTCAATCTAGAACGAATTTAGTTCCCAATCTTATGACAATAGACAACCACATCCTTATTCTCGTCGAAGCTACAAAAGACTGCATTGAAGCAGTAAACAGGATGAACTCAAAATCTTTCATTGTACTGGCCTTCTTTCTTCATTTAGATATTTGATCATGGTGCGCAGCAAATATCATCCATCAGGACCACTGATGAACAACGGAAAGTGGCTGATAACTACAACTCGACTAAAAACCTTGACCTTGGTGGAGCTCCTGTGCAAAAACGATTGCCGCAAATTTGCTTTGCTTAACAGGCTCGGTCCCTTGAGACTCAAACTGACCTAATTAACATAGTAATCACTGAACGTTTCATTAGATTATTGAATGGTGGTACAGTTGCTGAATTTTCAAAAAGCATTGATATTACTTTAAGTGGGTATGACCGTTTAGAGGTTGATTCAAAAACTTTGTTTGTAAAACTAAAATGGATAAAAAAACAAATTTTAAGAACTCTTCTTAGAACTGATATAATGCAAGCGGTAAGTGTGGTACCAAAAAAAAAACATCTTTTGGAGAAAAAAAATTAATTACGAAACGTTATAGAAAGACATCAATATCACGTATTTATAACAACATATGTTTAGCAAAACGCATCAAATCATAGTCATTCACCTTAAATCCTATAGAAAATCTAGATGGAATTATAACATGAGCACTTTAAATAGAAATTAGTCAACACAAAACCGAGTTAGCTCATTGCATTGGCTTGTTTATATATAAATGGTTTCCTTCATGAAAAGAATATCCTAATTTTTTGTTAACATTTGGATAGTTGTGTTGTCTTTGTCCGAGTAGATCTGCGAAAAAAGTTTGACCGACGGCTTAAACGAATAATAACCAGTGCGTTTCTGACTGGTCTAAGTTGGGTTGGACGCATTGCATTCACTATCATGAAAGTAACCTTTCAATATTGCTCTATATGTTAAACTAGCAGAAAAACTGTCGCTAATTTGATGTTAAATTAAGTTGCTTCGGTTAATAAGCTCAGTAAAATGCAGATTTTCCATTTTTTTTAATTTACTTCATCACAGTGACTTTATCTATTTTACTATCGGAAAGCACATAAAATGTTAATAACGCTCTTTTATGAGAAAAACCTCGCATTATCTGCCAGCAGTGAATCAAATTTAATTTCTACTGAAATGGTGCAATTGATAATTTCATGATGAATAAAGTCATGTCAAGCCTCCTGAATAGCTGTGAGATCAAAAACCATAAGATAATGATTGTCAAATTGTGATAATTAGCCAAGCCGATTTTATGACTGTTGTTGAAAATAAAATCTAGGGCCTCCAATGTGATAGAGTCTACTATTTTGTTATCAGTCGTTCATAAAAACAATTCAAAATTTTGATAATGAAATGCCACAATCATTCGACGAACTGGCTCTTTGGCAAAAACATCTTCTTGTTGCCAGCTTTGTACACCAATTACTACTAAACAAAAGTCCTCTTTAAAACTTAAAAATAATTGTTTTCTACTGGTGTTACTGCGATTTTGCGCACATATAGGTTAGCCTCGGTGATTTGCTCTTGGTAATGTTTATCTCGCTGCTGTGACATTTTAACAAGTCATTGGGAGATCGTCTCAGACAAATCTAATTATAACACCATTCATTAAATGCTGGTCACATGACAAGAATTCATATGCAATTTTACGAAATAAACGGAATTCGCCAGATGCAGATTCCGCCAGCTTACGTTTCGCGTCATCCCGCCCATCAGCGGCATCAAAAACTGACGGGATATCTTCAAAAGAAAATCCTTGACAAGCAAGCCATGTTTGTTTTGCATCAATACGGTGTGAAACCGTTTCGGTCTCATGAAACTTTTAGGTGCAAAATTTGCAATACTTAATCAAATTTTTTCTCCATGCAATGACATTGTGCATTTCCAATATAAAGATGTGAAGGAATTACTGGCGAAATAGCGCGTGTTAACTTGTGTTGCCTCTGTATCAAGAGTTCGCAGGACATTGCCGTTGTTTTTAACGATGCGGGCTGCAATCTCCAACCGAGTTCGTTGAAGATCGAGAAAGTTGTTTCTATTTCTCAAAACTTCTAACTCGAGCATGGGAGCATCAGGTGTATAAGATGGACCAATTTTTTCAATGAATGCAAGTTCAAATGCAACGACTCAAGGAGGTTTTTCAAATAAATCTGTGAAAAACTCAAGTTAGAAATCATAGAGCAGTTTGGCGAAACAATTGGAGCGACATCTCAATGGAGTTCGTTTCTTTGGAATGAGAAACTTTGTTTTTTCTTTCGTTTGCTTTTGCCGTCTTCATTTGTATGATCATAAGAGGTTTGCTGTGACCACCAACAGCTTGATTTTTGATGGTAGTTTTTCCAGCGTTTTTCAAAACTTGTTTCGGTGGTTTCCGAATTGCTATATCTAATACATGGGTGCTGCTTAAATAAGTACTTTTTTCTATTACGTTTTGCAGCTGGTAAAATAATTTTGCGAGCTACTCGTTCAATACCCGTAGCCACTACCCCGCTGTTTGTAATGTCCTGAGAATTGTGGCCTGGTCGCTTGATTATGATAGCACACATCCAAAACCTTATCAGAAAACATTCGATAATCAGGAGTCAAAACATCTTTTCCTCCTCCTATTTCAAATGGTTCAAGGGTTTCCTTTCGTAGATTTACTACATTGCTCTGGACACGAGTAGTTTTTTTTACTCCAAGTTGCTAAAACATTGCAATGATTTGATTCAATGCTGCAAGCGTAACCGTTTTCCACTCATCGATTAGTATCAATGGCTTTGATGTCTATCACAATCTGACAATGAAGGATGTCTAAGTAGATAAACATCACTTGGGTTACAACAGAGATATCAACAGAGTAGTCGGAGATGAGATTTTGTGTTGTGAGAGTGCAATGGATATGACTGGATTCATTTATAACCAACATGGTAGCCCGTTCCATCTCGTATACCTTTGAAAACTAAAAAACTGGGAATCTCTGGACTATCAATTATAATGCCTTCCTAATAATGCATCCACTTTGAAAGATGTTTGGTAATGTAGTAGATGCTATGATTGAAATTATCAAGATCAATCTTCCGATTGATTTCGTTGAATTGTTTGTCAGTTTCGTCATATTCAACCTGTGTTATTTCAGTTTTCTCTCCATCATATGGTCTAGATGTTTTATCTTTTGTCAGTTTAAGACTTGCTTTAACTTTGTTTGTAGTACACTTATTTTCTATCCGTCACATTGTTAAAAAGAGAAGGAAACGTTAATTCTGTCACTGCATCTCTCCATTCACATTATAGATCGATATCTTCGCTTAACATGTTTTTGAAGCTGGCTAGCAAAGTATCAAGAAAAACGTTCATTGCGGCTAAATTTTTTTTAAAGTTATCAGGCATTAATTAGTTAATTCCTTCTTTTCCCAAAACCCTGATTAGTTCGGGCTCATAATATTTATTACCCTGTATTGGTTACTTATCGCCGTCGATGAGTTTATAAGTCGGAAGGTGCATTGTTGGTATGCAAAAATTTTGTCTGTGAGTGATTGTTTATACCCTTTTTCGAAAAAAAATGTCAATTTTTGCTATTCTAACAAAATCATACGTAAAGTTCTGGTCGGCGAAATAGTTTCAGCGATTGTTCGGCTCCTAATGAAACTAGACGTGGAACATCTTTTTTTGGTCACTTCAGTCAGGGCTAATTTGGTAACTCGATTTTTTTTCGACATAATTGTGTTGACAAATCTTTGAAGCTTGTCGATGTAAAAGTCAGTCCATTTGTCCTCCAATTTTTTTTTAATCAAAGCCTTTAGTGATCGAATGTTCCTCTCCGCGAAAACGGATGTTTTTTCACTTTCTTTTTTAAAAGTTTCAATGCTTTTTTTGTCACAAAAAGTTTTCAAGGTTCCCTTGGATTCAGTGCCCTCACCTACCCAGAAGTTTTAGCTGTTTTATTTTAACGTTTCTTTGGATGCTTCTGCAGTTGAGGTGACATTCTTTTGATTTCAATCGTTGTACACGAAGATATCGGGAAGTGCAATCCACTGCAACCGAAAAACACTTAATGTCCATGTTGTAATCTTCAAGTTTATTAACATACGCCAATTCAATTGACCTTATTTTGTTTATGTCATAAACTGTCACTTTGAGACGCGGTGTTTTGCGACGAAATCTTCGATATTTTGTATATACAGGCTTGAGTGTAAAATATGTCTCACTTTGTTTCGTGAAGTTTTCGATTCGTCTTTTAATTTTTTTACACTAACAATCAAGGCAGGACCCTTACTTGTAAATAAAAACTTCAATTACTTTTTTCAGCTTCTGTAATCTTGCAATTTTTTGTTTTCAACTTCGTTTCTCTGCTGTTGCAGAATCTGAATTGTTTTCGGGCATTCCCTTTGCTTCAGGTTCTTCTTCTTCGTTTCCTCCTTCTTCTCGTTTAGTTTTTTCAATGCGCGTTCTCTTTGACTGTCTGCAACAGTATTTATCATTCTGAGTCGTTTAACGCTTTTTGAGCCGGAACTTGTCGACGGCTTTTGGGAAAAAAAATGGCTGTAGGTGATGAATGAGATTTTATGAATCTCTTTAAAACTTTTGAGCTTGTTCCGTAGTCGTTGACTGAACCGCGACTTTGACGTATTTGTTCAAAACCAACTGTTCGTCAAGTTTGAGAGACCTTAAAATTAGAATGAAAGCAGGGTTGTACAATTTTTTGCTTTGTTAATGTATATCATACAAAAAAATTGATGCTTTAAGACCGGTTGGAATTTTATCAAGGTATGGTTCTTCTTATCATTGTGTATTTTGACTGGCTCCGACTTTGTAAAGACTTTCACAACTTTTTTCGCTCGCTCAACTTTGTTTTTCTCCTTGAGTTGCAACTGCAACATGTTACGTTCAGTAGTTGATGTTTTTTCAAGCTCAGCACTTGTTTCCAGTACAATTCCTTCTTCTTCACTGAGAAGGAGAGCTTGAAATTGTGGATGTTTTTCTGATTTAATAACGATAAGTGTATCAGGAGATGCTATGACTGGAGGAGCAGTTGCTGTTGATGCTGTTGTTGTGTTCAGGGGTGTTAAGCGGATGAAGTATGATAATTGCGGTGTTTCATATTTGATGGAGTTGTCAAGCAAAATATGTGCTGCATGTGGTTGTTATCTGATGTACATCTGCTTCGGAATGGAAACAAATTCTTCTGCTGCCATTTCTATGCTGTCAAAAACTAGAAGCAAAATGGAAGCATATGTCCGATCAAATAAAATCCTTGTTTGCTCAGTAAAATTATTCGTTTCTTTGTACGACTCGTTTTTAGTTTGATTTAACAATTGTGTTTTCTTGAATTTTTTGAGATCTGGAACACTGATAGACACGTTACCGTTGACTACATTAGGCAAAAATTCCGAAAAATAAACTGATTAAGTTTGACTATTTGATAATTTTTGTGATGAAACACTGTAGTTAATTTGGGTTTAACTCTACCATAGCTGCAGAATAGATAATTTTTCACGTTCATTTGTGTTGTTGTCACTTTTAACTTATTCAATGGTAAACAGAAAATTGACGGTCCAGGATATCTGAGACAGTCTGATATTCGGGGATCTAAAACTATTACTACGCTGTCCTTTGTAGCCATTTCATACGTGTTTCGTAAGAAAGCGGCACAATGTTTTGCCTTCCGAGATGATCATTTGCTGAATTTGACGAGCTGATTGGAATACAGTGATGTGAGATGTCGTGACCATCAACCGGTTGAAATTATAGCTTTTAATGAAAAGATCATCTAAGCCCATGTGTTTTCCTGCCGTTGCTAGTTTCACAAACTCTTTAGCATTGTATATTTCTCCGCATGAGTCATCATACACAAGCAGTATGTTCAAAATGTTTCTCAAACAATCAAATGTATCAAACTTTACATTTTCTGTTTGGATTTTGCCAAGCGTTTTCTCTTTCCCAAATTTTAGGTTGAATATCTTTTTAAAAAGGTAACTATCTGTCAAATTTGGGATAAAATGTTCATCCTGACAATAGTTTGAAATTTAATTGTGTTTTTCCAGATCCTGAAGGTTCTACAATTACCATGAACAGTCGTGACGATGCATCAATAGTTTTATTCTAATCCTTGGGAATACTATCACATACACGATTAAACCAAACAATATTGAAAAACGAACTGATATTTCTTCACAGCTTAAACGCGCCCAAGAAAGTTTATAGATACAAAAAGTGATAGAAGTAATCAAGTAAGCGTAATATTAAAATAAAAGTCAGTTGTGATATAACAACCAACTTTGATCTGGGGACAGAAAAATTGTTACAAAAGTTTCAAGTTTTTTTTTCGCTGCTACTTTGATCTGTAACTGTAGTCGCATGAGGCTCAACAATCCCTTTTTCCGACATTTTCATATTTTCGATTTTTTTTCTCTCTTTTTCTCTCTCTCTCTCTCTCTCTCTCAGTCTTTCTCTCTCTTTTTCTATATCCGAATCTATACATATACATATGCTGTTTCCTAAGAAGGAGCAAAAACTCATAAAAATGAAATGTTTATTTTTCTAAAAAATTTCGTATCTAGTATAATGTATGTGGTCATTAGTTTTTCCCTGGCATTATCATTCATTTCCACTACATAATTGGCTGGGATATTTTCAATTTTTGCATGAAATACAATTTTTTCACAGAGATTTCTTTCACTACTTTCTGAAGTTTTTCAGATAGGCCACAGCTGCTGAGGTCAGTTTATATTCCGGGGTGACATTTGCGCGATAAGACTAGCCTGGAAAGATAAACTCCCTGTTGGCTGGCTAACATTTTCAATATACTTGTAAGGTTGAAAGTAGATGAATTGAACAACCACCGGAAAAAAACTTCTTAAAGTAGTCAATTCTTCTCATGATGGTGTATGTTATTCATTCCGCTGAACCACTTGGCCTCGGCAACCGTTTGGTTCTTTTGTATTCAATGATATTTTATTGCCACTCTCTGGAGTCATCCAAGCACCTAGCACAAGGACGAGTTCAATTTTGCTTTTCTCTCGTTGCTGCTCTTTTTTCAGCCAATCATTAAAGACCTTGCTTTTCTTCAGGGCGCAGTGGTTCCAGCAGTTGTAATAATGTGAATGTTTATTGCAAAATTTAAAATTTTTGAAATGTAATATTTCCATTCGCGGGAATCCAACTCATCAAGATTCTCAGTTTTCGATCCAGGTGCTTTGCAAGAAGTTCAATCTTCTCTTTCCCTTTGGCCTAAAACACGGCGTTAGAATTTTGCAAAACAAAACTTCGAATAATCTGATTGAAATACGAAAATTAATAATCACTGCTTTTCCACTGAATTCCGTGCCAAAAAATCTGACAACCAGTTGTACGTTTTTTTTTCAGAGATCGGAATGGCGTAGGGAAGGACTAGAGGTAGAGAAATAATAGAGACTTTATAATTAGAAGTTGTAATCGCTAATTCTTTAACTATAAATTTTTTTTATTAGGCTTCCAAATCTAGCACCAATGATCGTTCACTAAACATTTTACTAACTGATAGATAGATTTCTGATCTCGTTATTTTGACAATTAAACAGAAAGTTATACCAGGCTGTTGTTCCACTTCAGGGCAGCTTATAACAGTAGGTGAGACCAGTGCTTCAACCTTTGTGAACACAACTTGCGGCATCGGGTAAAATTGCATGAAGTCAAAATATTTTGGATTCTTCAAGTATTTTCCGATGAAGAATCGTCTATGCCAATAAGACCTCCACATAGTCTAAGTTTGATGGCTACGCCATAACTTATATCATTTATTGTAGAAAAAAAAATAGAGGACTTGCAGCATTTCTTGAGAAGGAGCAGTTTTTCCGGATAGTTTTTTTACAGTCAAAAAAATCTCATGAATGATTTCCAAAACGTTAAAGTAGTTCTACGTTTTCTTTTAGTTTTATTTCTTTTTTTTCCAACACTATTTGGACCTGCTAAAAATCAAGCCAGAGGAAAAAAAATAACCATGTAGATACCACTTGCTAATGTCTACATCTCGGTGATGTATACTCAAACAAACAACCAGAAGTTTTTGAATTTTTGAAAGTTTGTTGAGACGAAGTCTAATTTTTCGCTCCAACCTTTTTTCAATCAACGAAGTGTCGAAGTCGAACGAGCATTCAAATAGTTTTTCATAAGTATTAATCGTCAGATCAGTCCCTTTTACCTACTTCTGTTTAGCATAAATACACCACGTTATTTGGAAAAACTCATTCAAACAAAACTGATCCACGCAAAATTGACGTAATTAAAGTTATATGTCAACTCTGACTATGTTTGTTTTTGAACTGACTCTGGCAGACGAAAACGGTGAACGATAAACTCTCACTATCAATATCGTCAGTGTGCCAATTTCCCATTAAACTCAATGTGCGTAATTCGTTCTTATAAATTTTGTTTTTGTTCTTAAATTCCGATCAATTTTTTCTGACGATCTCTTGAATCTAAACCAAACTCTTAAAAACGTTTTCAGCTAATTTATCACCAACTTGTACTTTAATTTTTTGATTGAGTATGAACTTTCCTGTAGAGCATGCAGAATCTGAGGCGTTGAGAGGAATACTGTTGTGTGGGCTGAGGACACAAATGGTTATGATCCGGTTCATATCTGGTAACCTAATTCCTTCTGAAGCTTGGGCTGTGAAGGATGTAAGGCTTCTGAGCCTGCGCAGTGGCACTGGTAAAACATTGACCACAGAGAGCGAGTTGGAACAAGTCGACGAGGAAGAGAGGTACATACTTCCTTTTGGTGGCTGGATTGGTGAACGCTGTGGCCAGCTGCTGGAGCTCTTTGAGCTTAAGATTGAAGGTGGAGCTGGACTTAGGCTTCTGTGAACAGTTCCTTGCGCATCAGTTCTTCTTTTCCAACACTCTGCACGTATTTCCTTTTTTCTCCTTTCCTGCATTCCGTTTTTTAAAACTTTCCAATTACTTCATTTTTTTTTATTTTTGTTTTTTAACTACTTTTTCTTTACTGGTCAACTACGCATTTCTGTGACTTGTGTTAGTGTTTTTTTTTCATTTCATCCAAAATTTTGTCTTGTGCAAAATTAATTTAAAAAAAAAGAAGATCCCTTGGTAAACTTTGTAAATAAGACCATAAATCAGTTATAACAATTCAAATATCATAAACTGAAGACAAGGAAGTAATCACCCATTTAGCGCGGCGAAATTTGTACTAGGAAATTATGCAGCAGAAAGAAACTTCAACATCGCCAAGTTCTAACAGTGGCTGCAATATACCACTCTTTGACCCCCTATAAAACATGAGGGGCCAAAAATGTAGGAGCTTGAACCACGTAGGGGGTTAAAAGTATGTAATCTAATGCCACACTGAATTTTTATTGGGGTGGGGGGGGGGGGTTAAATGCATGTAATTTGCTAGCCACTTTTTCATACTACTAACATAGCAAACTAACAGACAGAAAATTGAAATCCGCAGAAAAAATCACGAACATCTACCGACTTGTTCATAATTTGTCTTGATTTTGTATTCAATAAATGTCCTTCTACGAAAAACGGACAATTAAGACTTTTGAAAGCAATAACAGAGCCGACCATACCTGAGCAGACACAAACTAAGCCGATATAAAGTAAACTTAAACCTTTTAGACCGCTTAAAGGAAAAAAGAGAGACGAAACGAGAAACCTGATATACCGAGTTGAAAGTTTAAAAACCAACATAAAAAACATACTTCGAACAAAATGGGCACCTGAAACACAGTTATGCATGAACATTGTCTGTTATATTACAGACTGAGAAAAAACCACTAATTTGAGTTATTCTGTGAAAAAACATTATTTACGGGAGGAAATAGTCTAGTATACTACCCGGTTGCAAATTGATTGCTTTAAATTGTTTGTCCGGTGGCAAATTGATTGCCTTAAATTGTTTTCACCTGGAAACAATCAAAAGTTTGGAAAACTTCTGAGAAAAACTGAATTTAGACTGATGATGTTTTTAGAATGTACCGACCATAGTCCTACAAAATCGCAAAAAAATTCAAATTAGTTTTTGTAGAAAAGTTTCTAGAAAAAAGAAAAATGGTAAGAATCTTCACTTGATTATAACAAAATTTTCAAGGCTTAAATTGAGCATAAGCAAGCTAATGTAAGCCAGGTTCACTCGCTCGAAATTGGACGAAAATCAAAAAATTTAAACCGGTTTTTATTGACACTGGAAAAATGTTTGAGATTTTCCAATTTAGTTCGAGCGAACACTGAAAAACTTTTTGATGATATATTTCTCAACTCAGTCCGGTGATTATTTGTGGTACCTGATTTTGTGTGGAAAACAAAACACTTGAAGCACATTCGCATACAAACTGTACCTCAGTTGTTCCAACCATTTCAATAGGGGGAACAAAAAGTTATCAAAACACAACTATAATTATAATATGTAAATTGTAAATGGAACTGTAAAATTTTTACTCGAAAGCTAGAATTCCATACGTTACTGGAACTCTATCTTTCGAGTAAATTATCTCATAGTTTTAGGCTGGTCTTGATGCATATTATGCGCAAGAACTTCAATGCCTCAGGAACTCAAAATTTTTGAAAAAACAAAGAGTCTATTCACTTCTTTTGTTGGGAAAACAACCAAAAATGATGAAAAAAAATAGAAATTTTAATCATGATTACAGATAAAATACCAATCATAGACCTTTTATGTTTTTGGTTTTGAAAAATTTGCATGGAAATTGTATGATTAGTAAGTTTCTATATGTCGAAGCTGCATGATTAGCGTTTTCTGATCATGAGTTTTTTATACTTTTTATCAACATTTTTTTGTTTTCTATGTTGTTTCTTCATCATCAAAAATTCTTCAAACAAAACTTTTTGTGAAAATAAAACTTCAGTATCAAACCATTCAAACCCATCCAGATTTTTTTAGTATCTGGTTTTGCAAGAACCTGCTAGTTTTGTACTCTTTCACTCACGTAACGCCTCCTTTATTTTGTCCAAACTTTTACCTCTCTTGTCCAGTCCAAACTCCAGCTCGATTATGCGGGTCCTCTTCTAGATTCTGCAGTTTAAAAAGTATATATACATCTTGGTCGCAATCGACCGGTACTCTAAGTATCCGTCAGCTATGATTATTCGATCCACTGGGGTAAAAAGATAATTAAGTTCTTAAAAACTTATATTTAACGTCAAAGTATTCCCAAATCAATTGAAACAGACCGTTTGGCTTTTAACAATAGGTTGGTCCAAACATTCTTTAAGGAGAAACATTTTTATCAGCAACTCTGTCCGGTCGGTGGCCATCGTGGTTACGGTTTGGTGGAACGTTCCATTCAGACCATGAAGCGTCGGTTGGGAGCTTCTCGATTAAATCCGCTTTTTTCCAATGTAAAAGACACACCACGGGACATTATTGAGGATATTCGGGTGACTAAAAACTCGGTTACGTTACGGGGTTTTCACCTTTTGAATTGCACTTTGGTCGACCACCGAATACGGAATTGTCTCTTGCGGCGGAGCGTCTATCCTCTCGTGTAAATTTAGATAATCAACAGTTGGAGCGAGATCTTCTCACTGCCAAACAGCGTCGGGAGCAATGTGACAGCCGACCCAGAATCAAGCTTGTCAAGAAGGGTCAATCAAGCCCAACAGTGTCGCCATATTTTGGGGGACCTACGGAATCGGTTTCAGAAACTCCTCCTTACAGAGCACTAGGGAACCTTGCTAAGTCAACAAATCAGTGGCTAGCCTTAAAGAAGACCCTTTCGCATGATGAGGGCATCAAAGCTCTCAAAACCCTCACTGAACGAAACCAGGTGCTTGCGTCTACTCTCAGGGCCAATCTATCATCCGGTACTCTTCGGTTCTGGGATCAAATGCCGGCAGAGCAACTTCGTCCGTCTCAACCAAAACGTAACTTGGATTAATTAGTTATTAATGATCCGAGCAAGGTGGAAATATTTAGCAAATTTCTTAATTGGAAGTCTGGTCGGGAACTATTCAAACCTTTCAAAGGTAAAATTGTCAGAGTTACTGGGTCTACATATAATACTGATTAAGATAAAGTAATAAGAAGAAATCATCTTGCGGTGCGTCTTAAATCAACTTCTGTGGGTTTTTCAGGTAAACGGGCAACGCCGATCAAAAGGGGGGAGAAGCGCCCCATTGTGTCTTCGTCGTGTTTGAATTCGCCGGAGGAAAACCGCCCAATCAAGCCGCCCACTCAGAGGACGCGTATCACCGCCAAAACGGTTTCAATTCCTGTTCGCTCACGGTCTCCGATCCTATTGTCTTCATCAACGCCTTTGCGTGCAAATTCGTCCTCGCGCAAATCAGTTGAAGACACTATTCTGGATGCCCCAGGCATTCGTCCAATTATTCGCGACACCACTCCTATTGTGGACCTTACGGCCTCTTCCTCTACGTCAGGAAATTTACTCCCGGTTGCGCCTATTAGTATTAAAACTCAGGCACCTTCACCTTCAAATTCTTCACTGATAACCTGCACGGATCTGATCCCAATTTCTTCAGACGATGATTCCTCGGTACCGAAATCACAAGAGTGCTCTGCGGGTTCAAATTCGGCAGTACCAGGCCCTTCGCGACGCGATACCTCGGCGTCTGGTTAGGAAAATGATGGCAACACTTCTTCGGCATCCAACTCCTCACGCACATCGTCCCGCCAAAAGAAGCAAACTTTTTTACGGCAGCCCAATTCGGCATTCTGTGAATCTAATTGCCTCACCTTCTGTTTCGCCACAAGCTTCAATGAGTCCAGTTGTGGTTTCTCCGAATAAGGGGGTCAGATTCGCCCAAGCCGATCAAGAGGAGTCTGCTCAAGTGAAACAACTCAGGGTGGGTTCATCCAAAGAGGCCACAGGATGCACCCGGAAATTCACTCGCTTTCCGAACACTAAATCGTCGTCAGATAATCCGATGCGAAGAAACGAAAATTAAACTCAATCACTTTAAACTCAATAGTCATTAATCTCGTATTAGCAATTTTGTCCGATAATTTTGTATATTTTTTAGTACTTTTCCGTCATCAATAGCTGCTTAAGTTTCTTTCGCTTTAAACTGTTATTACAATAGTCATTTTTCTTCTAAACTCATATGTCCCATTCGAATTTTCTCTGGAGGGGGAAATGTGGTGCAGTGTTAGTTGATTTATTTATGAGTTCATACTTATCTTAGTTTGTTAATCAACTTTTGGATATCAAGGTTGTTATCGACCGGTCAAACAATAGGTCAATTCTATGCAGCTTATCTATTCACTCTCTAGTCAACTTATGAAAGATTTGAGTAGACAAAGTTTATTTGTCTTGACATGATATATTGAAGTGACTTATTTATTTATACTATCATGATGAATTAAACCTTGACTAATTTTATCTTAGTCCTTCAAGTCCTTCAATTAAAGCAAATAGCAGGAAAGTTTCCGCCACAAGATTCAATCATGTTTTTGTGCTTGATTAGCTGAGATGAAGTTTGCGGTAATTGATTTGCGCAGGGTATTTGGTTTTGTGTTTCGTGTGTTAATTTAAAGTATTTAGCTGACTAAAGAAGAGATAAAATTACTACTTCAAGGAAATCATTATCGATGTAACAAAACGGTAAAAAGTTAACCAATTACCTATAATTGAATTATTTCTTTTGAAAAAATTCAACTGAACTTTTTTTATATGCGTACAATATTGATTCGGTGGCATGCTACTAGTATGTAACTTTTCTTTTAACTTTTTCTCGACCGTTGCCCTGCTGCCTTTTTTTTGGAAGAAAGAAACGAAGGTTCTCAATAATACACCAAGTGTAAAGACCGATTCTCAATCAGTTCTAAGTCACGGGTTTTTCATCACCATGTGTCTCATTTTCAACATTGCAGAGACACTTTGCTCTCATTTCAGTTAGGGTTTAGCAATTCGTAAAATGTGTAGACATTTGTTAGAAAATTTGATTTTAAAATGCACGTTTAAAAACATAGCCGACAGAGAGCTGGAAAAGTCAATGAACGCAAGTAAACACAAAAAAGTATGGATTTGTTTTTTGAAAAAATTTCAACTCGCAATTTCCAAGAAAAAATTACTTGTTATTAGCATTTTCAACTCCTAGTACAAGTTTTGATTAACAGTTTTTTGGATAAGTTAACTCAATTTGAGAAAAATAAATCAATGGGTAAAAATTTTGTTTTGCTGGGAAGTCTGTTAATTAAATTCTATTTCCGAAATTAGAAGCTGATCACGTTTTTCACTATTTAATAGTTGTGTTTGCCTAGCTACTAACAAAGAAAATGAACTGAATTCAAAAAGTTATCACAAATCAAACCGCGAAAAAGTAAATTTTTGAATTTGCCTGAAAAAAATTTACAAAAAATATTCGCGACCTATATAAGTCGAAACTACGTTCATCGACTTTGTATTTTTCTTCTGAGTTATCATATTGCAGTGAAACTTGGCATGAGGGTGACCACATTTTCATCAAACCAAATAATGACGTATTGTTTTAACCAGAAAAATGACCAAATAATGACCTGTTTTAACCAAAAAATTGATCAAGAAAATGACCTTAAAAAACAATCAAAACCAAAAAAAGCTGCAAAAATTTGTTTCTTTTTTAATAAAAATGCTATTACCTAAAAGCAAAAATCAACAACCTTAAAAAAAATACGCCGCCCTGAGCAATATTTCGATCACACAAAGTTTTATACGTAAGAGGAAGGAAGAAGTCATTAACAAATAATTACCTGTCAAAGAAATAATGACCTAATACTGACTAAGAATGAGTGGGTAATTTAATAATGACCATGCAGGGTATCTGGTTTTGTGTTTCGTGGGTTAATTTAAAGTATTTAGCTGATTAAAAAAGAGATAAAATTACTACTTCAATGAAATCATTGTCGAAATAACAAAAACGGTAAAAAGTAAACCAATTACCTATAATTGAAATATTCCAATGGAAAAACTTCAACTGAACTTTTTTTATATGCGTACAATATTGATTCGGTTGCATGCTACTAGTATGAAACTTTTCTTTTAACTTTTTTCTCGACCGTTGCCCACCTGTGTTTTTTTTGGCAGTGAATTTCTCTTTCTGAACGTCAATTTAGAACGAGTTTTATAGCGAAGCAAAAATTATTTTTAAAATGTTTGTTTTGTATTATTGATAATTCTATAAATAGCTCTTAGTAAACTTAATGCAATTGCAAAAACTTTTGTTTTGTTTGTAAGATATTGACAACAGATTTCAGTTCATTTTTTCAAGCCCAGTTAATGACTTGTGTTTCTGCAGCACCATAGGAGAGTGCGAATCCGATCAATAAACGTGTTTCAGAGCCCATTTTGACTGCTTTTTATTGAGTCTTACCTTAGCTTCAATTTGCAGAAACTGATTGCTGCACTATCTGAACGAGATAAAACAAACAGTGAAAAGAGGCAAGCAAGTGTACGTCAGGTTGACCAATCGAAACCTTTGTGTTAACTCTCTATAAGCCGTATTTATCATAATTTGTGTTTAGCAGATTGAAATTACAATTGAAACTGTAATAAAAACTAAAACCTTAAATTTGGATCTTTTTACAAAATTATCATATTTGATACATCGAGCTTTCATATACTGTTTGGCTTCTTACCGGCAAAGAGAAATGAACGTCGATTTTGATGTATTCAAATTATACTGATTGTAGGCCCAAAAAAAATCGATCGCGCTGTGGTTTTTGAATTGTTGCAGAGTCCAATTCAAACTTTTGAGATGAGGCAAATGTCATAGTTATTTGCATATCGAGTGGCGAAGTATTTAGCAAATGCTTGACCAGGAGCCTCAAATTGATTGCAAATTATTCGATTTTATTGGATTGGTAGAAAATTTCTCATTTATATCAAATTGATTCGATTTTTTTATTTTTGTTTTTTAATTACTTTTTCTTTACTGGTCAACTACGCATTTCTGTGACTTGGGTTAGTGTTTTTTTTATTTCATCCAAAATTTTGTCTTGTGCAAAACTAATTTAAAAAAAACAAAGATCCCTTGGTAAACTTTGTAAATAAGACCATAAATCAGTTATAACAATTCAAATATCATAAACTGAAGACTAGGAAGTAATCACCCATTTAGCGCGGCGAAATTTGTACTAGGAAATTATGCAGCAGAAAGAAACTTCAACATCGCCAAGTTCTAACAGTGGCTGCAATATACCACTCTTTGACCCCCTATAAAACATGAGGGGCCAAAAATGTAGGAGCTTGAACCACGTAGGGGGTTAAAAGTATGTAATCTAATGCCACACTGAATTTTTATTGGGGTGGGGGTGGGGGGGGGGGTTAAATGCATGTAATTTGCTAGCCACTTTTTCATACTACTAGCATGGCAAACTAACAGACCGAAAATTGAAATCCGTTTTTCACAATCTTCATATCCTTGCTTGACCAAAAAACAATTGTTGGAAATTAGTGAACACGGAAGGAAAACAACCAGGAAAAGTTCTGATTATTTTTCAAAGGAATGTAGGTCCTATCGAATCGATTGCCAGAGAACGAGTCTATCCCACTCTTCGCTTTAGGTTTCTCCGACACGCAAAAATTTCAAGCTATTTTCTCAATTTTCTCAATTTAAACAAGGATAGAGGTTTACGGAGCAAATAGCACAGAATGTACCGACCATAGTCCTACAAAATCGCAAAAAAATTCAAATTAGTTTTTGTAGAAAAGTTTCTAGAAAAAAGAAAAATGGTAAGAATCTTCACTTGATTATAACAAAATTTTCAAGGCTTAAATTGAGCATAAGCAAGCTAATGTAAGCCAGGTTCACTCGCTCGAAATTGGACGAAAATCAAAAAATTCAAACCGGTTTTTATTGACACTGGAAAAATGTTTGAGATTTTCCAATTTAGTTCGAGCGAACACTGAAAAACTTTTTGATGATATATTTCTCAACTCAGTCCGGTGATTATTTGTGGTACCTGATTTTGTGTGGAAAACAAAACACTTGAAGCACATTCGCATACAAACTGTACCTCAGTTGTTCCAACCATTTCAATAGGGGGAACAAAAAGTTATCAAAACACAACTATAATTATAATATGTAAATTGTAAATGGAACTGTAAAATTTTTACTCGAAAGCTAGAATTCCATACGTTACTGGAACTCTATCTTTCGAGTAAAGTATCTCATAGTTTTAGGCTGGTCTTGATGCATATTATGCGCAAGAACTTCAATGCCTCAGGAACTCAAAATTTTTGAAAAAACAAAGAGTCTATTCACTTCTTTTGTTGGGAAAACAACCAAAAATGATGAAAAAAAAATAGAAATTTTAATCATGATTACAGATAAAATACCAATCATAGACCTTTTATGTTTTTGGTTTTGAAAAATTTGCATGGAAATTGTATGATTAGTAAGTTTCTATATGTCGAAGCTGCATGATTAGCGTTTTCTGATCATGAGTTTTTTATACTTTTTATCAACATTTTTTTGTTTTCTATGTTGTTTCTTCATCATCAAAAATTCTTCAAACAAAACTTTTTGTGAAAATAAAACTTCAGTATCAAACCATTCAAACCCATCCAGATTTTTTTAGTATCTGGTTTTGCAAGAACCTGCTAGTTTTGTACTCTTTCACTCACGTAACGCCTCCTTTATTTTGTCCAAACTTTTACCTCTCTTGTCCAGTCCAAACTCCAGCTCGATTATGCGGGTCCTCTTCTAGATTCTGCAGTTTAAAAAGTATATATACATCTTGGTCGCAATCGACCGGTACTCTAAGTATCCGTCAGCTATGATTATTCGATCCACTGGGGTAAAAAGATAATTAAGTTCTTAAAAACTTCATCAAAAATTCTTCAAACAAAACTTTTTGTGAAAATAAAATTTCAGTATCAAAAATTTTTTTGATTGAACCCATTATAACAATACGAAAAAAATAGTTACACTTTTATACAAAAGCTACAAACGTTTTTAAGAGTTAGAATTATTCACAAAAAATTGAGTCTTCAGATTGCGCTTACAAAATTCTATAAACAGCACGAATCTAACAACTTTTTGAATTTGGTTGCATACGGCAGCAGCAGAGAAAGAAAAAATTTGTTGGATAAATTTCGTTCTTCCATAGCGATTCAACAGTTCTTCCATAACATAACAGAGGCAACAACATGTTGCAGAGATAACATGGCATGATGCAATATCGCAAAAGTTGGAAAAAAAACGTTGTAGTTATTTCATATTTGTTAGAATTTTTTTTCCAGAAAAGTGAAATTTCAAAATAACGGGCAAAATTACAAAAACTAGATTTTCCGAAAGCCATAACAATTTCACAAAAAACAAGTAGTGGCCGCTTAAGCATAGAAGATCCCCGAACTCAGGTTTCTTGATTGGCTTCAGAACGGCTTCAACTAAATATTGGTTGCTTCACAAAAGAAAAAAACAGGGAAATCGCTGAATACGGTTTCAAAACTTGTTTTTTGCTTATAATTTTCATTTGAATTGCTCGCATTACTCGCTGTGAGTGAAACAAATAGTGTTCGAGCTGTTTTTCTCGGCGCAAAAAAAATAGTTTTTTCAAATTGAATAATTTACAATTATGAATTTGTTATATTTAAATTATTTAATTTTTTATAAACGAACAACTACAGTTAACGTGAGTTTTTTTGTGACAAACCATTCAACCCCATCCAGAGTTTTTTTAGTATCTGGTTTTGCAAGAACCTGCTAGTTTTGTACTCTTTCACTCACGTAACGCTTCCTTTATTTCGTCGAAACTTTTACCTCTCTTGTCCGGTCCAATCCAAATGAGGAAATGCAGCTCGATTATGCGGGTCCTCTTCTAGATTCTGCAGTTTAAAAAGTATATATACATCTTGGTCGCAATCGACCGGTACTCTAAGTATCCGTCATTTATGATTATTCGATCCACTGGGGTAAAAGATAATTAAGTTCTTAAAAACTTATATTTAACATCAAAGTATTCCCAAATCAATTGAAACAGACCATTTGGTTTTTAACAATAGGTTGGTCCAAACATTCTTTAAGGAGAAAAATGTTTATCAGCAACTCTGTCCGGTCGGCGGCCATCGTGGTTACGGTTTGGTGGAACGTTACATTCAGACCATCAAGCGTCGGTTGGGAGCTTCTCGATTAAATCCGCATTTTTCCAATGTAAAAGACACACTTCGGGACATTTTTGAGGATACTCGGGAGACTAAAAACTCGGTTACGGGGTTTTCACCTTTTTTGCACTTTGGTCGACCACCGAATACGGAATTGTCTCTTGCGGCGGAGCGTCTATCCTAGCGTGTTAATTTAGATAATCAACAGTTGGAGCGAGATCTTCTCACTGCCAAACAGCGACGGGAGCAATGTGACAGCCGACCCAGAATCAAGCTTGTCAAGAAGGGTCAATCAAGCCCAACAGTGTCGCCATATTTTGGGGGACCTAGGGAATCGGTTTCAGAAACTCCTCCTTACAGAGCACTAGAGAACCTTGCTAAGTCAACAAATCAGTGGCTAGCCTTAAAGAAGACCCTTTCGCATGATGAGGGCATCAAAGCTCTCAAAACCCTCACTGAACGAAACCAGGTGCTTGCGTCTAATCTCAGGGCCAATCTATCATCCGGTACTCTTAGGTTCTGGGATCAAATGCCGGCAGAGCAACTTCGTCCGTCTCAACCAAAACGTAACTTGGATTAATTAGTTATTAATGATCCGAGCAAGGTGGAAATATTTAGCAAATTTCTTAATTGGAAGTCTGGTCGGGAACTATTCAAACCTTTCAAAGGTAAAATTGTCAGAGTTACTGGGTCTACATATAATACTGATTAAGATAAAGTAATAAGAAGAAATCATCTTGCGGTGCGTCTTAAATCAACTTCTGTGGGTTTTTCAGGTAAACGGGCAACGCCGATCAAAAGGGGGGAGAAGCGCCCCATTGTGTCTTCGTCGTGTTTGAATTCGCCGGAGGAAAACCGCCCAATCAAGCCGCCCACTCAGAGGACGCGTATCACCGCCAAAACGGTTTCAATTCCTGTTCGCTCACGGTCTCCGATCCTATTGTCTTCATCAACGCCTTTGCGTGCAAATTCGTCCTCGCGCAAATCAGTTGAAGACACTATTCTGGATGCCCCAGGCATTCGTCCAATTATTCGCGACACCACTCCTATTGTGGACCTTACGGCCTCTTCCTCTACGTCAGGAAATTTACTCCCGGTTGCGCCTATTAGTATTAAAACTCAGGCACCTTCACCTTCAAATTCTTCACTGATAACCTGCACGGATCTGATCCCAATTTCTTCAGACGATGATTCCTCGGTACCGAAATCACAAGAGTGCTCTGCGGGTTCAAATTCGGCAGTACCAGGCCCTTCGCGACGCGATACCTCGGCGGCTGGTTCGGAAAATGATGGCAACACTTCTTCGGCATCCAACTCCTCACGCACATCGTCCCGCCAAAAGAAGCAAACTTTTTTACGGCAGCCCAATTCGGCATTCTGTGAATCTAATTGCCTCACCTTCTGTTTCGCCACAAGCTTCAATGAGTCCAGTTGTGGTTTCTCCGAATAAGGGGGTCAGATTCGCCCAAGCCGATCAAGAGGAGTCTGCTCAAGTGAAACAACTCAGGGTGGGTTCATCCAAAGAGGCCACAGGATGCACCCGGAAATTCACTCGCTTTCCGAACACTAAATCGTCGTCAGATAATCCGATGCGAAGAAACGAAAATTAAACTCAATCACTTTAAACTCAATAGTCATTAATCTCGTATTAGCAATTTTGTCCGATAATTTTGTATATTTTTTAGTACTTTTCCGTCATCAATAGCTGCTTAAGTTTCTTTCGCTTTAAACTGTTATTACAATAGTCATTTTTCTTCTAAACTCATATGTCCCATTCGAATTTTCTCTGGAGGGGGAAATGTGGTGCAGTGTTAGTTGTTTTATTTATGAGTTCATACTTATCTTAGTTTGTTAATCAACTTTTGGATATCAAGGTTGTTATCGACCGGTCAAACAATAGGTCAATTCTATGCAGCTTATCTATTCACTCTCTAGTCAACTTATGAAAGATTTGAGTAGACAAAGTTTATTTGTCTTGACATGATATATTGAAGTGACTTATTTATTTATACTATCAAGATGAATTAAACCTTGACTAATTTTATCTTAGTCCTTCAAGTCCTTCAATTAAAGCAAATAGCAGGAAAGTTTCCGCCACAAGATTCAATCATGTTTTTGTGCTTGATTAGCTGAGATGAATTTTGCGGTAATTGATTTGCGCAGGGTATTTGGTTTTGTGTTTCGTGTGTTAATTTAAAGTATTTAGCTGACTAAAGAAGAGATAAAATTACTACTTCAAGGAAATCATTATCGATGTAACAAAACGGTAAAAAGGTAACCAATTACCTATAATTGAATTATTTCTATTGAAAAAATTCAACTGAACTTTTTTTATATGCGTACAATATTGATTCGGTTGCATGCTACTAGTATGTAACTTTTCTTTTAACTTTTTCTCGACCGTTGCCCAGCTGTGTTTTTTTTTGGCAGTGAATTTCTCTTTCTGAACGTCAATTTAGAACGAGTTTTATAGCGAAGCAAAAATTATTTTTAAAATGTTTGTTTTGTATTATTGATAATTCTATAAATAGCTCTTAGTAAACTTAATGCAATTGCAAAAACTTTTGTTTTGTTTGTAAGATATTGACAACAGATTTCAGTTCATTTTTTCAAGCCCAGTTAATGACTTGTTTCTGCAGCACCATGGGAGAGTGCGAATCCGATCAATAAACGTGTTTCAGAGCCCATTTTGACTGCTTTTTATTGAGTCTTACCTTAGCTTCAATTTGCAGAAACTGATTGCTGCACTATCATAACGAGATAAAACAAACAGTGAAAAGAGGCAAGCAAGTGTACGTCAGGTTGACCAATCGAAACCTTTGTGTTAACTCTCTATAAGCCGTATTTATCATATTTTGTGTTTAGCAGATTGAAATTACAATTGAAACTGTAATTAAATCTAAAACCTTAAATTTGGATCTTTTTACAAAATGATCATTTTTGATACATCGAGCTTTCATATACTGTTTGGCTTCTTACCGACAAAGAGAAATGAACGTCGATTTTGATGTATTCAAATTACACTGATTGTAGGCCCAAAAAAAAACGATCGCGCTGTGGTTTTTGAATTGTTGCAGAGTCCAATTCAAACTTTTGAGATGAGGCAAATGTCATAGTTATTTGCATATCGAGTGGCGAAGTATTTAGGCAAATGCTTGACCAGGAGCCTCAAATTGATTGCAAATTATTCGATTTTATTGGATTGGTAGAAAATTTCTCATTTATATCAAATTGACTCGATTTTTTATTTTTGTTTTTTAATTACTTTTTCTTTCCTGGTCAACTACGCATTTCTGTGACTTGTGTTAGTGTTTTTTTTTTATTTCATCCAAAATTTTGTCTTGTGCAAAACTAATTTAAAAAAAACAAAGATCCCTTGGTAAACTTTGTAAATAAGACCATAAATCAGTTATAACAATTCAAATATCATAAACTGAAGACTAGGAAGTAATCACCCATTTAGCGCGGCAAAATTTGTACTAGGAAACTATGCTGCAGAAAGAAACTTCAACATCGCCAAGTTCTAACAGTGGCTGCAATATACCACTCTTTGACCCCCTATAAAACATGAGGGGCCAAAAATGTAGGAGCTTGAACCACGTAGGGGGTTAAAAGTATGTAATCTAACGCCACGCTGAATTTTTATGGGGGTGGGGGGGGGGGGGGGGTTAAATGCATGTAATTTGCTAGCCACTTTTTCATACTACTAGCATGGCAAACTAGCAGACCGAAAATTGAAATCCGCAGAAAAAATCACGAACATCTACCGACTTGTTCATAATTTGTCTTGATTTTGTATTCAAAAAATGTCCTTCTACGAAAAACGGACAATAAAGACTTTTGAAAGCAATAACAGAGCCGACCATACCTGAGCAGACACAAACTAAGCCGATATAAAGTAAACTTAAACCTTTTAGGCCGCTTAAAGGAAAAAAGAGAGACGAAACGAGAAACCTGATATACCGAGTTGAAAGTTTAAAAACCAACATAAAAACATACTCCGAACAAAATGGGCACCTGAAACACAGTTATGCATGAACACTGTCTGTTATATTACAGACTGAGAAAAAAACCACTAATTTGAGTTATTCTGTGAAAAAACATTATTTACGGGAGGAAATAGTCTAGTATACTACCCGGTTGCAAATTGATTGCTTTAAATTGTTTGTCCGGTGGCAAATTGATTGCCTTAAATTGTTTTCAGCTGGAAACAATCAAAAGTTTAGAAAACTTCTATGAAAAACTGAATTTAGACTGATGATGTTTTTTAATTATTGTTCAATAGTCCCAATTTTTGCTGTTCTTATTCTTAGATTCAAAGTTCAAAAGTAAAATTTTTTTGGGCGTTCTATTGAAACAACTGTAGGTTTCATTGAGATTACATGGCAAAATAAATAGATTTTCTTCAAATTACCTAGAGATTTATAATGCGATATAATGCAATAAAATTTGTACATAGTTTCGACTATATTGGTAAAACTTTCTGAATATCCTCTGTTTTTATCCGAGAGATTTCGGCGTGGATTTTCCAAGCTGGACAAAAAAAATCATCTTTAAAATTGATGGTTTATTTTGTTCTTTAACGCAAAAAAAACATCGCTAAAAACAATAAAAATACCCGAGAAACGTAAAACCATTAAAAACAAATTTAATTCGCGTTGCTTTCAAGACATTTGGTTTTCACAATCAAGAAAAAAATATATGCGATTTTCTGCAGGGCAACTCTGATAATTCTACATTTGCCAATAAAATCAGCATATGGGTTGACTTTCGGACTGAAGTTTAATTGGTTTTTCACAATCTTCATATCCTTGCTTGACCAAAAAACATTTGTTGGAAATTAGTGAACACGGAAGGAAAACAACCAGGAAAAGTTCTGATTATTTTTCAAAGGAATGTAGGTCCTATCGAATCGATTGCCAGAGAACGAGTCTATCCCACTCTTCGCTTTAGGTTTCTCCGACACGCAAAAATTTCAAGCTATTTTCTCAATTTTCTCAATTTAAACAAGGATAGAGGTTTATGGAGCAAATAGCACAGAATGTACCGACCATAGTCCTACAAAATCGCAAAAAAATTCAAATTAGTTTTTGTAGAAAAGTTTTTAGAAAAAGGAAAAATGGTAAGAATCTTCACTTGATTATAAGAAAACTTTCAAGGCTTAAATTGAGCATAAGCAAGTTAATGTAAGCCAGGCTCACTCGCTCGAAATTGGACGAAAATCAAAAAATTCAAACCGGTTTCTATTGACACTGGAAAAATGTTTGAGATTTTCCAATTTAGTTCGAGCGAAAACTGAAAAACTTTTTGATGATATATTTCTCAACTCAGTCCGGTGATTATTTGTGGTACCTGATTTTGTGTGGAAAACAAAAAACTTGAAGCACATTCGCATACAAACTGTACCTCAGTTGTTCCAACCATTTCAATAGGGGTAACAAAAAGTTATCAAAACAACTATAATTATAATATGTAAATTGTAAATGGAACTGTAAAATTTTTACTCGAAAGCTAGAGTTCCATACGTAACTGGAACTCTATCTTTCGAGTAAATTATCTCATAGTTTTAGGCTGGCCTTGATGCATATTATGCGCAAGAACTTCAATGCCTCAGGAACTCAAAATTTTTGAAAAAACAAAGAGTCTATTCACTTCTTTTGTTGGGAAAACAACCAAAAATGATGAAAAAAAAATTTAATCATGATTACTGATAAAATACCAATCATAGACCTTTTATGTTTTTGGTTTTGAAAAATTTGCATGAAATTTGTATGATTAGTAAATTTCTATATGTCGAAGCTGCATGATTAGCGTTTTCTGATCATGAGTTTTTTATACTTTTTATCAACATTTTTTTGTTTTCCATGTTGTTTCTTCATCATCAAAAATTCTTCAAACAAAACTTTTTGTGAAAATAAAATTTCAGTATCAAAAATTTTTTTGATTGAACCCATTATAACAATACGAAAAAAATAGTTACACTTTTATACAAAAGCCACAAAAGATTTTAAGAGTTAGAATTATTTACAAAAAATTGAGTCTTCAGATTGCGCCTACAAAATTCTATAAACAGCACGAATCTAACAACTTTTTGAATTTTGTTGCATACGGCAGCAGCAGAGAAAGAAAAAATTTGTTGGATAAATTTCGTTCTTCCATAGCGATTCAACAGTTCTTCCATAACATAACAGAGGCAACAACATGTTTCAGAGATAACATGGCATGATGCAATATCGCAAAAGTTGGAAAAAAAAACGTTGTAATTATTTCATATTTGATAGAATTTTTTTTCCAGAAAAGTGAAATTTCAAAATAACGGGCAAAATTACAAAAACTAGATTTTCCGAAAGCCATAACAATTTCACAAAAAACAGGTAGTGGCCGCTTAAGCATAGAAGATCCCCGAACTCAGGTTTCTTGATTGGCTTCAGAACGGCTTCAATTAAATATTGGTTGCTTCACAAAAGAAAAAAACAGGGAAATCGCTGAATACGGTTTCAAAACTTGTTTTTTGCTTATAACTTTAATTTGAATTGCTCGCATTACTCGCTGTGAGTGAAACAAATAGTGTTCGAGCTGTTTTTCTCGGCGCAAAAAAAATAGTTTTTTCAAATTGAATAATTTACAATTATGAATTTGTTATATTTAAATTATTTAATTTTTTATAAACGAACAACTACAGTTAACGTGAGTTTTTTTGTGACAAACCATTCAACCCCATCCAGAGTTTTTTTAGTATCTGGTTTTGCAAGAACCTGCTAGTTTTGTACTCTTTCACTCACGTAACGCCTCCTTTATTTCGTCCAATCTTTTACCTCTCTTGTCCGGTCCAAATGAGGAACTCCAGCTCGATTATGCGGGTCCTCTTCTAGATTCTGCAGTTTAAAAAGTATATATACATCTTGGTCGCAATCGACCGGTACTCTAAGTATCTGTCAGCTATGATTATTCGATCCACTGGGGTAAAAAGATAATTAAGTTCTTAAAAACTTATATTTAACATCAAAGTATTCCCAAATCAATTGAAACAGACCATTTGGCTTTAAACAATAGGTTGGTCCAAACATTCTTTAAGGAGAAAAATATTTATCAGCAACTCTGTCCGGTCGGCGGCCATCGTGGTTACGGTTTGGTGGACTGTTCCATTCAGACCATCAAGCGTCGGTTGGGAGCTTCTCGATTAAATCCGCATTTTTCCAATGTAAAAGACACACTTCGGGACATTATTGAGGATATTCGGGTGACTAAAAACTCGGTTACGGGGTTTTCACCTTTTGAATTGCACTTTGGTCGACCACCGAATACGGAATTGTCTCTTGCGGCGGAGCGTCTATCCTCGCGTGTTAATTTAGATAATCAACAGTTGGAGCGAGATCTTCTCACTGCCAAACAGCGTCGGGAGCAATGTGACAGCCGACCCAGAATCAAGCTTGTCAAGAAGGGTCAATCAAGCCCAACAGTGTCGCCATATTTTGGGGGACCTACGGAATCTGTTTCAGAAACTCCTCCTTACAGAGCACTAGAGAACCTTGCTAAGTCAACAAATCAGTGGCTAGCCTTAAAGAAGACCCTTTCGCATGATGAGGGCATCAAAGCTCTCAAAACCCTCACTGAACGAAACCAGGTGCTTGCGGCTACTCTCAGGGCCAATCTATCATCCGGTACTCTTCGGTTCTGGGATCAAATGCCGGCAGAGCAACTTCGTCCGTCTCAACCAAAATGTAACTTGGATTAATTAGTTATTAATGATCCGAGCAAGGTGGAAATATTTAGCAAATTTCTTAATTGGAAGTCTGGTCGGGAACTATTCAAACCTTTCAAAGGTAAAATTGTCAGAGTTACTGGGTCTACATATAATACTGATTAAGATAAAGTAATAAGAAGAAATCATCTTGCGGTGCGTCTTAAATCAACTTCTGTAGGTTTTTCAGGTAAAAGGGCAACGCCGATCAAAAAGGGGGGAGAAGCGCCCCATCGTGTCTTCGTCGTGTTTGAATTCGCCGGAGGAAAACCGCCCAATCAAGCCGCCCACTCAGAGGACGCGTATCACCGCCAAAACGGTTTCAATTCCTGTTCGCTCACGGCCTCCGATCCTATTGTCTTCATCAACGCCTTTCCGTGCAAATTCGTCATCGCGCAAATCAGTTGAAGACACTATTCTGGATGCCCCAGGCATTCGTCCAATTATTCGCGACACCACTCCTATTGTGGACCTTACGGCCTCTTCCTCTACGTCAGGAAATTTACTCCCGGTTGCGCCTATTAGTATTAAAACTCAGGCACCTTCACCTTCAAATTCTTCACTGATAACCTGCACGGATCTGATCCCAATTTCTTCAGACGATGATTCCTCGGTACCGAAATCACAAGAGTGCTCTGCGGGTTCAAATTCGGCAGTACCAGGCCCTTCGCGACGCGATACCTCGGCGGCTGGTTCGGAAAATGATGGCAACACTTCTTCGGCATCCAACTCCTCACGCACATCGTCCCGCCAAAAGAAGCAAACTTTTTTACGGCAGCCCAATTCGGCATTCTGTGAATCTAATTGCCTCACCTTCTGTTTCGCCACAAGCTTCAATGAGTCCAGTTGTCGTTTCTCCGAATAAGGGGGTCAGATTCGCCCAAGCCGATCAAGAGGAGTCTGTTCAAGTGAAACAACTCAGGGTGGGTTCATCCAAAGAGGCCACAGGATGCACCCGGAATTTCACTCGCTTTCCGAACACTAAATCGTCGTCAGATAATCCGATGCGAAGAAACGAAAATTAAACTCAATCACTTTAAACTCAATAGTCATTAATCTCGTATTAGCAATTTTGTCCAAAAATGTTGTATATTTTTTAGTACTTTTCCGTCATGAATAGCTGCTTAAGTTTCTTTCGCTTTAAACTGTTTTTACAATAGTCATTTTTCTTCTAAACTCATATGTCCCATTCGAATTTTCTCTGGAGGGGGAAATGTGGTGCAGTGTTAGTTGTGTTATTTATGAGGTCATACTTATCTTAATTTGTTAATCAATTTTTGGATATCAAGGTTGTTATCGACCGGTCAAACAATAGGTCAATTCTATGCAGCTTATCTATTCACTCTCTAGTCAACTTATGCAAGATTTGAGTAGACAAAGTTTATTTGTCATGACATGATATATTGAAGTTACTTATTTATTTATACTATCAAGATGAATTAAACCTTGACTAATTTTATCTTAGTCCTTCAAGTCCTTCAATTAAAGCAAATAGCAGGAAAGTTTCCGCCACAAGATTCTATCATGTTTTTGTTCTTGATTAGCTGAGATGAAATTTGCGGTAATTGATTTGCGCAGGGTATTTGGTTTTGTGTTTCGTGTGTTAATTTAAAGTATTTAGCTGACTAAAGAAGAGATAAAATTACTACTTCAAGGAAATCATTATCGATGTAACAAAACGGTAAAAAGGTAACCAATTACCTATAATTGAATTATTTCTATTGAAAAAATTCAACTGAACTTTTTTTATATGCGTACAATATTGATTCGGTTGCATGCTACTAGTATGTAACTTTTCTTTTAACTTTTTCTCGACCGTTGCCCTGCTGCCTTTTTTTGGAAGAAAGAAACGAAGGTTCTCAATAATACACTAAGTGTAAAGACAGATTGTCAATCAGTTCTAAGTCACGTGTTTTTCATCACCATGTGTCTCATTTTCAACATTGCAGAGACACTTTGCTCTCATTTCAGTTAGGGTTTAGCAATTCGTAAAATGTGTAGACATTTGTTAGAAAATTTTATTTTAAAATGCACGTTTAAAAACATGGCCGACAGAGAGCTGGAAAAGTCAATGAACGCAAGTAAACAGAAAAAAAATATGGATTTGTTTTTTGAAAAAATCTCAACTCCCAATTTCCCAGAAAAAATTAATTGTTATTAGCATTTTCAACTCCTAGTACAAGTTTTGATTAACAGTTTTTTGGATAAAATTTACTCAATTTGAGAAAACTAAATCAATGGGTAAAAATTTTGTTTCGCTGGGAAGTCTGTTAATTAAATTCTATTTCCGAAATTAGAAGCTGAGTACGTTCATCGACTTTGTATTTTTCTTCAGAGTTATCATATTGCAGTGAAACTTGGCATCAGGGTGACCACATTTTCATCAAACCAAATAATGACTTATTGTTTTAACCAGAAAAATGACCAAATAATGACCTGTTTTAACCAAAAAAATGATCAAGAAAATGACCTTAAAAAACATTCAAAACCAAAAAAAGCTGCAAAAATTTATTTATTTTTTAATAAAAGTGCTATTACTTAAAAGCAAAAACCAACAACCTTAAAAAAATACGCCGCCCTGAGCAATATTTCGATCACACAAAGTTTTATACGTAAGAGGAAGGAAGAAGTCATTAAGAAATAATTACCTGTCAAAGAAATAATGACCTAATACTGACTAAGAATGAGTGGGTAATTTAATAATGACCATGCAGGGTATCTGGTTTTGTGTTTCGTGGGTTAATTTAAAGTATTTAGCTGATTAAAAAAGAGATAAAATTACTACTTCAATGAAATCATTGTCGAAGTAACAAAAACGGTAAAAAGTAAACCAATTACCTATAATTGAAATATTCCAATTGAAAAACTTCAACTGAACTCTTTTTATATGCTTACAATATTGATTCGGTTGCATGCTACTAGTATGAAACTTTTCTTTTAACTTTTTTCTCGACCGTTGCCCAGCTGTGTTTTTTTTGGCAGTGAATTTCTCTTTCTGAACGTCAATTTAGAACGAGTTTTATAGCGAAGCAAAAATTATTTTTAAAATGTTTGTTTTGTATTATTGATAATTCTATAAATAGCTCTTAGTAAACTTAATGCAATTGCAAAAACTTTTGTTTTGTTTGTAAGATATTGACAACAGATTTCAGTTCATTTTTTCAAGCCCAGTTAATGACTTGTTTCTGCAGCACCATGGGAGAGTGCGAATCCGATCAATAAACGTGTTTCAGAGCCCATTTTGACTGCTTTTTAGTGAGTCTTACCTTAGCTTCAATTTGCAGAAACTGATTGCTGCACTATCTGAACGAGATAAAACAAACAGTGAAAAGAGGCAAGCAAGTGTACGTCAGGTTGACCAATCGAAACCTTTGTGTTAACTCTCTATAAGCCGTATTTATCATATTTTGTGTTTAGCAGATTGAAATTACAATTGAAACTGTAATTAAATCTAAAACCTTAAATTTGGATCTTTTTACAAAATGATCATATTTGATACATCGAGCTTTCATATACTGTTTGGCTTCTTATCGACAAAGAGAAATGAACGTCGATTTTGATGTATTCAAATTACACTGATTGTAGGCCCAAAAAAAATCGATCGCGCTGTGGTTTTTGAATTGTTGCAGAGTCCAATTCAAACTTTTGAGATGAGGCAAATGTCATAGTTATTTGCATATCGAGTGGCGAAGTATTTAGGCACATGCTTGACCAGGAGCCTCAAATTGATTGCAAATTATTCGATTTTATTGGATTGGTAGAAAATTTCTCATTTATATCAAATTGATTCGACCAACAAGGCACCAAAACGATTGTTTGAGTTTTAGTTGCAATCTACCTATAGAAATATTGAAAAATCTGGAATATATTTTTTGCTTTCTAAACCAAGCCATTCCATTTGTAGCACGATTCTAGCTATGAAATAAATGATTTTCTCTTCGATGCGGGCAGGTTGCTGAAGAACAAAATTAGTTTCACCGGCTTCAAAAACATGTTTTGTGTAACGGTACATTGGAATAACAGAAACGACAAAAAGAATCTTTCCCACATTTAATTTTTTTCATTTTAAATAAAGCAAAATGATGTGTTTTACGCAGAGCTGAAGATTCATTTGGCAAAAACAATAGACAGAAGGAAAAAAAGTTGGCTAGATGAATTAAGGAAATTTTTTTTTTAACTTTCCCTCGAAAATAAATTTGTCGCTATTCGGTGATATCGATGACTCAAATCCAAAGATTAAGAGACTCATAATGTCGCACTTGCGGTCTTGAGTGTTAAAAGACACTAGACATCAATGAAGCGGATAAGGAAAGGTTTTTCAATTGCCAGTACTAATTCTAATGCTCTGCAGCGAAGTGCCACCAAAAAGAGCACTTTTATTTGCTAGTTCCAAAGGAAAAAAGAGGACTCGGGTTATAACAATTCTCGCTTACTCGCTTGGATAATAACATGTTTAAAAAAATACTGCAATTAAGTTTTAATCACCTATTGTATAATCGAAATTTGTTTCCGCTGCAGCCTTGACTTACATCTCATCTTTAAAACTTCACTCCATTTGAAATCAATATGGTGAAAAGAAGAAAGCACATTGACGAAAGAGAAATAGTTGTTTTCGAAAATTAAAAAAAAGGTTTTGTTTGAATCATAAAACAACTTACTAAACATCTTTCAGCACTGTATACATTAGATCTTGATTTAAATTCAACCTACACTGAATCAACCATCTTTTCTCAAAAACAAATTTCTGTCCTTTTTTGCTCAAAATTGACTCGTAATATAAGAAAATATTTTCAGAGAGGAGCAATGATTCGCAAGAACGCGAAAAAAAGCAGCTCTAGAGCTCTAGATATTGAAATACATTAAAAGCGAAAGAAGCTTCGAGTTAGCAAAAATTAGGCTAGGTCTAGGATTCGATCTGCGACCTTCTGCAATCAAGAGAACTTGAGTCTCACGCACTAAACCATTAGCCACGTACGCTTAACCACCGACAAACAAAATTCACGAACAAAGAAGCTACATACGCTAAAAGCTAAAAACTGCCAATGCGATTCAGCAAAACTCGCGCCAGTTACAAATAGACAATTTTGCAAAAATAAATAAGAATATAACAACCTGGAGGCATCCACGCTAACTTTGCAAGTAATAAATAAGAAAGCATAAAGCCACTTTATAAATAAATTATGCATTTCAAAAACTTTGAGAGATATACTGAGTAAGAAAATTTCTGAAATCGAATTTTTATGATTGTTTTGTTGTTGGAAACAAATAGCTTTTTTCGGTTCATTTGATGAGTTAAAAATGCATCAACTGTGTTAACTTATTAGTATTCGAATATCAAAGCAACTTATTTGTATTCGAACTTGGGTTAGAAAAAACGAAGGTTCTCAATAATACACTAAGTGTAAAGACCGATTGGCTATCAGTTCTAAGTCACGTGTTTTTCATCACCATGTGTCTCAGGTTCAACATTGCAGAGACACTTTGCTCTCATTTCAGTTAGGGTTTAGGAATTCGTAAAATGTGTAGACATTTGTTAGAAAATTTTTATTTTAAAATTCACATTTAAAAACATAACCGAAAGAGAGCTGGAAAAGTCAATGAACGCAAGTAAACAGAAAAAAAATTAAATGTTATTAGCATTTTCAACTCCTAGTACAAGTTATGATTAACAGTTTATTGGATAAAATTAACTCAATTTGAGAAAACTAAATCAATGGGTAAAATTTTTGTTTCGCTGGGAAATCTGATAATTAAATTCTGTTTCCGAAATTAGAAGCTGATCACGTTTTTCACTATTTAATAGTGGTGTTTGCTGAATTCAAAGAGTAAATGAACTGAATTCAAAAAGTAATCACAAGTCAAACCGCGAAAAAGTAATTTTTTGAATTTGCCTGAAAAAAAATTAACAAAAAATATTCGCGACCTATGTAAGTCTGAACTACGTTCATCGACTTTGTATTTTTTTCAGAGTTATCATATTGCAGTGAAACTTGGCATCAGGGTGACCACATTTTCATCAAACTAAATAATGACTGATTGTTTTAACCAGAAAATGACCAAATATTGACTTATTTTAACTAGAAAAATGATCAAAAAAATGACCTTAAAAAACATTTAAAATAAAAAAGCTGCAAAAAAATAATTCTTTGTTAACAAAAATGCTATTACCTAAAAGCAAAAACTAACAATCTTAAAAAAATACGCCGCCCTGAGCAATATTTCGATCACACAGTTTTATAAGTAAAAGGAAGGAAGTCATTAGAAAATAATTACCTGTCAAAGAAATAATGACCTTTTACTGACTAAGAATGCATGGTCATTTAAAAATGACCATGCAGTTACCCTGCTTGGCATGGTGAACAATAAACATAGCCAACAGAAGGTTAGAAAACATAAAAGGAAACCAAAAAAATGATGAAAAAATAATGTATCAGATTATAGCTCTTTTAAATTCAAAAACAACCTAAGACTATCATTTTTTTGATATAATTAACCCAATTTAAGAAAATATCTACACTTATGCTGTTCAATTATGGAGTTTACCTTCCTTTAAAACGAAAGTTTTTAAACTCCGTTGAGAAATCTGAAAATTACAATCGAAACTAGAAGTCGTTCATGTTTTTTGCGCTATTTTCGATTTCGTGATTGAAGAGCGCAATTTGCTAGCTTTTAGCACATCAACTTGAATTGAATTCCAAACGTGCAGGTATAACTTAGTGCATTTATTGTATATGATGCACCACTCTAGTTGTAAGAGCATTTTCAGACCTTTAACTGAAGAAAAAAACATCGACCTATACATCTGAAAATTACTTCGTTTTTTTTTATTGAGAGCACTTTTTCATGATATTTTATATGATAACAACACCTTTTACCTATTTAGCCGAATTAATACGTTCAGCAACTAAGAACACAGCCAACAGACTGGAAAAGAGCCAATGAACGCAAAGCAGAAACGTTTTCGATTTCTTATAAATTTCAAAATTCAACCAAAAAATCAATGGCTTTGATGCTCCTGGAATTTCAAATTAAATTATGATTCGCATTTTTTGGTACAATTAAAGCAATTAGAGAAAACTGGATCAATAGAGTTTTTCTGCAGGGAAATCTGAACTTATTATCGTCTTTCGAAAATATTCGACCATTTTTCGTGATCTTTACAAAAATGCTGTTCAATTGCTGCAAATTGAAAATCAATCTGCAAAAAAAAATAAAATTTGAGCGTAAACAAACTCAAAGACTTCGAATTTGAGCGTAAACAAAAAAATGAAAAAAATATCGCTATCATATAGTGAAGTTTTCACTACGTTCATTTACTCCAAAAATAGAACTTGAAAGAACAGGGGGACAGTTTCTTGAGGAAAGTGTAGTGATTTAGTGGCTCTTTTTCCTAATCCCCCTTCCCCACCTCACACGACCTTCAATATATTAGTGTAACGAGCGGTTTTATGAGGTTGAGTATGATGACGAAATATGTTTGCGTGGGCTCATTAGTCAGTATGAAAAATTTCATAGCAATCGGACAACGTAGTCAACAAATTTACAAGTAAAAATTTGCAGGTGGGGGGAAAGGAAAAAGAGCCGATTTAGTATTTGGTTCTACTGTTTAAATGGGAGCTGGATAAATTTTGACAAAGACAAGCCATCATGTAACCTTTATAAAAAGAAAAATTGCACATTTAGATTATGAAACATGCTTTCTGTAGATGCACTAAGAAATACCTCGATGGACTAGTAAACGCTGAATAATTTGAGCAAGAATCTTGAATAGATGGTATGTCGACATTCTGTTGCAAAACGGTTGAATTATTCGTAAACAATTTGGCTGCATTGTAAATTTTAAATGTCTTTTATTTTGCGCAGTTCTGTCGCCAGAATATAACCAGACTAAAAACAAGTCATGAGATGGTTTATAGTTCCGTTAACCTATGTAGGTTATTGAACTCGACAGCACATGTTCTTGCGACGTACTATCTTGTTACATGTGAAAACCACAACACAACACCAGAAAAGTGCTGTAAAGTAAGCATAACTGCCAAACATTCCGGTAAACAAATTAACGTCAAATAACCGCATGTTCACATGACAAAAACTGGAACTTAACCAACGATTCAGAAAACCGTAAAATAAAATTAGTTTTGTTTCTTTTTGATTTACGCTAGAATCTTGTAGAAGTATGCTCGCCGGCTTTGATTTCGGATTGTAAACTAAGAATGGTAGTAAAATAAAATTTCAGAATCCGCCAAAAATTATTCGAATACGAAGATTTAGGCATCTCGTTTCATTTGATTTCAACGGCACAAATTTGATAGAACTACATAACTTGAAAAATGGAATAAGAACGCTTGCACCTAATTTCTTGAAATGAAGCAAATAGCCTACAAACACTATAGTAGAATTTTCTGCTTAATTATTAATGACATTATGTTAACATTATTTAAAGGTATCATATCGAATCTCCCAGCTTTCCATAAGTAACAAAAAGACAAAAAATGAGCAGACAAGACAGTCCAACAATTATTTTTTGTGCCGAATGTTTGACAGTTCGCAACGAACAGCTCCTGGTCGACTTCGTACCTGTGACTACTTTCGTCCCAAAAGCGCCAAATGTCCTCTGCGCCAAATGTGCACGATAACACAACGAATTCTATTTTATAACAAAATAAGCTATCAAATAATTCGATAATTATAATCGACAAAGTGCTTCACTGAAAACATAGCCAACAGACAGTTGGAAAGTAGTCAATGAAAGGAAACAGAAAAAAAAACTGACTATAGATTTTCAAAGTAAACAATATATGGCTTCTAAGCTTTAAAGATGAACATTTTTAAATAAAATTCGCTCAATTTGAGAAAACTGGATCAATAAAAAAATTTTTTATTCCGCTGGGAAATCTGAAAAATAAATTCAAACTTCGCAACAAGGATAGCGGGTTGTTGTGCCAGAAGCACAGAATAATTCGACCACATTCTCAGAAGAAACAAATTTTCCTTTTTCTTCAAGTTAGTCTTTTTTTGTAAGTCCTGTGATGATGCAATTATACGAACGCGTAGAAATTAAATGAATTAGGCATAAAAGACTCCAAATTTCTTCAAAAACCGAATCAACAAAAAAACGAAAATTTTCAAAAAATATTGTTGAACGTTTTTTTCCAGAGAAGTGCTAACTAAATGAAGCTTCCAAAACTATTATTCCTTTTAGTAAAATCAAGTTGTTTTTAGCCAAAATTGCTAGCTTTTATTTATAACAAGCGTTACTCGATCGCTTTAGTCACTCGAAAATAGACGAAAAATCAAAAATTTCAAACCGATGTTGTTCGAATCACGACTTTAAAGGGCTTTAATGAGATATATCACTAATCTTTGCGATGATTATTTCTGTTTCTTGACTGCGTGGAAAACAAAAGAAAAACTAGAACACACCCGAATGCAACAATCAGAACTACAAGTCGATAACGTTTTCCGTGACCTTAACACTTTTGTAATTGGAAAGCGCAGCTTACCTATTGTTTAGCAGATGAAAGTGAATTGAACTCAAAGAGTGCATATATACCTAGGTGCATTCATAAATGCATTAATGTGTGAATGCGCTTCTGTAAATATTAGAGCCCTTTGAGACTTCTCCTGAAAAAAAAACATCCCGATCTATACAGTCTGAACTACGTTCATCGATTCTTAAAAAGCCATGTTCCGATTTGATGCCTCTTGCTTATTACAAGCAAATGACTATTATAAAGTACTCGTTTCTTTTTTCCTGGATCTGAGTGTGTGTAAGTTGCTGTTTGTATTCCAATGTTACCTGCAGAGGCTCCGCTTCGTTTGCACTGTGGATGGCCTGATAAGCAAGGTACATGAACAAAGGCTGTTCACTCTTGCTGTAGTTCTGAACAACTTGTACTGCTCGGTCAGTGAGAATGTCGGTTGAGTACTTACCAAAGTCCTCGTACACAAAGCGGAACGTACCATTCTCATCCATACGCCAGTCTAAGCCCCATGCTGGATTATGTTTATCAGCTAATGTAAAGTCCAGACTACATTTGGGGCACTCGTTTATTTTTTCAAGTTGAAATGTAAAAAGTGAAGTGAGAGTTTAGAAACGAATTTGAAAAGTGCTTCTTAAGAATCACAAAACAATAGTCTAAGTTTTAGGCTGAACTGACACCTGAATGTTTTCAAGGGAATCGGTGAAATAATTTTCTACTCAAAATCGGGGGCTTGGTCTATAAACGAGTACCTAGATGTATGATCGTAATAATCTGTGTTTTCGTTGTAGTACCCGTAAAACGAATCAAATCCTCGGCCTGTCGGAGTGTACTGTTTGGCAAAGTAGCCCAAATGCCATTTGCCGATGGCATGAGTAGCATAGCCTGCTCGTCTCAAGTGTTCTGACAGCATAGTCTCATTCAGGGGCACTCCCACTCTCTGGCCCTGAATTATGACACTGTGTTGCAGACCTAGACTACTGGGGTATCTGCCTGTTAGAAGGGCGGCTCTTGAGGGTGAACAAAGAGGGTTGACGTAATGTGAGTCGAGGTCTATGCTACTGGCAGCTAACATGTCAATGTTTGGAGTCTTCACCTGTGTGGATCCATGATAGCCCACATCGTCCCAGCCGAGGTCATCCACCACAATGAACACAACATTTGGTCTGACGTCACTTCCATGGACCACTCGTACACTGCAGCTAATGATGGTAAATGCCACAAAATAGAAATAATATCTGGAATGAATTGCTACACAGCCACCCATATTTGGTTGTGTTTGAACTGTAAACTCTATCAAGATAATAGTTGATCTTATTTTACCCAATGGCCACTCTAGATTTAGTCACTTGACTTAGATCGTATCACGCAACTTGAACACAATAACTGTGTCAACTTGCCACAGTGCTGTGTTTGAAGGACAAAGGTGTTGTATTTGCAGGACAGTGATGCATGCGAATACTTCAGATGGCACAGAGACATTCAAAACACACCCCTTTCATTGAAATCAACAAAAATATCTGGTCTGCAAATTTCTAAGATATTACTAAGATTTTATGAGAACTATCAATTTAAGTCTGCAATCGGTCAAATATCAAATAAAAATATTTTGTTATAGCCAGCCCCCCCCCCCCCCCCCCCCCCCCCCCAGGTTTGTAAATAGCCCAAAATTATGCCATTATTTCAGAATGATCAAAAAATTAATAATTAAAAATGAGTTAAATGCTTCCTTAAGTGAACCCATGGCCATGAACTGAGGATACTTAATCACAAACCACCAAACGCAATTCTATTTTTCTTTTTATATCACTACTTTCCAGAATTTTTTTTTGTTTCTTATTTGACAATTAACTCGCATGCCAAAAAATAACGTGAGCTGAAGTTAAAAAGTTATAGTAGTAGGGGTCGGGCAGGGTAGAAGTGCCAAGATCCGTTTCTAAGCATTACATCAGAGAGAATATAAATTTTACATTTCTAATTAGGAAAACTAACCATTAAAAACAATGGCTCAACTTATGTGGTTATATCGGATCGGGTGGGACATCGGAGGCTAAATAACTCCAAAGCTGTATTGTTATTACCATATCGTGCACACCTTCTTTTAGTTCCTTTCAATAGAATGAAAAGTTGCTTAGCATTTAACAGCATATAAAATCAAACTGTCGCACCCGATATATCTGCTTGAGTTTGAACCATTTAACTACTAAAATGTTTTTTTTCCAATTGATCAGGTTTCATAGAGTCTTAACGTGAGTTCTGAAGCAGTTCTTGGTTTGCTACTACTTCCCGATTCAACCAAAAATAGCCTGTTGGTGGCTTTTATTTTGACATGACAGAGGGGACATCTGGTAACGAAAGTGGCACAGTTGCCACAGAGACAGATGTGTTTACAGTCCACCACCTGGGCACTGATCGGATTCTCTAAACAATGCAGACATCGTCCCAGAGTCTCCTCCAGTTGTAATGTGGGCGGCCAGTCCTCCCCCACCTGACTGTTGTCAGACGAAACTGAAGAGGACGAGGTGTCGCCACTCCCCGTCTGACTGTTTTCCGTCGATTCCGATTCCCCACCAGGCTTCATTGCCGCCCTGGCCTCCTCGCTTAGATATTTGTTGTTGTATGCACGCTGAACACTTGACAGCAAGCTCGTTAGCGTCAGTTTGGGTCTTTCGTTCGATTCGGAAGACTGATTGTTGACCTTCAGCATTTTCTTCGCTACTGTTTTCTGGACAACTTTCGGGGGAAATCCGAGGTTGACAAGTTCGGTTGTAAAATGTTCAAACGATTCCCAGTCACCTTGTCCGAGTCCGGATTTTCCGTATTCCGCTACAAAACAATAAAAAGCTTGCTTGACTCAGATGAAATTGAGCAGAAAACGTTCTTTACAAATATTTATAGATCAAGTTTTATAGTTCACAGTTTTATAGGCTTATCTTATCGAACTTATCTTATCGAACTTATTTTTTTTTTCAAATTTCTCTCCCTTGTCTATACCCAATGCTATATATTCTTGATTTCAGAAAATCTGATTTTAAAAAACATTGTCCGATCTATTTGAACAAAAAGTGGTCAGGAAAATATATAAAATATATATATACTTTTTTGATGTTATAATTTTGCATATTCTTTCAGCCATTAGGTTCGAGAGAAGACGTTCAGGAGTTCAGCAGTTCACTTTGGCTATCCATTCCGGTAATTGATGAAATGCTGATATATTTATAATTTATGGCGAAATCAAAAAACACTTTAAAATCTTTCTTTTAAAAACATTTTACAAACAAGTTAAATTTAGGCAACTGAAAAAGCGTACAGAATACACTGAACTGAAAAAATTAGCTTGAATTTTTGAAAACGCCTCATGAAACCGAGTAAACAATTTCCACCTATAAAAACATAGCCAACTGACAGTTAGAAAAGAGTAATTAATGCAAGTAGACTGAAAAAAAAACCTACTTGTTTTTTTTTCAAAAATCTTCAAATTTTAAAATTCGAAGAAAAAATAGATGGCCTTAAAGCGCTTTGACTTTGTAGAGCATTTTATGATGGACACTTTTTTGTTAAATTTAACCCAATTTGAGAAAACTGGATCAATAGATAAAATTTTTATTTCGCTGGGAAATCTGATATTCAATTTCCATTTTCAAAATTAGAAGTCGATCACGTTTTTCGTGACCTTTACAATTTTGCTGTCCGATAGTGGAGTTTGCCTTCCTTTTAACAATAGAAGTGCACTGAATTTAAAAAGAAATCATAAGTCAAACCGCAAAAATCAAAATTGAGCCTGAACAATATTGACCGTGAATCAAAATTGAGCGTGAAAACAATTAAGGATATATGAAATTGGTACCGCCTAACGATACCCTTTGAAATAGATGCGAAAACAATTAAACATAACCGCCAACAGAAAAATGGAAAAGAGTCAATCAATGCAAATAATCAGACAAAAAATTCATGACTTGTTTTTCGAAAACATCTCAACTTTCGAAAAAAAAGATGCCCATTAAGAGCACTTTGAATTTCTAGAACAACTTATGGTTGGTGCTTTTTGATAAAACTAACTCGATTTGAGCATACTAGTTATAGTTTGATAGGAAATCTGATAATGAATTCCACTTTCGTGAAATCATTCACGTTTTTCATCACATTTATACTTAAAATGTTCGATAGTGGAGTTTGAATTCCTTTGAATAAATGAAACAAACTGAACTTGAGAAACCAAAAAATCAAATCGCGAAAAATCAAACTAGAGTGTGAACAAATTTAAGACTTTTTTCCTTGAAACAAAAACGAAAAAAAAAATTATCATCACCAATAAAATTGACAATCACTTCGTTCTGTTACGCTTTGAACTACAAAACATAGCCGAAGGAAAGTTAAAAAAGTCTCAAACTTCTCTTTTTTTAGAAAATTTAGGCCCATTTACATTAAAGAAGCATTCGAGATTTTCCATAAAACTAACTCAATCAGACAAGTTGAAGCAATAGTAAAATTCGCGTTACCACGCCAAAAATAGCTCCATAAAGTGAAATAAGAAAAAGTTAAAAATCATTACGGGGCCAAACTGATGTATTTTGTGAATTGTAAGCGGAATTCGCAACAAAGCCGCTCTTTTTTCTTCTTTTTAAGTTTTCGTAGCTCGTTCCGACAAAACTTTAACATGTTTAAAGATTTGCCTCTGGAATGCATGAACATACAGACAAAAAATTGACGCCTATCCAGTGCACAGTTTGGCCTCGTATAAGAATTGAAAAAAAAAAAACGTTTTCTGTGGCGGAATCGATTCGACGACCAAGAGATTTATTGTCCTCTGTCCTCGCATCTGTGTTACGAGCCCTGATAAATTGCAAAAACTGGCCACAAAGCAATTACATATACTAATAATATGCCAATGCGATGCAGTCAAGATGCCATCAAAGACAAAGAGACACAATTTTGCATGTAATAATTTGGAATACAACAAACTGGGCATCCACACTAACTTTGCACGTAATTAATTGAAAAGCATAAAGCACAATTAGGTATAAATTATACATCTCAAAAACAATGCGAGATATATTAAGTTGGACAATTTCTGAAATCAAGTTTTTAATATTGTAAAGTTGTTTAGAAAAAGCCTTTTTTCTGCTCATTTGATGATTAAAAAATGCATCAACTGTGTTAACTTCTTACTAATCGAATGTCAAAGCACATGATATCAAAAATCCATAGAGAAAACCCAAAAGTGGCACCAATATTTGCTACTTGGAATGCATAAAAAAAAAGAATAGCCGTACTAATACACTACAGTGTAAAAATTACACTAAAGTGTAAAAATTATCTGTGAAACAAAAAGTCCATCACGTTACTTTTGAGAGGGTTCTTCGCCTTTCTTTTTGCAAATGATTTTGAATTGAATTTAAAAAAGAATCAAATCAAAAAATCGATCTTGAGCGTGATCACCATTTCGACTTTCTCCTGAAAAAAAATAAAAGAACATTTCGTGCATTGACTTAAGAATCCTTGAATCAGCTGTAACCGACTTTTACACTACAATCGATAGTTGCTGCAATTAACCGGTTGAAAATTTACGCGAAGGAGAAGATCGGCACATAAGATAGCGAGATAATTTAAAATGGATAAGTTGCTCTTTATGCCTTTACCTTTGAGAGCGTACTTCACGTCCATTGCCCTGACATTCAAGGCTGGTTTTCCCGCCTTTTTCAGCGCGATGTTCCGGATTTCGATGGCGTGTTTGAAGTAGTCCACTCCTTTGACTTTGGATATGAATGGACACACTGGAGAACAGCTGGCGTGTTCAATCATCATGTCAACAGCTGGCATAGAGTTCAGCATCATCACCTCACATTCCAGACACTGCAGAACTGGCTGCGCGTATTTGTGAACATACACGAATCCTGCGTACGCACAGTTTATTGCAGACACACCTTTAAAGTCCACGTCGTGCCAATGTCTGAACAATTATAGAATAAATCAAAGCCCGGCTAGCAAATTGTTGCTAAATGATTCTAAGCACTGAAACTACTCACTCATTCAACAGCAGGGGAGTTTTAATATATGACGCCTTTTCCTAGCAATATTTTTGTAAATAAAACGATTTTACAAGCCAAGGTCAAATCAAGATACCATGGAATTTCTCGTTGAAGAAAAAATCAAAATATTCAAATTCTCACTTGTAGGTAATTAGTCGCTGGAAGAATTTTTCATCCAAGATGCGTGGGTTGGATTTTGTTTTTTCGACATGACTTTTTTCGGCCTTTCTATCCCCACTGTTGTTTGAATGCTCCCCACCTTCGCTTTGTAAGGAGTCGCCCGTTGCCTCTGATAAGCTATAATTGGGTTCGGACTGCTGTTCCACGGGGATATTGAAAGCCTTCCCGTTTAGAAAAGGACACCCCGTGGATTTAAAAGCATGTAGCTCAAAAACAGTTTGCCAGGAAGCGGCGATGATAGAAAATCCACACGCATAACATTCTACTTTTTCGTTCTCGGGCAGATAAAAACCACTTCTAGCTGAAACAACAAAACTAATTAAATGACCATTTGTTTCTACGCAAAAACGTATTCCCTCATTTAACGAAACTATTTCAAGGTCAAACCAATGTCTTTCTGAAAAAAAGTTTTGAAATGACGCACAAAAATTGATTGTAAGGCAGTACGCTACAAATTAACTTTATTCATATTGTCCGAAGACAAAAACAAATATGTTCACAAAAAAGTAACCTTAATATTGAAAGCCGTAAAAAGAAAAATGCAGTTACTACGGGATTCTAAACCAAGAGACAGACTCAGTATTATACGATTGGAGCCCAGTTAAGAACAATTTCACTTGTTTCGTTACTAGAAGCAATGAAGGCGTATTTCAAGTGACAGGGTAATGCTAATTTATGAAGCAATATAGGGAAATGGTTTTCTGATTACGTTACGTTGAACCTGCAGAAAATGTTATTTTAAATACCTAATATTTCAAAGCTGGGTATTTTGGTTTTCTGATCTGCGAAGGACTTCAATCTCTCATACTCAAACTTCCACCTAGAATTCTCTAAGCTCGTCTTATTCGATACAGTGTCAATTTCGGTTTCCAGTCGCATCTCTTGATCTGGTGAAAATGCATGCAAATGCAAGGATTCTGGTGCCAATAACTTAGCATGTGCTTCATAAACATCACATGTTGGTCCAATTCTTCTATGTGATTCGAGAATATCTGTAGCTGTTGGCTTCATCCGAAACTTGCAGGATGGACACGATATGTATTCATGAAGAAACTCGTATCCATGTTTAGCCAATTCGACGCTATTGAAACTCGTATTCTGGGGAAACTGGCAGAACGATGCAAGGCGTTTGGTGAACCCTTGGGTTTGCCTTCTATTAGACCTAAATACAAATTTTAGGTAAAACCGTCCAAAATCTAAATAATATTATTAGATAATCAATTTTCGACCACTTTTATATTTCTTTCCTATCTTTTTTTCGAAATCAGAAGAATAAAAATAAAAGACTATTTTCAACCAATACGATAAGATGGGCGTACCCAAACAAAATTAGGGATACTTATGCAAGAGAAAACAATTGAGCAGACATTAGCAAGAATACGACAAAAAAGCAGCTCTATTAAGTGAAAAAAGAAAATTTAGAAATAAGCCTCAAGTTAGCAAAATTCGGCAAAGTCTCGGATGCGATCTGCAACCAAGAGATCAAAAGACATACACTAACCACTAAGCTACGGACGCTTCATTACCCACATTTAAAGCAGAAAACAAATGATATAAAATTTCCAATGCTACAGATCGTAATTATAGCAAAAACACCACCAAATAAGTGAACACTTTAAATGAATACTTTATTTGCGAGTTAAATTAGGGGAAAAAAGAAGTGCCGTGCCGGCTCAGGTTGAGAAAACCATTTGTTACGCTTGTAAAGCGAAGGGATCGAGAGAGAGAGAGAAACACTTTGTTTCATCAATTTTTGCCGTTACAAAACTGATTGTGGAAGGGATTGTACAATAATTGTATAATAATAGTAGATAAGAGAACAAAAATTTTTATGAGTCACTGAATATACTTTTTTCTGAACAAGTATTGGAGGAGGTTGGGTATCGCAGAAAAAACGTTGGCAGAGTCTATCCTCTACTACGGATTCTTAAAGTAATTTGTTTATCAGATTATAGTTTTTCTTCATAAAAATGTTTTTATGAATTACCACGTTTAAAATTTCATTGACTTAAAAATAATGACCAACAAACAATTTCTATTTTACACAATCCAGGCAGAAGAAGCGAGTTATTTCAATGATTATAGCGATAGTTAAACTTCAGAAATCGTAAGCTTCCAAAATTCGAGCTGTTTTGGCTAATTTTAAGAAGATATTGAGTTGATCTGTACTTGACTATATCTGTCAGTAACAACTGTGGGTTCCCCCTTGCGTGTGACAAGTCCTTCGGTTTTAATTCATTACAATCCGTTTCGCTCATTTTAATTGCTTTCCAGCTTGTCTAAATTTTCTTGAGTACAACCATTCAAAACCATATAAGGATAGTGTAAATGGCTTAATATAGGGGCAATGAGTAACAGAGTTTATCTCTTCTACATTTCATGATTTAGATTGCACTAATCTTCGGCAAAAATTTGTTTATTTCCTATCTATCCAAGTTAACTCCGAGAAACTTTATACAATCAGAAATTCTGACTTTTTACTTTCCCATTTCAAGCTTTAGATTTTCTAAAAGTTCCTTTTTTGGAGCAGATAAAAGAGGGCTGGTTTTTGTCTTCGTTAATGATTAATTGATGTAAATGAAAATATGAGAGTACTTTGTTATAACTGGACCTAATGATTTTTTTGTGAAGATAGGATTTGAATGGAAATTAAGCAAAGATAGGTCATTGGCATACTTGCAAGAGTACATGACTCTTGTCTAGAGTTTCTGACATATCAATAATAATAAAAAATTAGACAGCAAAGACCCTAGTACAGTACCATGAGGGACACCGTGTTCCAACTTAAGGCAACCGGAGTATGCACCATTTACAATTATTTGCTGCTGGCTTTTTTCTAGAAACATAATTATTAGATGAGTGGCTGATGACTCCAAACCAAAATTTCTCAAAGTTTTTCTTCAAGGTTGAGATATTAAAGTGAATCAAACATTTTGGAAAGATCTAAAAATGGCGCACTGCTATGTTATGCATAACGAGATCGAATTTCAATTTTTTGTTGTGCATCGACGAGCATCATTGACCAAAAAATTATGGTTAAGTCCAAATCTTTTCGTGTTTAGGACACTTTTACCAATATAAAATTGATTTATTTGACATAAAATTGAAAAACAACTTAACAACGATGTTATGGAAGTTGAACGGTAGTTGATTGAATCGACGGTGTCTCCTTTTTTTAATATAGTAATAACAAATGAACTTTCAGCATTGTGCAAATTCAGCCTTCGAGAGGCTTTCCTTTATTATTATAGTTGAAATAGTATTGATTATGTGCACACTCTCTTTCAAAGCCCAAACAGGTGTTTCACCAGGTCCCAAAGACTTGTTAATAGAAGATAATTCAAGTGCATAAACTGGATGAGCTAAAACTGGATTCGACACACTGGTGAGAACAACTTTTCAGTCTTCTTTTTAGTGGCTGCATTTTTGATAACGATAATGATTCTCGTAACTTCTGATTGAATTCACGTAACGACTGTTTTCACTCGCTAAGATGGTCGCGTATGCATAGGAGCTTCCCACAATCTGTTCCTTGCATTGAACTTATAATCACAGATATGAGAGAGTAGTTTATGAAAAAATCTCAGATGAGAGGGTAGTTTTATGAGAAGTTGATCAAGGTAAGTTTATGGGTAGTTTATCAAGTAGTTGCTAAAAACGGTTAAGAGTTCAAAACTTCTTTTTCCGAAAACAATAAGTTTTTTCGCTTAAAAAATGTCAAGGCCGACTCGGTAGAAAAGATAACCAAAACTGAGTGTCTCTGTTGACTAATAAACCGGAGAATTGGCACGGTAGTTTTGTGGAAAAGTCGAGAAGTTTCCAAAAAACAGCCTATTTCAAGTCTTTGACTATTTTGAAGGCAATTACTTTTTCTAAAAAGAAAAATGGCTGTAGTCAATTATAAATGTAGGCTTTTAACAATCTGTTAATTCAATTTAACACTTGAAACCAGATTTGGCAGGATAAATATCAAGAAAAAGTGAAGTTTCAAAAAGCCGGTCAACGAATTAAAAATTTGACTTTTCCGAGAATCACAGCTTTCTGTGTTAACATTTGGGCGTAGCTGCTCATACAGAAGAAATTGAAGCAGCCTGTAACTTCGAGTGTATCCAAATAATCAAATTTGGGAGGGTAGTTCTCAAGTAGTCAAAACGTTTCAAAAACTATTAAAAAAACTTTTGCTTTTACGAGGGTCATTAGTTGTTGTGTCAAAAATTTTGAGCGTAGCCGAGGATGCAAAGGAGCTTCCCACAACCTGTTCTTGGAATTGAATCTAGGATATGGGAGGGTAGTTGTCGAGAAAAATCAAGAAGTCCCCCTGAACCTACAATGAATAACACTTGCAACTACAATGATATTTGCTTACAGCACAAGAAAAGTTTGTGATGTGGCAACTAAGCCGATAAAACTTGAGCAGATAAACAAAGTCAGACAAACAATTTTTTAGTGGAACTTTCGAATTTCAAAGAAAAAATAGATGCCCTTTAAAATCTTTTAATTTCTATGGCGCTTTTTTGATAACATTAACCCAACTTGAGAAAACTGGATGATCAGATAAAGTTTTTATTCCACTGGAAATCTAAAAATTAAATTCAACTTTCGAAACTAAAAATCGTTCACGCTATTTCCACGTTCGTATTTGGAGAGTGCTATTTACAACACAAAATTACAACACAAAAATTAAATTCCACTTTCGAAACTAGAAATCGTTCACGCTATTTCCACGTTCGTATTTGGAGAGTGCTATTTCAGCAGATGAACTTGAATCGAACTCAAAAAGTGCATATATACCTAAGTGCTTCTGTAGTTATTAGAGCAACGGTTTGGTGACTGCAGATTTTATTGTCACTAGAGACATGAGATTCTTCAGTCACCGTATTTCTATCAGACCAAACAAAACTGAACCACAGGAGTTCTATCAGACCACAGCAAGTTGTAAATACCTTTGATCGTTGCCGCTATTCGAACATTATCCCGAGGACTAGAAGCAAGAAGAATCGCCTTTTTAACCAAAAAAAAAGAATGGAAATTTTCTTCATAGTCACACCCCAGGCTTTACCATAAAGGAAACAAACCTCTTTCTCTTTAGAGTCTACTGCAAAAGCACGACCGAATACAACCACGCGAAAAACCTACATAGTCACAAATTATATGCAACACGAGGTTTTAGACGGAAACATTGAAATCACTCCGCGGAGTGACGAGTTGTTCCAGCATAGTTCCAAAGAAAAATTAATTAAAAGAGCAGCTGCTCAAATCCAACTGATGTAGTTCGTTCAAGTGTTGACCATTTGATTGCCAAAAGAGCGCAAATTGGGAAACATCGTAGTGTGACGGGGTACTTGAGCTCAAGATTGAGGCCACGACTTCGAATGCTTCGTGTGATGCCACTTTAAACCTATTACATTGGAACTGAAGTTTCCGGACTCTGTGACAACTCTTCATGATTAAGAGCTGCGCAAGATCAAAGACATTACTCACAAACTTTGTAAGTTTAAAACCATTTAGTTTTAGAAAACTAACCAAGTCTTGACTCAGTTCAAAAGCTTCACATTTTCACACGGAGGCGAAGCTTCGCAAAAACTAGCAAGAACACAAAGCAGCTCTTCTATAAAGAGCAATATGAAAAGTAGAAACCTCGAATACGTAAAAAAGCTGGTAGTCTCAAGTTCAATCTGCGACCTAGAGATTTTGAGTCTCACGCACTAATCACGGAGGCTTAATTGATCTGAAACACTAACCACAAATGAAGCAGAGAACAGATGCTCTGAAATTTCCAATGCATAGCAAAAGTGCCACCAAATAAGTGACCACTTTCGACATTCAATGAACATTTTATTTGCGAGATAGTTTAGAAAGATAGAAGGTTCGAACTAAAACACTAGCTGCTGGCTAGTGTAATTAGCACGTACGTATATCAATTGCTGCCATAAATCGTTTAAACCAGCATAATTAACTTTAAAATATCACACTCATTTTTTCATAGTTTAATTGAAATAATTATCATATCTGCAACTGCTGGTAAGACATCACCGCATAATTTTTTGAAACTTTACACTTTTGAAAAAAAAATTGAAAATCTTACTATTTTTGAGGCCATATCTTCAACTGTTGGTAGCACATCACCGCATACTTTTTTGAAACTTAATACTTTGAAAAAAAATAGCTTTGAAAAATCATTGAGTCATATCTAGGAAAGTAAAAAGCGTTGAGCAGTCAAATTTGAATTCCAGACCTTAGAGTATCTTGACAGCACCCCATCGTGTTGACAATTTCAAATATTGTGAAGTTTCGAATTTTTTTAAAATATTTTAAAGAGTTTAAAGAAACGGTATACCTCGGAAAACAAGATGATTTGAGCAGCCAAACTTGGAGGCAAGATATGCAACCTATGAGAGTAACCTTGAGCACTCCGCAATAGGATTGCGAATAACAATTGTGGAAAAAAAATAATTCTTGTGGAAAAAACAATTGTGGAAAAAATGATAATAAATTTTTTGAAAAGTTTCGAAACAATTTTGAAACTTAAAGTGTCTGAGCAGCCAAAATTGAAAGGAAAGATTGATGACCACTGAGATTAGTCTGAGAGCATCCAATTATAGGGTTGGTATTAAAAATATTGTAAAATATTGCAAAACTTCATATCTCGAAAGCTAAAGCATTTCAGCAGTCAAATTTGGATGCAATGATTGCAACCTATTAGAGTATACTGGCGGCACCCAGCTATATGGTTGTTCAATTCCATTTTCTTTTAAATTATTTCAAATCTAAGTTTCGTGAAAACGTTCGAAAAAATCATTAAAAAGCGTCAATTCTTGGAAACTAAAAGCAATTGAGCAGTCATATTTGGAGGCACGATTTGCAACTCCTGCTAGCACCCTGGCAGCAACCAATTACAGGGTTGGGAAAAATAAATGTTGTGAAAACTTTAAACCTAAGATTTCTGAAAATCTCATAAACTAAAAGATTTGCCTGTTCATATTTGGAGGCCCAATGCAACCCTGGGAAGACCCTAACAGGGCGCCACTTTAGGCTTGCTAGTTTCAAACTTGGCTAAATGAACACTGAATTCAAGCTGGAAAATTGAAAAAATTCTATATACGATAAATATTTATATATACGATAAAAAATTTGCAATATACGATATAGCTTAAACGTGCAAAGAAATTTTTCGTTAAACATGCAAAAAGAATACGTTGAAAAGGCTGAAATATGGCGAGACAGTGAAGCTCGCATTTCAATATACAATAGAAACAAATAGATAGAAAGATTGCCAAAGATGATCCATTTAATCAATTAGTGCGGTTCTTTGATTATGCAACACTAGTAATGCTCATAACATTCTATGCTCATTTCTCAGTGGGAATAGCAACTGATTAACTTTAAGCTTGCTTCTAATTTTTCCAATTAACTAAATTATCGGTACAGTATAATATTGGCACTACATGCGATGAACAAACATTGGCTAAAGAAAGAAAGAAAAAACCAACGTTTCCGTCAGATCTAGTAGAAAAAAAACTTTAGACTTTGCCTGACAGGGAACGAGGAACAAGGCTCACAATGAGCAAAGCTAAACACATCACCAAAGACCCGTATTTTCATGCTCTTCAATAGCTAACTTCTTCAAAAATCCACCGTTTTCCTGTTCGATTTATAGACAAACGTTCATTTAGCCACAACGGAAATCCTTATAATTTGAGTCCTAGCAGAAAATTTGGACACTATATTCAACTTAGAATCTTACTAACCGTGATTTAGCCAAAAGCGATGAAATGAATAATTGATCAGTTGCCGAGTTGTGATTCATTGAATTGATATGTCGTATCACTGAGTAATAGAGGTAAATTATATAGATTCGTGTTGAAAACAAATTGATAACACTTAGGTACTCTTTTTGCAAACACATTTGAGAAAGATGGGCGTCTGACTCGAAAATATTGCTCTCGTATCACAGAACTGGACGTCCCACTATAAAAATAAGCTCCCAATAACAGTTTCTGAAATCAACCACATTATTATTATTGTGGAATTCACACCACGAACAAATTTAGGAAAACCATCAGATGGAGTACCATTGAAAAAAAGTAAATTATAAAAGGGGCCCTTCCGTTTAGGTACGGTCGTTCACAAGCTGGATAGGGCCCATACCAGCATTATATAATTACATCAATAAACAATATTGCAGGAATTAAGTCAGGCCAGCATTTAATGCGTTGTCATTAAAGGTATTTACTTCTTTACTTCAACCGTACCTCCTCTATAATAGTAGTATTAGTAAAAGATTTAGAGACACTTCTCAAGGGTTCGGACCCAGGTTCAAGTTCATTAGTAAGTATTGTACGAAATTTTAAATCCTGCTGATGCACAACATGTGCGAAAACGTTTGAATTAACATTTTAAATTTCTATTCATTAGTTTAGTTTTATCTTGTTTGTGATGTTACAGTTTCCACATCTGCATATTATTCTTTTTTTTTTGGTAAATTACCTTGTCTGATTAGTAACAGGAAAACAGAAAGAGGATGACGTACAAAATGGGTGGAAACAGGAAACCACGTCGGGAAAGATTAATTAAACAGGTTGTCATTAAAATTAAAATCAGTGCATATAAAATATTTAGGTTTCCTGGTGCCACGGATACACAGCAAGATGCTTTTCATTAAAGAAAAATTTATGCGAATGCGTAGCCACTTTATGGCTTCAGATTGGGTAGCATTTCTTTTGATGGCTATTAAAAAGGCTAGTTGGGATGGCATCTTGTAGGTAAGAGGGGAGGCGCCGCCCAGACTGCTGAAAACTAATGGTGTAAATGAGCCGTTTTCGATGTTCAAAATACGTTGCTGGTACATATTATTCTCCATGTGCATTTGTTTTCCTCGGAAGTGCCAGTAGATTTTCTGCAAGGTATCTTTCTTGAGTTCGTTGCCGAAATTAGGGCACGTTCGTGATACGTAGTTGGTGGGAAGTTCCGTTCATCGGAAAAAATTGATATCGGTTTTCATCAATCTTGATTTGTTCAGCCTGTATTCTCCTCTTTGATTTTGTCGCTTGTTTCCTATCGAATCAATTTTATCCAATGTCTCCTCTATATCATAATCACCCTTTCTCATTGAGAATAGAAACAGAAGATCACGCAGAGAATGAGAAGATCGGAATGTCTAATGTGGTAGTATTCTTAGGGAAAGGAGGCGATTAAGGTTATTGATGTTCGATGCTAATATCCATTTTGTTGCAGAATGTTGGACTTTTTCAAACTCTTGGAGGGTTCCCTTGCTTGCCCACCACGCTTGAGATGCGTATGTTGCTATCGGTACTACGTATCCAGTATATGCGTTAAACTTACCCTTCCAGTGGCAGGCCGAAGTAAGGTCTTTTTTTAAATTAGAAAGAGTGCATTCATTGCCTTTAACGAAAGTATCTCGCAGTTTTCAGACCAGTTTAGGTTTTGATGAACAATGAGCCCAAGGTTGGATTCAACTGGCTCCAGAGGAATGCAAATGAGATTGGATTTCAGTTTTCCTCATATGTCAACTAAATGAGACTTTTTTGTTCTTTCGGAAAGCCGCTTTTCAAGGTTTTCTGCTACTTTGTTAAATTTTAATGGTAATCAGAAGGTCAAAAGTATCATAGTAACCGAGGTTACAGTCATGAGTCCCTTCATCATGTATTCCAGTCAAAATCCTTGGAATTTTTTAGATATGGAAGTGATAATGATAAAAGAAGATGACAAGTGTTTAAGTCCTTTTCAATTAAAATCGATACGGGTTACGTTTCTTCATTAGGAACACGCAACTCGACACGAGATAATATAATATACAATTGTTACAAGTAAAAAACTTCGTCGAAAGTTATTTTGTCATTGTTTGTTCCGAGTACGCAAGCGGCGTTCGCAATCTGTATTGCCAGGGAGATTCTCTGTTTTAAAAAGCTGCCTGCTCTGGGTTTCTCAGTGCATATGCTTAGGTTCTCACGAAGCTTGCTCAAAAAAACTTCTGTGCTGGGGCCGGCCGCGCCCTGAATTTCAAAAGCTAGCGGTTGATAAAGATATCCATCATTTACAAGATCTTTATACTTGTCAATTTTTCGCTCTTCCGCTTCAGCGGCAGCCGTACCAGGGTTAAAAACAGACCCGGTATTAATCCTATAAGGAGCTTAGGAGTTTACTACCGTTACATCCCACAAGAGCTGCTTACCATCAGCCCATGGAACGAGCGTCAAACCGTCTGGTCGCTTCTGATCGGTCCTGTAGAGGTGTCGTGGTTCTAAAACAGACGGAATGTGTGTAGATGATAGACTCTGCTTTATAAGGGCTTTCAGGTTTGAATGCCTAGAGAATCTTTGTTCAATTTACCTTGGTTTCGGATTATTGCCTTAAAATAGAGAGGGGATGACTTGAATTCTGCTCCTCATAATAAATATAGAAATGAATAAATAAAAAGTGATTAAAAACTCTAATATCAAATCTACTGCTCCAGGTTCAAGAGTGAAAGACTACCTTGAATGTAGTAAATGGAATTGTTTATCAGTTAGTCGAAGAGTGTTGAGTTAAAGTCGAGGTCAGGGGTCGAAATATGTTTTGGCTTACGTGTTCCACGGAGACAGAGAATCGCACTTCTCATTAGTGAAAACGATATTCTTGTTCTTACCCAGTTAGTAGCATCCGATTGAGTGTATTTTCTTTTTAGGGAGATAAGATAAGACAACTGCGATATCTTTTTACTCGTTAACTGAGAAGCTTGCTCTATATCGATATCACGTGAGCGGTACATGTTGATCTTCTCTTGCTCATGTTTCTTGTAAACGGTTATCGGATTTACAGCAGTATTGGAGAGATGTGCCAGTTGGTCATATTTGGAAGTTTGACCATGAGGAACAACGTAATTTTGGGGTGAAATGTAATTTTTCGAAATTTCGAATTGAGCCTGTCATGCTCAACTTTCTCGCGAAAATTGAAAATCTCAGATATACAAGATCAGAACGACCGAATTAAAAACGCGGGAAAGTGGTCAAATTAGGCAGCGGGAAACTGCTACTCGCAATTCCTGATACTCAATTAGAACGAGAGTAGAGCTTTCTTATCTTGATATAGGAAACAGAGCCAATACAAAAGAAGAGCGAATCAATTAATACTGGACCAGAGTGAACCTTCGGTGGAAAGGTAGACAACCGAAGTCTCCCAATGGTTCAGACCCAAAACTCAATTCTCAAGCTAAAACTTGTTCGATTAGAACTTATTGAGTCAAACTTAATTCCCCATTTATTCAAGTTGCTTATTAATTTAGTTACTCCAATTCTCGAGTGTGCCGATATAAGAGTACTCAATTTAGTTTTCTTGAGTGTGTTTTATGATTATTATGTTGAGGTAAGGAGAGTTTTAGGTTGATCCATCTGAAATGGATCAATGTTCCACTGTCTAATTAAAAGTAACTGTACGGACTGTTCCGACCCTGTTTTTAACGGCGTTTGCGTATTTTGGGTATCATGAGACCTAAGTATGGGGACGTTCTTATTTTCTAGAGTGGGGGGGGGGGTATTTTGGTAGTGGCCTTTAAGCTGTAACGGTTTTTTAGTCTCATGTCGCAATTGAACCGAATTGGCTCCGACCGTTCGAGGTAGAAAAACACGAGAGATAGTGTCCCTGACTCTTGAGCCAATGGTTATAGGGCCTATTTTCCTTTAACCTCATATGTGACTTAGGTAGGCGAGTGTTACATAGTGTTTTTATGGCGCTCCTGGGTGTTTTTACGACATCATGACTACGGAGTCGAACCCACTTGACACAGCTCTGGGCTACATGCCCATTCTAGAGTACTGGTGGTACGGTTCAGCGGAAACGTGTAAACCTTCCGGTTATACCTTGATAGATTTTTTAAGAAAACTCGAGAAAACTTCCTGGTACGCTCTCCGAACGAGGCTTAGCTAACCGAGTAAGGGGGGTAACTAGGGGGACAAAAAAACGAGCAAAAGACAAAAGCGAAACAAAAAGCGAAAAAGAATAGAAAAAGAACAAAAACTAAAAAAAAAACAAAAAAAATGACAGTGACTTTGACACTAGATTAGTTGGGATCGAACCTTTATATTAATTGAATAGTATACCCATACTGTTTTTATAAGACCGATCGTTTCGATCAATTCAGCAATTTAATAAGGTGCCTGAGTGTGGGGCGTTGTTAAGGGTTTTCAGATAGCTTGTAACTTAGCTGGACCACTAGGATACTTAACTAGAAGAGGTGACCAGTCGAGTAGGAAAGTGGTTCACAGGGACTTAGCTGGACCATTAGGAGACTTGACTGCAAAAAGTGACCAGCCAACGGGAAAAGTGTTGCTGGTGATCAGGTGCAGGACACGTCAAAGAGACAACCAGCACGGAATCAGAACAACAAGAGAGGACGGGGGTGTTCTCAAGTTGGTCGAACGGGTATCGTTAAAATCCACATTACATTATAGGAGATAAGTGTAAAATTGGATAAGCGGAACCCCACTGTTTTGAGGAACGTTTTTACTCAAGCAGAGTCTGGAAACAGGTTCTACGGTTTTCTCTCAAGAGGTTTAGCACCCGGCGCTTAAGGTAATTTTCGGCTTAAGAGGGAGCTAAAGAGGGGGGAGGTTAGAAGGGGGGCTGGTTAGGTTAGAGGTTGGTGGTTGTAAATTGTAAAAAGGGGGGACACACTAGAGTAACTAGTTGATCGACATCGTCAATTTAGTTACATTAGAATCTTACACGCGTTGATTATAAGAAGCGGATATCCAAATTTAAGATAGAATTAAGGTAGGTACCCTGGTCGGATCGGTTGGGGGCAACGGAAGTAGACAACTTTTGTGATACCCCATAAGATTGCTAGCAGGGGGAGGAAAACGGGTGGCAATCAGGTACCAGACATTTTTTCTAATAAAAGGTTGACACAAGTCACCTTTGAATATGAGGTGGGTTTATCTCTCTTTTTTTATTATTTATTCCTGTTTAAATTTTCACGTTTTTGGTTAAAAATTTTAATCGGTTTTGAGCAAACAGATGATCAAAAGACACCCCCGAACAAGTTGGGTTTCATTTTGCATCAAAGTAATAAAAGGGAGATAAATACAGGGGGTTTAGTAATTCAAAATTTTGGCCAGTAAGGTTGGATTTTTTTGGAAAAGTTTTCACTAGAGCTCAAGTGGTGGTACCAGGTACAGTGGTTCAAGAGTCCCGACAACGAAAAAGAAGAATTCCCACTATCCAAACACTTGGTAGAGAAGTCCTGGGAAAGTACCAAAGAATCTTGGGAAAGTACAGTCTTGGGACAGTACAGTCTTGGGACAGTGGTCTTGGGACAGTACCAGGAAGCCTTGGGACAGTACAGAGTCTTGGGACAGTACAGTCTTGGGACAGTAGTCTTGGGACAGTAGTCTTGGGACAGTACAGTCTTGGGACAGTAGTCTTCGGACAGCAGTCTTGGAACAGTGCAGTCTTGGGGAAAGTGGTCTTGGGACAGTGCAGTCTTGGGACAGTACAGTCTTGGAACAGTAGTCTTGGGACAGTGCAGTCTTGGGACGGTGGTCTTGGGACAGTACAGTCTTGGGACAGTAGTCTTGGGACAGTGCAGTCTTGGGACAGTGGTCTTGGGACAGTGCAGTCTTGGGACAGTGCAATCTTGGGACAGTAGTCTTGGGACAGTGCAGTCTTGGGACAGTGCAGTCTTGGGACGGTGCAGTCTTGGGACAGTACAGTCTTGGGACAGTAGTCTTGGGACAGTACCAAGAGTCTTGGGACAGCACGAGAAAGTCTTGGGACAGTACCAGGAAGTCTTGGGACGGTACAAAACAGTTGTGTGACGGTACTAAAAGGTCTTGGGACAGTGCGAAATAGTTCAACGCTCAATTAAAAGCAGCAAAAGGACCAGTCCGAACGATTAAATTGCGAAAGATCCGTTCTATTAAGATCACGAATTGAAAATTTTTTTTATTCTGTAAGGGAAGTAGGAACGTTTTTTTTAAAGAATTTTTATCCTTATAATAGAATTTTGTAAACAATAATATTGTAAATAGAGGCAATTGTAAATAAAAATCATGAGCCGGAGTAGGATACCGATAGCAGAAAGAAGAGTTATAGAGTCAAAGACAAATCATCGCAACGAAAGGTAACACCGTTTGACCCAAGAAAAACAAGAAAGAACTTTTCAGTGAGCATGGTCAACACACGAAGCGCAAAAGAGAACAAGAAGAAAGTGAGCGCTGAGGAGGGACGAACGGAACCTGCTATAGATTTGATCTTGAGACACCAGATCAGAGTGTTGATGAGGTGGAGAAGAAGACAACGGAGTCGACACCGATGCCGAAGGCAGAAGAACAAAAGCAAAAGACGATGGAATTCTCGCCGATAGACACTGTGGAGGACACGACGAGCAACAAGCCAGAAACCATAAAGGACGAGTCTCAAACGAAAAGAACGTCATTCACAGAGAGGTTCGCAATGATGGTTGGAATGAAATCAAGAGACATAGTGGAGGAAGAACCGAAGGCCGAGAAAGGCAAAATGTTTGAAACAGTTTCCACGATAAAAACAGAGGCCAAGCAAGACGATGATCAGGTCAAACATGGGGCAACAGCTAGTCACGGAGCAACAGCTGACCATTAAACAAGAACTCCTATAGAGCTGGGCGATTTGATGGCGAAGTTAGATCAGATCGACAAAAAACTAAAGTGCAGCGAGGAGGATCGAGAAGTGATATGGAAGGAAATAAGATACAACAAAAACGAGTACCTGGACAACTATTTTAACCTGGCAAGGGCGACGGAGGAAAAGCTTCAGCAGATGTCAGACAAGGTAGAGGCCACTGACAAAGACCGAGAGAAGAACAACGGTGAACACCGTGAACAGTCAGCTAGGGAATCTGGAGACGAGGATGGACACTATGAGCAGAGACCAGGCGGAGAGTTCGTATGCCATAAAGTCCAAACTGGATGCCATCTTGAGAAACTCTATAACACAAGACAATCTGGTAACAAATCGGACACAAGGCAACAAAGTCGATTTCGCGGAACCACAACGGAACAAACGGGAGTCAACACCGTTACCGTTAACCCGGGATGCAGCAAGCACAGTACCGGGGGGGGGGCAAGACATTTATGAAGGGTGGAACCGCAAATACGACGAGTGGTCCAGGGGATTGCACGACGAACAATAACGTGGGACCGGATGCCATGACGGGGGCGAGCACCTGGGAAATGATGAACAGGACACTGGAAGCCTTCGCCATGAGGAACACCGACTCGAGCGAAAGAGGAGGTCGCAAATCGAGGAAAACCTTCAAGAAGGCTAAAGAATTTAAAGACGACTCAGATGGGTGCATCGACACATGGGTAGAAGTCATGAGACTACACCTGGAACAAGACAACATGAATGACGAGAGACAGGCCTGCACGGCGATATTGAGCAACCTAGAAGGCACAGCGTTAAAATGTGTAGTTGCGAAGAAGGAGGAGGAACGCGACACTGCGGAAGATCTTCGAAATATTGTTGAATCGATTCGGGTCGGCCATGAAGGGTCACCAAGCGATGATGAGCTTTGAAAAAAGAAGGCAAAGGGACGATGATTCAATTGATCGGTTCTGGATGATCTTGAGAGCTTGAGACGAAGGAGTGATCCTGAAGAGTCAACAAACAGAAGGAACTTTAGCATCGCCTCGAAGTTCATCGATGGGGTAAAAAGTAACGACTTGAGAACAATGTTGGCAACGTACTATACACTGTCGAAAGATAATGCACCGACTCCAGAAGAGATGAGACAAAAGTCAAGAGAGTACATGCTGATGAAGCCGAAGAAGAATCGTACTCAGAGAACAGGAATATGCAAGGGGGAGTCAACCACAAAGGTCGTCATGGTACAAGCCTAGAGATGACATGGACAAACGTAGATCAAGTGCAAATTGCGGGTCAGCGGATCATCACGTGCTGGACTGCACGACGTACAAGCAGGGCATGAAGAGTCTATGATATGCACCGGATGAGGAAGATATGAGCTAGATGGAAGAACACGAGTTCTATAGTGGCTTGATCATCAAAATAGGTGCGAGTTGCTTCTTCTGCAATCAAGAGGGGCACTTCAGGATGGACTGTTCATTGTTTTGGGAAGCAGTCAAGAACCAGAGTCACCCCAAGCACAAAGTGGCGTTAGCGGCGGTGCAGAACCAGAGAAACAGACAAACTGAGTTTGAAACAAAAAAATTCGGAGGCACCGAGTGCGGAATTACCGACCAAGACGGTGAAGTCTGTAACGCATGTCAGCAGTGCCATGGAGGCCAAGGCCATGAATTCTCTGGAGCAGCTGCAGAGGCCATCAACAAAGTGAAACAAGACCTAGCCACGAAGGAAATAGAGCCACGATTGAAACAGGAGATCGAAAGGCAGAAGTTAAAGGAGACGTTAAGTGGGTTAGTGCCAAAGCCAGAAGCCGAAGTGGGAGCGACAAAGAGTGGAAATTGCAACACTCTGAACATGATGACGGAAAGCCATTCGGCATAACGAAGATTGGAGCCAGGATAATGTCAATAATCACAGTGGGCGGCCACGAAGTAACGTGGAATCTAAGCGAACCCAGCGATCAGACAATAATGCACATTGATGTGTAAGCAGACTACTTAAGTGCAATAAGTCCGCAGATAAGGCCATAAAAACACTATGTAACAGTCGCCTACTTAAGTCACATATGAGGTTAAAGAAAAATAGGCCCTATAACCATTGGCTCAAGAGTCAGGGACACTATCTCTTGTGTTTTCTACCTCGAACGGTCGGAGCCAATTCGGTTCACTTGCGACATGAGACTAAAAACCCGTTACAGCTTAAAGGCCACTACCAAAACACCCCCAACTCTAGAAAATAAGAACGTCCCCATTCTTAGGTCTCAAAAAACCCAAAATACGCGAACGCCGTTAAAAACAGGGTCGGAACAGTCCGTACAGTTTCTTTTTATTAGACAGTAGAACTTTGATCCATTTCAGATGGATCAACCTAAAACTCTCCTTACCTAAACATAACAACCAGAAAACACAATCAAGAAAACTAAATTGAGTACTCACATATCGGCACACTCGAGGATTGGAGTAACTAAATTAATAAGCAACTTGAGAATAAATGGGGAATTAAGTTTGACTGATGAAGTTCTAATCGAACAAGTTTTAGCTTGAGAATTGTATTTTGGGTCTGAACCATTTGGAGACTTCGGTCTACAAGAGCAGCTCCGAACCAAGGAAGCTAGCCGAAGTGGTGAAAGAGATAGAGGTCTCGACAAGTCTGGCAACCGAAGAAGATTTCAAACCTCAGAAGGCAAGCTCGAAAAAGGGTTCGACGAATGGACAAACATGGGAAGTGGATGTTGGCAAAGAATGGATCTCGAGCGAGCATTAGGCTATTGGCAAACAAGTGACCAGCGATCCTCTTGAGAAGAATGCGACGAGGAATACGGCTCGACCTTGGTGGATGGCCCTAGAAACAATGAAGGAACTGGAGGACTGTCTGAAGAAGCTCGATCGTGGAGTATCCCGCAAGCGTCGCAATTGGGCTACTCAACAGAAAGCCGAGGTCAACAAGTTAGAATTGTGAAGCCAGCTGAAGCGAACTTGGCAGAGCTTGTTGCATGATTACTTTGAGGAAGCGACGAGAACACCTTTGTCTGCATTGCCTTTGTTGGCAAATCACTTCGTTAGAACAGCGGGACAGCTGATGTTCGCGTGGAGCCTAGTGGGAATAGAGTTGGAGGTATTGTCTTCACATGATAAATTAAAATTGGGCAACAAAAGCCTAGAAGTTTACCAGATGCTGGTATAGCATGTCGCGAGAGATAATTCCGGTTTGAGTCTCGCGAGAAGAAAAGATGCCACTTGTTTCATGATGTAGATAATGTCCGTAATGACCGACAGTACCAGCCAAACGTGTCAGCAGAGAGCAATCGGAAGTATGACAATGGAAAGGAGAATCTCAGCGGTCATCCTGAATGTATACCAGAGTACTGGAATAGAAAAGGAGGATGGCTCCAGGCAGTCTCTAGAGAATCATAGAAAACTAGATGAAATATGGAGGTTCTATAACTCGAAATTTGCAGAAGGACATGACGTGCACCGTAACTTAGCCTCGGCTGGAAAGTACTCGAGACCCAGTAAAAAGGGAGAATATCAATACGTGTCTGGAGTGATGGGAATAGCATACAACCCCTTCCTGGATTCAGAGGCCGGGAGCGGTAACAGGAATCACGAAGTGACAGGGCTATTAAAGTTTTGGAAGGAAAAGATGATCGAGATAAACCCACCAGATAGAGAGAAGCCGAGCTTGGGCTTGATTCTCGAGAAGATGCCAGAAGTGAGGAGTGTGCCGCGCTCAAACAAAGAGTCGAATTGAAAATGGGTAATGGAAACGGCATGCTAGTTACGAACTTAGGAGTGGTTTGGAAGTTGCTGAGACCCTCTTGGTGCCCACATCCCCACGCAAGCCTGATCGTGGAGGTCACGGAGCGAGTGAGGCTTGCACCGACAAAAGACGAGGACCTAGCAACACTGAGTATAGTACACAAGCTGATCTTGCCTCAGATGAAAGAGTCAGGCGAAGCTACGAGCAAGCTAGGATCGGTGAAAAAGATGGAGCCGGGTAGTTGTCTTGACCTGACGTGTGGAAGCGGAGAACACACTTGTGATGGACGACCATGCGTCAGGATACAGTCCTTTCAAAAAGAAGACCTAATCACTTGGTTTGGAGACATCACAGAAAGGGAGAAGAGTGAAGTACAGATAGTGGCTGAATGTTACGCGAATACCACCGTGAACATAGCAACAGCTTTGAAATTCTTCTCAAGACTGTGTAGTCTGCAATCACTGGAGATGCTGGAGTCTGAGCACCATTTGGTGACTGCGTTGAGCGTGGAGTCGTGGCCAGGGGCGTTGCAAACCACCCAGAAACACATCAGAGGGTGGAAGATTGGTCTTGAGGCGGAAATGGGATTTCCCGTGAGCGAGGCTTACGGTCTGCCAGTAAATGCAAAGTCCTTGGTGGGATCAGTAATGGCCAACCTATGTGGGAGCCACTATCCATTGCACATGGCGATGGTGGAGGTATCCAGTCAAAGAATACTGGTAGACAAAGACTTCTCGGTACCTCAGTCGTACGATTGGCCCCAATGTCGCATCATTCACTCAAGCTGTTGAGGAAGATACTGGGAACGGTGCCAAGGGAACAAAGAGATGACTTGAGTGAAATCTTGGGAGAAGAAATCTTGAGTTTGGAAGGTGAAAACACGAGTGATTTCGAGAAACAGAATGCCATCGGGAAGCCGATGAAAAGTGTCCCAGCACAGGAGGAAAATGATACAACACACGAGAAGATGACGGAATTGGAACCTCTGCTGGAAGCCTCGGGAGAACGCAATCTCCGAAGCATCGATATTACTCATGGGGAATGCCCTTGTCATTGCTTTGCACAGACAGTGTGGTACCCGGAGCACTCAAACCTCTGTTTAGTGTGGGACGTGGAAGAAATTCGGTCTATCGGATCACCCGATCATCGGCAGAAGGTGACCATCTTGGTAGTGAGTACGATGTTGGCGTTGCGATGGATCGAGGAGAATGGGACGACATATCGGGAGTCGAAGACACCAACGGAGGAATCGATATACGCTATCGATTATAGCAGAAGACATGAGTTGTTTGAGACTGCATGCAAGGTATTCGCCATACCGATGGAAGTCAAGCACGTGTGGAGCCGCATAAGGTTCTTTCCGTGGTTTCGAGCGACGCTGACGTCTTGGCTGTACATGGTGATGAAAGATCGCATGAAGAAATATCAAAAGGAATATCGACAGTTCCTGGCAGAGATAGGACCGGAAGCCTTCAAGAGACCTCTGCTGACCCAACGAAATGCGATCACGACAGGTTGAAAAAGAGTCAGTAGGGTGTCTAGAGACAATACCAAAACAAGAGAATCAATACTGGAGGAGGACTTGGCGAAGAACGTGAGCTTGAGCCTGCACAATTCCTTTTGCTTGAACAGGGAATCGAAAGTGAGAGGTTTACCAAATCAGGCAAAGAGGTTGCAAGAGCAGAGGGAGTGGATGCGAACTTTCGAACAATTAAAAGCGGGGGAAGATATTGTTATCAGCTCCGATGATGAGGAAGCGCTGCTAAGGCAGATCACGGTGTCAAACTCATCAGGGCCTAGCACCTCGAAGGCTAGGAATACGAAATGAGCAGGGAGCTCAATGTGGGTTTCTTGAGTCTTGAGAGGGAAGGAAAGGAGGCTCGAGTGTGGACTCGGATGAAATCCGAGGTCACGAAAAAAATTTTTAACGAAACAATATATTTTTATTATAATGCTATAAATATTATACAATCAAAATGCTGCATGACAATTTCCTGATCGAATGGGACAAAAAAAAATTAAATCATTAGCTTGCAAAGCATGAATTAAAGGTGCAGGTGTATGCAGATTTTGGTTGCTGTTTAGCGATAGTGTGATAATTTTGCATGGTTGTGAATTTTGGGGTGTAGATAAACTTAAGTCTGCTGTAAACTTCTGTAAATGACCACTGGCACTGTATCTTGAGCAACACTCAGCATTCTGGGGACTCACAGGCAGACGGCAACACGCGATAAGGACATCGATCTCGAGTCCGGGGAGTATGTGCCAGTCGGTCATATTTGGAAGTTTGACCTTGAGGAATACGGAGAACGTAATTTTGGGGTGAAATGTAATTTTTCAAAAATTCGAATTGAGCCTGTCATGCTCAAATTTCTCGCAAAAACTGAAAATCTCAGAAATACAAGATCAGAACGACCGAATTAAGAACGCGGGAAAGTGGTGAAATTAAGCAGCGGAAAATTTCTATTCGCAATTTCCGATACTTAATTAGAACGAGAGTAGAGCTGTCCTATCTTGATATAGGAAACAGAGCGATTACAAAAGAAGAGCGAGTCAATTAATACTGGACCAGATTAAACCTTCGGTGGAAAGGTAGACAACCGAACTCTCCCAATGGTTCAGACCCAAAACTCAATTCTCAAGCTAAAACTTGTTCGATTAGAACTTACTGAGTCAAACTTAATTCCCCATTTATTCTCAAGTTGCTTATTAATTTAGTTACTCCAATCCTCGAGTGTGCCGATATGTGAGTACTCAATTTAGTTTTCTTGAGTGTGTTTTATGATTGTTATGTTGAGGTAAGGAGAGTTTTAGGTTGATCCATCTGAAATGGATCAAAGTTCCACTGTCTAATAAAAAGTAACTGTACGGACTGTTCCGACCCTGTTTTTAACGGCGTTTGCGTATTTTGGGTATTTTGAAACCTAAGTATGATGACGTTCTTATTTTCTAGAGTGGGGGTATTTTGGTAGTAGCCTTTAAGCTGTAACGGGTTTTTAGTCTCATGTCGCAAGTGAACCGAATTGGCTCCGACCGTTCGAGGTAGAAAAACACAAGAGATAGTGTCCCTTTCTCTTAAACCAATTGTTATAGGGCCTATTTTTCTTTAACCTCATATGTGACTTAAGTAGGCGACTGTTACAAGAGCGAGCGGGTTGAAGACCTCACGTCGAAAATTACTCTCTGTCCATACCTCCAAAATCCCATAGCAGAAACGTCGAGACGGGCTCCTTCGCTGGTGTTTCCTCTGAAGTCATCACCTTGAAGAACCGGAAGAAACGCAGGTTCGGGGTTAACATCAACCCCATAATCATAACCACAGAAACTTGCCGGGCCAACCCCACTATTATGTCCCGTAAATCATTGTGACGTTTGCTCCCAAAACCGCCGGTGGAACACTGAAGTGTGTGACTGTAAGTGTAGTCGGCTGAACAGACACACTTCGTAGGTTGTGAGGTTGTCGAGACGAATGGCGTATCTCATCCGAATAGCGACCCTGAAATCACTGCAACTGAGAGTGAGGCTTTTCTCCTTGTCGGGCCTACTAGTGAGCCAATGGTTGGCTCCTTTTTCATTGGTGTACTTCATCATGGCACACAGCTCGCTACCTGAGTTTTTCAGAGCGGCAAGTTTGGTTCTTTCGTGTGTTTAGTTATTTTGCCTCCTGATGTCAGCTTTGCTTATTTGGGCTTCCTCGTAGGATAAGCTGAGTTCTTGTTTCAAGATTTGCTCGGTGAGAATTTTTTTGAGAGTAACTGAGTTCTGATATGTGAGAGCAACATCATTGTTCGGCTCCTCAATAGCCATACCACCCATTCTGACAGGAAGTGAGATCAGGTCCCGAATATCAGTATTTACAGGTCCTTTGAACAGTCTTGTGACAAATTTATTGTTAACAGCACTTTCAAGAGAGTCAAAAGTGTCATCTCCTGCGTTCAAAACACGCTGTAGATAACCCCACTTTCTTTGAAGGCTGACAACATAGCCAGAGTAAGCCGCATGAGGTTCACTTTGTGCAATAGTAGAGATCTTATCTACCGTATCGGAGAGCTTCTCGTACTTACTCTGAAGGTATTGGCGTTTCCCAAGATCATCGCCAATGAACGCTCCCAGATATTTCCGAACAGTGTGGATGCGAACCCCGGTGTCACTAAAGTGGGTGCTGGCTGCTTCTTGTAGATCTTCTTTCACAACCAGATACGTCTTGTCCGCATTTGGATAATAGCCATACTTTCGACCGTTGACAATAAGACTATCCCACCATTTGCGGAGCCGGGACAGCTCGCCAGCACCAGCATCATCCTCAGCGTAAAAGCAGCGCTTGACAACCGCAAACATGTTGACCAGCGGTAGAGTTCCTAGCCCGTACATGCACATTGCAGCGCTATCTCCATGAGTGGTGCCTTCTTCGGAAGAGATAATGCCATTGCCAGTGAAGATCATAGAGGGTGTTCAGCAAGAGATAATGCCATTGCCAGTGAAGATCATAGAGGGTGTTCAGCAAGATCATAGAGGAGTTTCGGGCATAGCACCTGGTTATTTCTCAACGCAACTTTCCGGTTCATGCAATTAAACGCATTCTCAGCATCAATTAAAAGGCAACCTTCTGTCTCATTGTCCTCATAAAGTTGCTGCATAGAATGGACAGTCGCTTCTATCCCACCGGCATGACCTGCACATGTTTGCAGGGGACTCATGACTTCTCTAACCTCATCGCGCATCAATTTCATGATCACAGAGCTGATGATGCACCTGAAAATGTCTCCTATTCCCACCGGTCTGATTCCTGGATTATTATCGAGAGCAACAGCACGGGAAGCAAGAAAGGACGCGATAGGAGCAGGGTTGACAAACTCAGTGAATAACCGCCTCGCAAAGTGAATAACCGCCAAATCGCGCGAACTGTGCGAAACCTCGCAAGACCATCGCACAGTTCGCGCAAATTGGGGAAGTTGTTGGAGCAGATCATACGTCGTGCATTCAAAGCATCGACACCTGAAGGGTCAGCACTTCCACGAGCATAAAGGGCAGCAGTTTTGATGTTCTCAGCAGTTATGTCATTAGCAATGGTAAGAACAGGATCATCAACCGGACCATAGAGAAGACTACCTTGCTGAATGAGTTCCGACTTAGGATGCTTCTCTCTCAGGATGCTGCAAACTTCATCTGACATCGGCAATGGTTTGCTCTCCGTATCAAGGGAACTGATGGCCGTGTTGTACTTACCTGAATGGATGAGAGCAGAGAAACGCTTCGGGTCCAGTGGCTTCTGTTTGCTGGTTTTCATTGCATGGCAGAAGATCCTTTGAATTTCATCAGATTCTTTCAAAAGACCGTCGACATCAGTATCATTCCATTTGACTAACCTCTGCTGTAGACAGTTGACATGGTCCCGGTTTTTCGAATTCTTGGATGGTTTCTGAAGGAGAAGCACAGGAAGCAGAGAGAAAGCGAAAGTAGAAGATGTAGCACCTGCCGAAGTGCTGTTATACATTTCAGGCCAGCGACTCATTTCTGCAACAAAAGCTTTACCCGCATTACCAGACGGGAGCGCAAAAATGTTTTGTTTGTGGTGTACAGTTTTCATAAATGTATGCTCGAGTTTAGCGCCATGTAAAGTTTTTCCATTCAGCGTTTTTAACTCCTCTGGGTTTGTAGTGATGTAATCAGGCAGAGATCTATAGTTCCATACCAATGTGTCTTCAAGCTGCATACTCTTCATCGCTTGAGTAAGTCCAGAGGACAGACCCATGTTGTCGTCAATCATCATGTCCTGCATCTGTTGTGTGAGTCCGGAGGAACGCGATTGGCAAATCTGGTAAATGAGTTCTTCGTCAGTTGGTAGATTATTCACAACTGCTTGGCACGTGCCCGCGCAGCTGAAGTGATACCATCTACAGCATTGTTCACACAGAACTCCGCGGATGATAACAGTTTTCCCAAATCTACATGATTCTTTTCCACATGGAGCGGGGTCATCTTCGCTTCTGATCAGTTCACTTGCAAAACGCGCTCTTCGCTGCTTCGTTGTTATCATTTAAAGTTATCAGAAAACTATTTAATAAGTTTATCAAAACAATTAGGCTATTGGCATATTGCCTTAAAATTGTCTTATTACCCGTAACAGGCTAGTTTTCATCGTTTCAGGTAAATCGTGGATGAAGAGGAGGAATAGTAGTGGTCCAAGTATAGACCTTTGAGGTACTCCGCCCTTGACATTTTTTGGCGGAACTTTTTCTGGTTGATATGAACATATTAGAGTCTCTCAGATAAGTAGGAGTTGATTATGCCTATAACACTTCCGACTTGAGCAGTAGTTTATCATTTGGGACTGTAGCGAAGACTTTTGCGAAGTCGAGGTATAGCATGCTGACATTTTTCGTCGATTCGAGATCATTGTCTTTATGTAATTTATGAAGAAAGTATATTAGTTGTAGTATGGCTGATCGCTTTTTCCGAAAACCGTTTTAACCAGTGGGGAACTTTGTCCAGAAAAAAATATATATTCCATCATGGATTATTTATTCAAAAACTTAGAACAGCAAAAAAGAAGGCTTATCGGTCTATAGCAGGTAACGTCTGCTTGATTTCCTTCATTGAAGATTGGTTAAACCTGACTTGTTTTCCAAAATGTCGGAAAAAAATTTTTTAACGAAAGTTTAAAATAGCAGTTTCCTGTATTTACAAAGGGTGTGATGACATTTTTTCAGAATTAGATTTCCAATGTTATCTGGTCCGGTTGATTTGTCCGGATTTAAGTGGCTCTAAATATCATTTGATTGTTTTTATTTCTTTAACATTGGTCAATTTGCCTCGTCTGCCTGTTGGAATTGGTGTTTCACATCGGCCGAACACTGATATGAAGTAATCGTTCAGTAACCACGCTTTACCGCAGTCTTTGTTGCTTTCTAGCGTTTCGGATTTCATAGTAGGAGGAAGACTGGGACTTTTAGGATAAAATTTTAGATCTTTTTGTATTTTGCTGAATGTTCTACCTTCAAGAACGTTTTTCTGAAAAACAGTTAGATCCTTTTCAGATGATTCTTTAAATTGTTTTTCAAGTCGTTTCATTGGTGCTTTGATTTCCGATTTTGGGTGTTTGAATATTAAAATGGTTTTAGTTGTTTTATGATTCAAAAAAATTTTGGTTGTTAAAACCCATTCGGTTTGCAAGATTTTCATCGTAAACGCAATTAATGATGAACTCTGTGTTACTACTTAAACCAACATCCAATTGATCATTTGCTAGATTACAGAAACTTTATTTGACCAGTTTGGCGAGAAGTTCCGTTTAGTACAATTTAAATGCAGACATATAGCTCCAGTATGTTTGCGAATGTTAACGTCGCTCGTAATTATAGCATTTTTACAATCAAGCTCAGTAGCTTTTGAATATTTTTTTTTCAATAAATATTCTAAAGTCTGAAATATTCCACTGGTATTGGTTAGGAAACGGGGCATTATCGACGCAGCATATAAGTATTTCATTTCCTTTTATTGACAATTTTATAGTTTGTGTAATCTTGGTGATTGAGATGTATTTGGGCGTTTTCATGGGGAATTTTGTTTTGATTGCAATGAAGACTCTACCTTGCTTTGTTTGATTGTCCATCAATAAATGTCTGTCAATTTGGTGAACCTGATATTTTGTAAGATAAAGTGCGTTTTTTGGAATGTCTGATGTTAGCCAGGTTTCTGTTATACATATGATGTCGTAGTCAAATGTTTTCAAGGTTCAAGGTGTTGGTAATTTCTCCGCGACGATTTTTTAGGATACTTTTAATATTGTATGTGAGCACTGTCAGTGTTGACTGCTATTTCTCATTTTTAGTTTTGTTTTTGTTTTCATTTATTTTTTCTAAGGAGCTTTCTTCGCTTGAGACACAGTGTCTGTTTTTATAGATCTGGACACAAAAAATTCATATTCTTATATCTTTTGTGTATAAGTTATTTTTCTTAGCATCATTAAGTTGCCTGAGGTTTTTCAGATATTTGTTTTGTTTTTTGGTATCGGTGCTGTTTAATTCTTGGTTGATATAGAGCGCTTTTTTGTATTCTTTTTTTTTATAGGCTGGTCTTAGAATCATGTCTGGGCTAATAGGGTTTTTGGTGTTTTTGTTGCTTATCGGCGTTTTGGAGCTTTTGGGCGGTTGCTGTTTGTCTTTTTCATACTTACCGAGTTGTTGTGCTTTTGTTATTTTTCTATCTTCCACTCTGAGGATTTCAAGCAAAGCTTCAATTTCCTTGATACCGGAGTGAAGTCTATCATCGACTGTGTCAGTGTCTTTCTCGGGTATACCTCTTATGTAGAGGCCTAGAGTTGTTTTTTCAGGAATTGTAACAGTATTCCGGGTTTCATTTTTTCTAACGATTGCTTGTATGATTTCTTATCACTTTTTTGTCTCTGATTTCATGTTGCACAATGCTCATTATTTTGTATGATTTTTTTTCGTTCAATGTTTGCATTTTTTCCAGAAGTTGTTTTCGATTGATTAATCGTTCTTGCTTGGAACTTTCTCAGTTGTTGATCTAATCGATCATTTTCGTGTTTAGTTTCAACTTTGGCCAAGAAAGTTTGTTTTTTCGACTTGCAGCTATGGCAGATGTGTAAGACATTTTCCATCAAAATTATGAAAACATCAATGTTTTTGTGATCAAAGTTGGTACAGCATACAAAATTGTTATCATTTTTCTTTTGTTAGCGCAGTTTTCACGAGTCATTTTGTAACACAAGTTTTTGAGTAACGCAAGTTCTTATTAGAAATGTATAACTTTCTTCTTTGATTGAGGTGAGGAACTTAATTTCCTATGAATTTTTTGGTTTCGAACTTTAGACCGGTGGAACTTGAAGGGACCTTTGGCTCAATTCAAATATCAAAAAAAAATTCCCGGTGGAATTTGAAGGGACATTTGGGAGTAATTATCTGGTATGTAACAGTATACACTAACAATTTGACTACTCCAAAAAAAATTGACGATAACTGATTCCAATCTCGTCAATTACACTGGCAGTTATTGGCAGGGCAGTCTATTTCATCATTATTTCTTTTATATTGTTGAGTTCTTTACTGTAAAGATTTTTCAGACCGTTGTTGTTTAAATGATACAGGTCTTTTTGCTGAAGTATCGTTCTCCGGACCGATAGTGTGCAACACCTCTGTATTTCTACTTGTTTTACGCGTTCCTACCCTGTTTGTGCTCGCTAGTGGCTTTACGAATGTCGTTTACACCATTCGATCGAGTTTTATTTTCGCCATGTTCAGGAAATGTCTTGGCTCGTTCACAGAGAAAATTCGCAAGACCGATAATTTTGTCAGCTACTAAGTAGAGGGGGGTATCAGTTGGCGTTGTATAGTAGTAAAGGTCGTTACCACCAATGGAGAGAATTATTGTATCAAAGAATTCTTTAAGGGAAGATAGTCGCAAAAAATGATTTGCACTTGCACCAGGTAGCGATAGAATAATCAAGTTTCCAGATTGCAGGTGCCTCGCTTGGGAGCCTACAATTAAGAGGAACTTTGAAGATGAGGTTTTGAAGAGATTATAACTGCTTCTTGGGATAGGCATGCAAAATCTTGTCACTCAAATCCCCCAGTTGAGGGCCTTCCACACAAGATTTGCAATTTCATACCCTATTTATTAGGTTTATTAAGAAATAATTGACGTGTCTATGAATTGCGTCTTATGCCGTGATCTGCACCCACGTATACAAAGGATAGCGCGTAGCGCTCCTGAGTAGCGCGAAGTTTATCGTAGTTTTTGTATATTTTTTTTGTTTCTGAGTAGCTTTCATGCCTTTTTTCACTAAATTTTTCAGCTATGCGCTGCAGCCAAAAACGAGCGGGCAGAAGCTGCTCTGTTCGATTTGGAGAACTCTCTGTAGGTATTTTGAATTTTTTTTAATAATTCGTGGTACAAATAGGCGTCTTTCAATAACCTTCGTGAAGTTTTTGCGTGCACGTTGAAGACTTTGGCGTCAAAGAAAGTTCGGCTACATCTAGCGCCCCATAATCCGTTTGATTTTACATATTGTCGAGCGTCTTCATCAGTTGTGGTTGAATTGATGACAAAGCTCTCGCCTTGCACCGACTGAAGTTTCGGCTCGATTTCAACATCATAGCAACCCTGGCTCATGAGGTTGGCAAAAGTATCACTGATTTTGTCATGCCTAAGGTGGGGTTATCTATCCTTCGCACAAAGAAGGGCCTGGGTGAAATCAAAAAGTTGCCTACTTGAACAAGTCAGTTGAATGTTGGTTGGCTCCCATCCATATCAGAGATTAATTCGTTCCGGAATTCGGATTTATTGAGGTTGAAATTAGATCTGCTAAGTGGCTGTGCGTTTCACCAGATTGAGGCTCCTTTTTCCTTAGTTCTCTTTTGGTTTGTTCTTTCAGTTGTAAGTGCTTTAATTCTGTAAATATATTTTCTCGCTCAGATATAACTGTTAATGGGTCGTATCTGTCTAACACTGACGATGTTTTGAATGATCATTCTAAGAAATGCTCATAGTCAGAAGGCTATCTGATATTCAGACCGCTCAACTTCAGTGGCAACGAAGCGATGTCTATAAGTTGGTGGCTAATAATATCTTCACCAATTAAAATTGGAATGAGATTTTCGTTCAAAATCTTCTCGTATGCCTGAATGTTTTCTGTGGCGTTGAGGGTAGTTCCAGCTAAAAACTACAATTTTTTGTCCCATTTGGCGTAACAGGAGTACTCGTTTTGCGGTGATGTTTTCGCAATCTTGCCAAGTTTTTTTTTCTTTATTTTGTTATGTTCTTCTAATTGAGTTTCTAAAAAATTTTTACATTCAGTCTATGAAAGAACCAAGTACTCAGTCCCCTTTCTTCAGTTTGATTTCAATATTTTTGAATACTTTTATCGCATCGTTATATTTTTCATCTTTTACAATGAGCTGATATTTCGAAGCCTTTACATGATATCCAAAATATTTACCGTCTTTGATAATGTTGCCAAGACCTGTTCACAGGCTTTTCAAATTTCCGACTGCGTTTACGTCGTCTGCATACCAGCTATGAGTTCAGCTGTTATCGTTGACCAGTTTTAATAAGGTAAAATGCTAGCTCGTACATCGCCATGGATAATGGGTCTCCTTGTGCGGTTCCTTCTCTAGATTGATAAGTTTTTTTATTTATGAAGAGTTTAGATGGATTTGAGTGCGAGTTCTCTTTAGCGGGTAGTACACAAGGGCATATATTTGCAATGTTTTTCCAGGCCAGGTTCCGGTTGTGGGAGTTAAATGCATTCTTCGCGTCAATCAGTAAAGCTGCATCGGAATCTGTTTTCTATTATTGCTATCTAAGCGTATAAATTGCATATTCGAAGCCACATTTTTGGCCAAGGCATCGTTGGTGTTTCAATCCGAGTACAATAGCTTCGCTTTTTAAGCACTTTGTGATAGTTCTACCTGTTGTTCTGCGGATGACTTCGTCTATGCCAATTACCCTCACTCCTGATTTTTTTCGAAGTGGACTTAGTCGACATGCATTATATGGTTCACGAAGCTCACAACTTAGTATTTCTGTCATTATTTTTGGTTTAATTATGGCTAGTGGCTTTGATGTTTCAACTCCCTGTTGACCAAAGTGCGTTAGTATGCGTCTCCGCTCATTTGCATCTAGACCTGAGGGTCTATGAGAACCATGTGTTGTCATGGCAGCCTTCCTACATTTCTGGGCGTGTATTTGGTCAATGTGGATGAGTGAAAAGGAACTGTATCATCGGAGCATGATGTTTTATAGTGGCTAATTATTGGCTCCGCAGGAGGATGTTTCACAATGAAGATTTGCTCAACAGTTTGACCTTTGACGGTTTCCTCGAATGAGAAACACCCTTGGATTTATCAGTTAATTTAACAATAGAACTCAATATTTTTCCGCTGCTCATTAAATGATTAAATTGCTGTGCTTCAATTCCTAGTTTCGTTTTCTTACTCTTTACAAAGCGCATTAGCAGCGCTTTTCCTTCGTTAAAAATCCATGTAGTTCGCCCTTATGACATTGCTTAAGCCTTTCTGCTGTATTTTTTAAGTTCGATCCATCAATCTCCGATTTGCTTTTACTTGAGAGAATACCATGAGAAAACATCATGAAGTGAGGTAATATCATTGTTGCGTGCATTCCGTATGTGTTTTCAAGTGTTTCAATTAACGAGTCGAGGGTTCTATTTAGAGTTTCTATAAAAGATAAACCCAATTTTATTTATTGCGAGGATCATGATGACTGGTTTCCACTGCACTACTTGGTTGTTGATTGTTTTTTTTTGTTCAGGTGCAGAATTTGGCCAGGTGTCGGGTTTGGCTGTTAAAGTATCATTGCTGTTTGCAATTGCAGGTTTTTGATCGTTGGTCGAGCGGGCTTGTTGAAGTTGCGCTGGTGGGGCTTGGATGTCAGTTGTAGTGTTATCTGTAATCAAGGAGGTGCAGCAAATGCAGTTGAAATTGTTATCGTGGTCGCTGCCTCGTTTAATCCGCGTAGATGATTGCTACATATGATAAAATGTGTTTGATCGGACCTTATATGAGGAGGAACGGTACCGTCAAATTATCAAGAGAATTGAGAAACAAAATAAGCAAAAGTATTTGTAAAGAATTCATTACCAAAGAACGAGAAGTGAATGCCGTCTCGGTAGAACTTTTAGGAGGTTAGATTTTGGTTAAGATTGGGCGAAACAGTGAGTGTGTGTGAACGAGCAATTTAATTAATTAAGTTAAACAGCACATGGTTATTAATGCAGAGTTTGCGATTAACATCCTCGTTATGGGAGCTTTGGATTGTTGTAGGGATGGTTAATGTTTTGAGCTGAAACTTGTTCCTTATTAGGTTGATTTAATTTTCCTTTTTTAGCTCAAGTTCTCGTGGATGCAAGCTATTATCATTAATTTCGGCGATAATGGTTACTGTTTTAGAGCGATTTGGTTTGTATTGTAAAATTGTTTCTGGTAAGAGTGACATGTAGATTTTACTAGAGCTGGTTGGATATATTTGGTCCTTGATATGCCAATTACAAGCTTCTGTGAAAAGTCAGGTATGCGTACCGCCTGGAATCGGGGCACCCACTTAAAACACAGATAGCGAATACTTTGGAGAAGGCTAGGGAAGCTTCACTCGCCTACGGCTGAGACTGCGAGATTTGGTAAGATAATCAGAAGAGGAAATCCCAGCGCGCATATGATTTGAAACTACACACGCGATAATTTTGAACAAAGAAAGAAAAATCTATTTAATTAGTTTATCACAACAATTAGTCTAAAATAACAGTGCCATTGATGATAAAATGAAAAAAAAAATCTGAAGAGAAATGGATTTATTGCTAGAGAAATCAATACAACAAAAAACATTTAAATCCAAATTGTGGAAGGATAAAAACAATAAACAATAAAGAACATGATAAACAGTGGCAGAAAATTAAGCTGCCAATTGTACCATAGCATTTGACAAAATACCAAACAACTAGTCCACCTTAAGTTTTGAAATTTAAACAAGGAGAAAACTATTCAGATCCGTTTTCAGTTGAGGCAACGCTACACCAAATCTGATTTTGTGGCGATACTTAAGCTCGTTTGCTCATTCTTTAGCGCTCCCATAGTAGTTCCTATCGGAGCTGAACTTCTTACTGCCAAGAATAATGAAAAACCTCATTTTAAAAAAATGTTGGTAGCTTTTTCAAAGAGAGAGAGAGTGGACAACACCCCCACTATTGTTGCAAAGCTTTCAAAGAAGAACCATGTCGAAGGTATCTGAAAGCTGCAACAATGTCTTTTTTGAAAAAATCTAGCAAACTCCTTGCGCATGGAACTTTTCTAGTTCCATTAGTAAGGTTAGTAAGGGAAGGGGTCCAAACACGGGAGGGATATAGCAGTAAAGAAAAAAAGTGAAGCATGAAGGACTATTTACTCAAACTAGAGAAGTTGAAAGATAAGTTGCGTCTTGAGAAATTGAAAAGATAAATTTTTACCTGAAAGGTGCCTGAAAGATTTTATTAAGATAAGCAGATTACAAAAATCTGAATTCCTTACTTTTTCTTATTGTCAAATAGAAGCTATAGCATCAGGGTTTTATCGTCTATACTTAAAAAAATCTGTGTTTAATAAACATCAAGAAGAAAATTTCGACCTCGAACAAATTCACAAGTTGAGCTATTCCTCCTTGATGCTCTCTTTTTTTCTCATGAGGCAGTTTGGCAATTGGAGCAAGGAAAGGGATTGGTTCCCTGGGCGTGAAAAGAGCCAACAAATTTGGAGGTAAACAGTACGTCATTGATAAAAACACATGTAAACTGAAAAGGCAAATAGGTATCATCATGATATTCGCAAAGAAATATTTCTTGGGAGGATCAATTAAGAGGTTCCGTCACACTGTTAGCCTAATTGTTGTGATAAACTTAATAAATAGTTTCAGATAAAATTGATATACTGGGACAGCCGTCGTGGTCCCCTGCAAATTACTTTGACTGGATTGTTTTACCGCTCGTGGACACTACTAAGGACTGAAACTTCTAGGGCAAATAAGGATAGGAAAAGGTACGAGGAGATACTAATGAAAGCAAGATCACTGGTGCAAAAAGAAATTGACGAACAGTGGTGGGCATGTAATGAAACACATTTTTTGGCGGATATCAACATTTTCTTCTCACAATTGAAAAATTAAAAAACATCTGGTGAAACGTTATGTGAAATAGAAGGCATATGCAAAAAGGCATATGCAAAAAACGTAAGGCAAACCCCAAGAGACAAAGCCGTTGAAAAAACGAGGAAATATCTCAAAGATAATGGGTTGCTGGCTGTGCCTTTTGATAAGTGGGTTGGTTTTTGCATAATGAGGAAACAAACGTATGAATCAAAGCTGGAATCCTGGTTGCAATCTGCTCAATTTGTGAAAAAAGATGCCACCACTGATAAGGTTATACTGAAAATTGAGAAGGAACTTAACAAAGAATTACTAGCCATGAACAAAAGAGACGAGATAAGTGATCAGTAATATTCTAAGATGAGGTCAACAGGGGGGCAACCGGCCCGTTTGTACGGCTTAGCTAAGGTACACAAGGTTGAGACACCCCTACGACCAGTACTATCACTTCCAGGCAGCTCGTATGAGAATCTTAACAAAATGCTTTTTCTAATGCATTCAAGAAGAATAAGTTTATCCCAACTTACGATAGCCGATAGAGTAAAATCTAGATCGTTATGAAGCTAATCAAGTATATTATTGCCAAGAGAGAATTCATTTGAAATGTCGTAGCAGAAAGATAACTTTTTACTTTTAGTGGGATGAAAATTTAGATCATTTGTAATTGAACAATAGATCAAGGAATCCAGATTCTGTTTTATGAGATCGGGCAAAACATAGAAAAAACTTCAAGTCGGCACAGAGAAATTATGACCATGACCCAGTATTTATCGTTTGTAGTAAGTCGTTATTGAATATAACAAATAATAGAGTTTTCAGCACACTACCTTGAGGAGCTCCGGAGTTAAAACCAGCTGAAGAAGAAAAAATTTAGTTAACTTTAACTGTCGGAAAACGATCTGCAAGCTAGGAGTTGCTCAAAGTCAAGTTTTTTCTGCAAAAACGAGTTTTCGCAAATTTGGCAAAGAGTAAGTGCACGAAACTGCTGAATTAGATGCCAGAAATAATTTGAGTAACAGTTCTCCTCCTTGTTCTGACAACGTTGACAATCAAAAAGATGACGAACCATAGGAGGGATAAAATTAAACATTATACGCTTTAGAATGAGCGGAATTTTAGACAGTATACTGATTGGGCGATAAAAGATTATCTTTGAGCGGGAATCAGACATGTGTAATGGAACGAAAAGAGAAATTTTTACAGATGTCAGGCCAATCAAAATATATATTGTAGAATCAGCCCAACACGTGCTTTCTCGGAATAGAAAAAGTGTTGAATGTAAGTTAAATTGAAAACTCGACTTATTTATAAATACTTAATTAATTATACTCAAAGCTTATCTCGGAGGCATATGATTTAATTACAGGAGTTTAGTATTGAAAAGGTTTATCAAGGAAGGATTTTATAACCAAATGGTTGCTCTGATACTTCAATTTTTATGATGTTCCCGGGTTGCCCCGTTCCTATTCTTAACCTGGGTAACTATTGTTTTTACCCAGATTACGAAGGTTTGCACCTGTTGTCAGCTTCATCTGACGCTTTTTAATGTGAAGTTTTCTCTCGCCGGTCAAGGGGTTTGCCTGATTGACAAATTTTTTTAATGCGTGACAGTTCTCAGACATCATAAGTTAGCAATGATCTTTGCCAAACTAGTTCAAATTATGATCTTCACAATTTACCAACAAGGAAACTTCGGTCTCTCTACAAAGTCATACAAAGGATTTAATCATGATTTGTGGTTGCAGGTTGGCTTTCAGAACCAAGAAGAAGACAATTTGGAACTTTGTAAGCATCCATCGAAGAAGAATTGTTACACCTTCTGTCTGCCGCATCTGAGGTTTATTTCGGAAAAATACACGATCAATTATTTTCCGCAAATTGAATTGCAAAAATGCTCGAAACCATTTGCAATTTCAGTGTCCTTCTTAAGTATTTGCTTCGAAAGTACATTGAAGAGAGATGCATTGCTGTAAAGAGTACATTGCTGTGGATTTCAGCTTGAATGGACTTGTAACATTTTCTTTATGTAGTTCAATCAACTTGCAATTTAAACCTTATATTACGGTTTAAACCATTTGTATTAGCGAGTTGTGCATTGAACTTACTTAGGAAAACTTTCGTAGGTTTGTTTGTTCAAGATTGAGTAATTGAAATGTATGAGATGAGTAAAACAGCGGTACGCCACATTTTTTTTGCCAATGCTCCCAAAGGTAAATACTACGACGTTTTGAAATCTAGTAGTGAATACGCTCTTGAGCTCGGTTTCACCGGTATACCAGAAAAAAAATCAAGTAAAATAAAAAAAACAGATCGGGTGAAAATTTTTGAAAAAAAGGAAAATCATTTTGCGAGTTTAATGATACATTTGGCGTCAACCCAAGCAAAATTTTAGAAACACCCATTTTTAATTCAAAATAGCTGTATTAAAAAAAGCAAGAAAAAGAACAACGTTTACTGAAAAACGGACGACAACAATTAGACAAGGAAATTACCCGAAAACGGTTGAAATCCGCAAACGTTTTTGTTCTTGATTAATAAAGTGCTAAGATCATCCGACTGACTAGCAGAAGTTTCAGGGGCAGTAAAAAAATTAGAAAAAAAATTAGAAGCAAATAATTACTGTATTTTTTATGCTTAATTCTACGAATATGATGACTTGCCTATCCTAAATTAATCGAAGTGTCGGACTAACTAGAGAAAATAGTTAACTAAAAAATTGAGCGTTTTTCACGAAATCTTTTTTGATGAAGACAACTGCTATCAATAGGATCATAAATATTTTTTGGGCACACATCGAAGACAGAAACTAAGATTTGCGTTAACTCAGCTTTTTTTGCCAGAAAATGCAGTTTTAAGATATCACACAAAGTTGTTTCAAAACTTCAATTGGAACGGGCGTGACACGTAAGAATTTTTTTTCACGATAATTTGAACCGCGAGAATAAAAAAAATCGTTGCGAAAAATTAGACGACAGACGTAGGAAGCGGCACTTTTAATTTTGATTATGACGAACGAATTGGAGAAGCAAAGAAGCTCTCGGAATTAAATGAATTGTGCCGCTATAATCGTTATTAGCCTGATTTCACGTTTTGAGAAAGCTGAGAGTAAGAAATGGAATCCCTCCTGATAATTGTGACCTTTCTCAAGGGCCAGGAGTTGTACTCCTGTTTTTTAAACTATTTTTAGCTTCCTGGAATGGCCTGATTATGGTTATCCAAGCTTACTTTTAGGATTTGAAAAGATGGGGTGGTTTACTCTACTGAACAAAAAGTAGTAAATTAGTAACATAGAAAAAAAAAGTTCACAAGAGACGTTATTGGGAGTTACCTTGTGGTCTGGGGATTTTGAGACCCAGCCATGAGTATACCATTTTCTCATGTACTTAATTTGTGCGGTTCGGCTGATATCCCAATGATATCAGCAGTTTTGTTGACCAAATATCATGAGAACGAAGCTGAATTGGCTGGCTATCGTAGAGACGTAAAGCTCTATTTTTACGCTGGACAACCAATTTAATATTTTGATTTTTTTCCCGTCATTATTTACTACCGGGCGAATGTTACATATGTGTTTCTATGAAGCTCAAGGCTCTTATTCGTATTATTAAGATTGAGGAGTCCATGAACTGAAGCCTCTGCGCCAAGCTTATGCTCACAATTAGGCTACTAAACAACAGCCAGAATGGTGGTACGACCCACGAAAGCCTTTCAGATTCCCTTATTTAACTTTTTTTTACCATAGTAACATCAAAACCTTACGTATAGTGAAGATTGCGGGCAGGCGGTCCGACTGTCCCTAAGGAAGTATATGACCAAAAACAACTAAAGATTTTTATGAAACCGAACTGTACTATATCAAGAAGAAACCAGAAAAACATATACTTATATATAACCAAAAAAAGGTAAAAATTTAAAATCAGCGGAGAACAACTTACCAGACATAGTGCGATCTGTTTTTCTTGTTTGTTTTTGTTAGTTAAACTAATTGAGATCATACTTGTTTCGAATCATCAAACTGTAGTGTCTTTTTTTGTACTTGTAATTTAGGGTTATTAGGGTGATTAAGTAGGTTTATACCAATTTTGAAACAATCAGAAAGGGTCAAGTGATTTTAAAAAAATGACCTTTTTATCAGTGCAAAGAGCAGCAAGAAGGGTCACAAGGACTTCAACAATCGACTCTTGATTATCGTTGAACAGAATTGCATCATGTTCTTCAAGATTACCACAGTGACTCACTGAAGAGACCTCGCGCTGAGTTTCGAATTTCCGAGTTAAGCTCCTTTGTTTGGATATTAGGCGGTCCCGGAGGGCTAAAGTTTTATTAGTATTATTAAACTCTTCTCCCGTTTTTTGAACCCTTATGTGAACAATTTTTTGTCAAAGTTTGATATTATAATCCCAGAGAAAACGCAATCTTTGAGATAACTCTAATTCATGTACCGGTTAAAACTATGATATACTGAATTACACCGTAATTGAACTATTACATTTGTAAGAATCCACTAAAATTAGTCGGCACATCTCGAGAAAAAATAAATGACGTCAGAAAAAAAAAGTCAAACCTTTTGAGTAAACGCGACAAAAATGGATGTTCTGGTCACGTACATTAGTGAATCGACAGATTTTAAAAACCGTTTGCAAGCAACTTCCTAGATTTTGTAGAAACTGGAATTAAAATGATTCATCAATACGGAGGGGTCCAGTTTGAGTGGTTTTTATAAAAAATCTTTTTTATCGCAACTCAATTTTATAGTTTTTTTTGTACGCTGACATAGAATAACGAGGGACTTTGGCGCTCAAATTATTGATTTTAAGCCTCAAGGGCAGGACTTGGGCTAGAAGTTAAGTGGAACCTTTTTAGCTAAGACGAAAACCGAAATGATTGGATGGTACATATTTTTACAACTAGAACCTAATGATATGAAACCTTCAATGCTTATCAGAACAAGTTCGGATCGCAATGATCATAAAACCAGCAGCTTATAAATGCTATTGGACTATACGCCTAGAATCGGAAATACGTTTAAAACCATGATGCATCTGCGGATAAATTTTTCCGAAAGATGGATGGCATAGCCTATGTTGTATAAAAATTTCAGGGGCATTCTCTTAACATTCGAATTTGAATGCCCTTACAAAGCAAATTTTCGATTCTATTCACATTTCTTCTATTTTTGACAACTCCACAGGACAGAGCAGAAGCGACCAGACGATTTGACGCTCGTCCAATGCGCAGCTTGTAGTCATCTTCTATCGGATGTAACGGTAGTTGACTCCCTAGCCCCTAGTATAATAAACGCAGGCTCGGTTTGTAGCCCCGGCGGCCGAGGTGGAAGACCGCAAAACAGACAAAAACAAATTATTCCACGTAAGCACTGTAGTTTTCACAGGGCATAGAATCTCTAATTGACAGTATTAAAGATAGAAACTTTTCTCGATGAAGTTCTTCATTTGTAAAGCCAAGGGAACGTAAACTCAGCCTATATTAAGTACCTGATAGACCGTAGCATCATATCAGGTCAATCAATTTGAGTTTCTTTGGTCTCCGGTTTATTCTCTGCATGTTTTAAATTTCTCAAACTGGTTGACTTGTTTCCCAACCATCTGACCCCTTTACTTTTCTTCAAGTTATACTAAACTTTCACATCTAAGAATGTTTTTTGACTGGGTAAAAAGATGACGGAATATTGTAGTACTTCGGTTACCATGATAAAATGAGAGCATATGATTTTTAATGCAATAACTGATGCTCTCAACTATTTTGGAAATGGTTTCCTTGCAATACTGTACGATGCAAGACATACGATCGAGAAAATAATCATGCTAACACATCTATACAGCTGACGAACATAAGGAGGTAGTGTGCCCTCGTTATAGGGTATGCACCCTCACAGAAACTGTTTTGTATACCGCATACACAAAAGATAGTTAAAGCAGCAGGACTGAAATGGAATGCAAAGGCGTGAATTAAGATGATAAAACTTTCTAAGACACGTAGAAACAAGGGAAAAGTGAGGATACATAGGAAATATAAGATGTTTGCTATAATGTTTATTTCGCAATTGGCGTTGCTTTCTGTGCGTTTCTTCTTTTTTCTCTTAATGCGATAAAAGCTGTTCTGATGATGGTAAAAGCATCTTTTTTATGATGGTCAGTCTCAACGTACGAGTTGTTGGTTTTGGCGAAGAACGTGCTTAGAATTAGTGGGTTAAAACCGTACGTGCTTAGAATTAGTGGGCTAAAGCTACCGTTCTCTATTTCCCGCTCGCGCTCGTTGTACTCAAATTTCTTGCACGTTTTGTTGCTCTTGAGAATCATTTTCAGCGGCTTTTTGAATACAGTGCTGCAATCCGAATGTCGAAGAAAGAACTTTGCGGCGGGCGCCAAAATCTCCGACATGAGACATCATGTGTAGCAATTTTTTCGGAGTATGTGCCTAATTATGGCTGATGCGTTAGCTCAATCACAACGTCTTTATAAACATTTGTAAGCATCTCTGTCTCCAGATTCCTCAGAGCATTGTGCTTCATGGTAACGAAGCCTTCTACCTGGCATATTAAGGCATGGTCGTTGCTATTTTCTTAGCCATAATCACAACTGCGCGCTAGACATTTGACTGGCCATCCTCATCTTAAGCTTATGGCAACGCGAACTCCTCTCCGTTGAAATAAATATCATGATATTTCCATGGTAGCGTGGTTAGCCATGTGTATGTGCCTTTTGTTTGGAGGAGTTCGAGGTGGCGTTTACTTCTATCGTCTATTTTTCCCAGGATATCATCGCAGTCAGCATCAGATCGGAGAATGTTCAACCTTCTAATTTCAGGTCTAGGCGCCATGATTTCTATGAACGGTTCGCCAGATATAGCGTCTTGAAGATCATTTTTCAGATGGGTTGAGTTCTCGTACGGTTGTTAGCATATTTTAGTCGGGTTATAAATGCTCAAGCCTCCAAATCTGACAGGAAGTGCAAGTATATTTCGCTCGACATCTAAGATGATTCCACCAACTAAAATTTGCAGGAATTCCCTGAGTCGTAGTTCAAAAGGTTCCAATATATCATTCAGTTGACCGAGTCCTCTCATCAAAAAGTTCAATCAGTTCTGGAGAACACAGTTATAAACTACGTAACACTAGTGTGTTTCAGATTCCACCATTTTTGATAGCAAGCTGATCTAACCAATCCAAACATCCAATTTGTCATGATTAAATTTTTTGCGTGCTTGGATATTTCCAATTACAGCCCCTAGATGTTTAGATGTTTTTGTCCCCCAGATGTAATGTTGATATTCGACCCGCAAAGATAGCTTAGGCTTTGATGGCAAGTTTTTCGGTTTTTGCGATGAGCCAACAGTTTGACGCTTTCAGGAAATATCCATCTTTGGGGCCTAGTTGGTTCAGCTGATCCCACGATCTCTTATCAATTATGAGTTCTCCTGGAGCTGCTGCATCGTCGGCGAATCCTTCTTGGACTAGTTTGTACATTTCGAGTCTGTTCATCAAAGGCTTCATGCCGATAGCATTGAAGGCCATTGCCATATTGTTTGCCTGTGCTGAAGGTGTTCGTTGCATCGATTTGTAGCATGCACTCAGTTGATTCTAATTCAAAGTTTTGATTACAGCGTGAACGGCAGCTTCGAATCCGCACTGTTGACCATTTTTTTTATTAGCCCCCGATCCTGCTCAGTGCAGTACCAACCGTGGGGGAGAGATGTCATCTATTTACCACAATCGGTCCTACCTTGAGGAGGCGGATGACTCTGATACCCCTCCAACCGTGACCGAAGTGCCTATGACCCTCTTGTTGAGAGACGTGTACCTAACCCACTCGCCTCCCTGTTGACCTTGACCATCGCATGTTTAGCTGACGCCTACGGCGTCTCTTACCTTTGCATTGAGAAGTTTGGCAACAGGTTTTCCCGCGACTCTTCGGAGAGTTTCACCAATGACAATCGGACTTATTCGGCCTTTACCATTTTTGTCGAAAGCTATCTCACGGCAAGCGGTCAATGCTTCAATTGATTTTGGGTTCGGACTTTCACGGCAGTCTTCAAGCCATATCGGCAACCGTATTGCAAAAGTATTCGCCGGTCCTCTTTCATTTAGCAGAGCATGCCATCTTCCGGAAACTGGCAGCGTCGAGACCACTTGGGCCATGGGATCCTCGAGTTTGCATGGCAGCTTGATGTATTTCTCAATAATAAATTGATTCAAAAACGATGTCCCTTCTAGTGTTATACCATGCATTTTCTCCGCCAGATGTGCTTCTCTGCTGTTGGGATGGAAAGTTTTATGCTGTCGCAGTCTCTCGGATCTAGGACGCCTGTAGATGCGTTTTTAATAAGTTTCTTCATTGCATTTGAGAGTCTGCCTTCTAAAACAAGCTTGGTGAATGTTCTGCTGGTGTTTGGTCCACTTGTTTTGGTGCTACTGCTGGTGTTTGGGCAACAGTAGCTCTCCTTGGATTGCTAGGGCTTCTTTGAACATCAAATCGATTTCTCCTCTCTTCCACCACAATAGGTTTTTCTCCAAGTGTTTCACGTGGTCTCTTGCTTTGGACCTTTTGCGAGGTCTCTGCATCATTTGCATTATGAAGACATGAAACATTTTGATAGCGTGATCATGAAGTAACTTACTTTTTGTGAAAACGTAAAGGTACACAAGGTTGAGACACCCCTACGACCAGTACTATCACTTCCAGGCAGCTCGTTTGAGAATCTTAACAAAATGCTTGCAAAGTTTTTTGACAACATCGATGGAGCAAATATAGAAACCAATACTGATGAGGCTAGAGAAACAATTGAAAACATTGATCTAGATCCGGATGAAACCATAATATCTCTTGATGTGAAAAGTTTGTACACCAACGTTCCCCTGAAGGAGGCAATCGAAATTGCTTTACAGAAGCTGTACAGCCACGAGTCTCCTCCTGAAATTCAAAGAGCCACCATGAAAAGGCTTTTGAATATGGCGGTCAGCAAAGTATGTTTCAAGTGTAATGATTCATGGTATGTACAAGTTGATGGTTTAGCAATGGGAGCGTCCCTCGCTGTAATTCTGGCAAACTTACGGCTGAAAGAGTACGAGTTTGCTCTAAGACAAGAAATACCGGTGGGAACGGAGGTACAGCAAATTAATGACAAAAAACGGCTTGTGCCCATGTTGCAGCAGGAAGGTCAAATATAGATCAAAGGTGGTTGAATGTGAGAGCTGTCCAAACTGGTATCATCTAAAATGCGGAAAAGTATCCGATGACGTATACGCATCAATAACCGAGATAGTCTGGTACTGTGAACGCTGCTGCCGAGCTAAGAACAAGGAGAAGGTTACTCCCCAGGTGAAACTGTTCCTCAGGTATGTGGATGACATTCTTAGAACAGTCAGAGGGGAGCCGATTTTTGCAGTTCACTCTAGAGAAAACTAATTCGGAGGGTAATTTGCCGTTCCAGGATTTGAACATAAATGTATCGCAGGGTAGGCGTGTAATTTGCAGTTGGTATCAAAAACCGGCCCCCCTCTTCTCGATGCCGCAAAATTCTCTTCATCCAATTTTGCAGTTCACTCTAGAGAAAACTAATTCGGAGGGTAATTTGCCGTTCCAGGATTTGAAAATAAATGTATCGCAGGGTAGGCGTGTAATTTGCAGTTGGTATCAAAAACCAACAGATACAGGGACTATACTGAACTATAGAAGCTGCGCCCCAACCCAGTATAAGCGTAGTGTTATCCAAGGCACTGTACACAGGGTTTTTATGAGTACATCTAGCTTGGAGCAATTTGATAAGGCTATGGAAACTAATAGGGTGCAATGGCTGACAATCATACCCTGAAAATTGGTCCGCAAAGGTGGCTTCATACGCCTTGTGCAAGATCATCGAGATAGTAATGAGAGGTGTTTGTCAGTTCAATCACCAAAGGATGTGAAGCCCTCAAAGCTGATTGTGCAATATAGAGGTAACCAGAGCCAATATTTTGCTAACAGGTTACAAAAATTAACTAACGTTCAAGTGGTTTTCACCACGAGAAAACTAGAATCATGAAGTCAGCATTTTCTAATGAACTCAAGTCAAGAGTGGTTTATAAACTGTCATGTAGTGGATGCACTTCCACCTATGTCGGACAAAATGTTCGACATTTGACCACTAGAATTGAGGAACATAAGAAAGCAGACTCACCGGTAGGCCTCAACCTTCAGCAATGCCAACTTGAGGGAAATAGCGCAGATCTTAGTTGGGAAATTATAGATAGGTCAAACAACCAAACAAAACTGCTAACACTAGAGGCAATACATATCAGAAAAGGGAAACCGGGCTTGAATACGCGTGATGATTTTAGGAGCAGGGAGTTAACACTGAAAATTTAGTTTCCAAATTTTTTTTGGTTTTTTTTTTAAAACGTACATGTCTAAATCGAAATTATGACTCAGAAACTTCCAGACACACTAATTCAAAAATGTTTTATTTATTTGAGAGGTTAAAAGTATTTTAACCTTAATAGTAATTTAGAGGTGAACTGTGATTGGCTAATTTTTTATCATGATGGTTTAGAACCAAATTGTATGTGATTTATTGTAAATAATTTTTGTAAATTGATGTTTTATCGTCATTTAGATTAGTTTTTTGTAAAAACCCTGACGATGCACATAGTTGCGAAAAAGTTTGAAATTTACTTTTAAGCAAAAATTCCTTCACATGATTGTAATTGGAGCAAGCTTCCTCAGAAGGACCCTTGACTACCTACCCTACGATCTAAGGGTAAATTATCGAAGATTCACTTTTGCAAAATCGGGGACTAAGCCTCTACCCAAACAACGTGAGTAAATTCAAAAAATTGCAGTAGTTACTTACAAAAGGTTCCCCAAAGTCCAGAGAAATCATTCTCTGGCACGACGTGATAAACAATAGTATCACAAAGCATCCCAAAAACTTTAATACGAAGTGTTCCCCGGAGCAGTTAACTGAAATCATCACGAATTTACAGCATCAAATAGCTGTGATCACATACATTTGTCGAAACGGTACCCCTCACATTTTTGAAAATTTACGGAAAACGAAACCTCTCATCTTCGACGCGATAAAACAACTTCTTCCTAAAGAAAAAACAAAACGACACCAATACAGTTGTTGCCCTCTCTAAACTACATCCCCCTCCGTCTCTTGAGCTGAAGTTGCTCAACAAAGTACTTTCGAAACGTCACAACCTTCGTTCACTAGTACTTCAGCAAAGATCAAAATTCAGAGTACGCGCCACCAAATCAAAGAGAGCAGCAGCAAAGAAAAAACAAGCAGCCCAATCCTCATCGCACTAATTCTGGTGAGTCTGATTTTCTTGAGACTGGTCTCTCCTGAGGTTTTTTATACCTTGTAGTGATAGTTCCAGGAAACATTTGTGTCCTGGGAAATATCTGAGGTTTTTATTCCTTGGAATATCAGTCCAAGGGAATCAAAAAACTCAATAAATCTTATCTAGACTGATCTTCTCCCGAGGTTTTATACCTTTGTACGTCAGTTCTGAGAAGATTTTTGAACAATATGGGCTCAGAAGATAGACCCAGAAATGCTAGCGTCTCCCAAGCATCTGAGAAGTCTTGTAAAACTTGCAAAAAGCCGATCACCAACAAAAGTAAAATCTTTAATTGCATTGCCTGTGGCGATTATATGCACATGACAAAAAACATGCACTGGAATATCTGAAACTGCCATCCTTGGAATTCTGGAGATCAGTCAGAACACCCTCCTGCTCTGTAACTGTTGTTTTGGAAACATAAGGAAAGAGTCGATGATCAACGATTTGATGCAAACCCGTCCATCCATTGCCAGAATAAAACTAAATGAAATCACCGAACAATTCTCTACATTTAAACAAGAGATAGATTCACTTAAGCAAAAGATAGATGAAACAAAC
>NC_087063.1:38441591-38684900 GCF_963678635.1 Symsagittifera roscoffensis | reverse complement strand
TTTTGGAAACATAAGGAAAGAGTCGATGATCAACGATTTGATGCAAACCCGTCCATCCATTGCCAGAATAAAACTAAATGAAATCACCGAACAATTCTCTACATTTAAACAAGAGATAGATTCACTTAAGCAAAAGATAGATGAAACAAACAAAAAACCACAAAACAGAAATGAGCCAAAGCAACATGCCTTAAACAAACCAGAATCAAGCTATAACAAAATCCGCATAAGAGGACTGCTTGAACTGTACTCAAAAAATTCAAGAGATAGACACGAATACGACTTGTAGGAGGTGAAAAAATTGTTTGCGTTCTTAACAGTTGAAGCAAAAATCACAGATTTAAATCGTTTAGGAAAATATGAATAAGGAAAAAGGCCACGCACAGTAGTCGTAATTATAACAAAAGAGTGGCGAAAACGACTGATACTAATGTCCCTGGAAAAATTGAAAAACTACGACAAAACTCTTTTTGTGTCAAAAGAGCTCAGCCCAAGTGATTTTCTGATTGAGAACAAACTTCTTATGAAAAGACAAACAATGATAGAAATTGGCCTATCAGCTAAAAACCTAAGGCTAAGGGACCTTGTCCTTTACCAATATGACGAAGAAAGTGGAAATTGGAAAAAAGAATTAATGGGCTAAAGCTACCGTTCTCTATTTCCCGCTCGCGCTCGTTGTACTCAAATTTCTTGCACGTTTTGTTGCTCTTGAGTATCATTTTCAGCGGCTTGGAAATGATGCACTCATATGAAGGCACAAATTGGAAAATGATGCACTCATAGGACGAATATGAAAAAGCAGTGTTAAAAAAGCTCATTGAACTTGACTATGAACAATTATTCAACTCCAAAAAAAACAGCTTGATGTTTTTTTAACAAACAACCCTGGAGTGATACTCAACTGGCATACGGACCAAACAGCAACAAACGCATAAAGCATTGACAAAGTTTCATGCTCAGATCATTATGCTTACTCTGCAACAATTAACATGGAAGCCAGTATCAAAGAAATAAACAAAGGTGAAAGTCTGAAATTTAACAGAGCCGATTGGACGACGATAAATAAAAAATAAAAGACAAACCTTTCATACCGTTTTGTTACAGTAGTGTAAATGAGCTCCTGCGTCAGTGGTATGCATGGTTATGGGACAAAATAAAGAACAACGTACCCAAGCTTACATCACACAGATCAACTCACCCCCCGTGGGTGACACCAAGTACGTCTCACATGCTAAAAAGAGAACGAACCTTAAAACGGCGTATTGATCGGCAAAACAAACCTACTTTAAACAAATCTACTTTAAGCTTTATTCTAAAAAATATTGTGTACTATCTTAGTGTACTATTTTAAATGTAGAGAATTGTTCGGTGATTTCATTTAGTTTTATTTTGGCAATGGATGGACGGGTTTGCATCAAATCGTTGATCATCGACTCTTTCCTATTGTTTCCAAAACAACAGTTACAGAGCAGGAGGGTGTTATGACTGATCTCCGAAATACCGAGGATGGCAGTTTCAGATATTCCAGTGCATGTTTTTGTCATGTGGGTATCATCGCCACAGGCAATGCAATTAAGATTTGAAGTTTGTTGGTGATCGGCTTTTTGCAAGTTTTACAAGATTTCTCAGTTGCTTGGGAGACGCTAGCATTTCTGGGTCTATCTTCTGAGCCCATATTGCTCAAAAATCTTCTCAGAACTGACGTACAAAGGTATAAAACCTCGGGAGAAGATCAGTCTAGATAAGATTTATTGAGTTTTTTGATTCCCTTGGACTGATACTCCAAGGAATAAAACCTCAGATATTTCCCAGGACACAAATGTTTCCTGGAACTATCACTACAAGGTATAAAAAACCTCAGGAGAGACCAGTCTCAAGAAAATCAGACTCACCAGAATTAGTGCGATGAGGATTGGGCTGCTTGTTTTTTCTTTGCTGCTGCTCTCTTTGATTTGGTGGCGCGTACTCTGAATTTTGATCTTTGCTGAAGTACTAGTGAACGAAGGTTGTGACGTTTCGAAAGTACTTTGTTGAGCAACTTCAGCTCAAGAGACGGAGGGGGATGTAGTTTAGAGAGGGCAACAACTGTATTGGTGTCGTTTTGTTTTTCTTTAGGAAGAAGTTGTTTTATCGCGTCGAAGATGAGAGGTTTCGTTTTCCGTAAACTTTCAAAAATGTGAGGGGTACCGTTTCGACAAATGTATGTGATCACAGCTATTTGATGCTGTAAATTCGTGATGATTTCAGTTAACTGCTCCGGGGAACACTTCGTATTAAAGTTTTTGGGATGCTTTGTGATACTATTGTTTATCACGTCGTGCCAGAGAATGATTTCTCTGGACTTTGGGGAACCTTTTGTAAGTAACTACTGCAATTTTTTGAATTTACTCACGTTGTTTGGGTAGAGGCTTAGTCCCGATTTTGCAAAAGTGAATCTTCGATAATTTACCCTTAGATCGTAGGGTAGGTAGTCAAGGGTCCTTCTGAGGAAGCTTGCTCCAATTACAATCATGTGAAGGAATTTTTGCTTAAAAGTAAATTTCAAACTTTTTCGCAACTATGTGCATCGTCAGGGTTTTTACAAAAAACTAATCTAAATGACGATAAAACATCAATTTACAAAAATTATTTACAATAAATCACATACAATTTGGTTCTAAACCATCATGATAAAAAATTAGCCAATCACAGTTCACCTCTAAATTACTATTAAGGTTAAAATACTTTTAACCTCTCAAATAAATAAAACATTTTTGAATTAGTGTGTCTGGAAGTTTCTGAGTCATAATTTCGATTTAGACATGTACGTTTTAAAAAAAAACCAAAAAAAATTTGGAAACTAAATTTTCAGTGTTAACTCCCTGCTCCTAAAATCATCACGCGTATTCAAGCCCGGTTTCCCTTTTCTGATATGTATTGCCTCTAGTGTTAGCAGTTTTGTTTGGTTGTTTGACCTATCTATAATTTCCCAACTAAGATCTGCGCTATTTCCCTCAAGTTGGCATTGCTGAAGGTTGAGGCCTACCGGTGAGTCTGCTTTCTTATGTTCCTCAATTCTAGTGGTCAAATGTCGAACATTTTGTCCGACATAGGTGGAAGTGCATCCACTACATGACAGTTTATAAACCACTCTTGACTTGAGTTCATTAGAAAATGCTGACTTCATGATTCTAGTTTTCTCGTGGTGAAAACCACTTGAACGTTAGTTAATTTTTGTAACCTGTTAGCAAAATATTGGCTCTGGTTACCTCTATATTGCACCATCTGCATTGAGGGCTTCACATCCTTTGGCGATTGAACTGACAAACGCCTCTCACTATCTCGATGATCTTGCACAAGGCGTCTGAAGCCACCTTTGCGGACCAATTTTCAGGGTACTGATTTGTCAGCCATTGCGCCCTATTAGTTTCCATAGCCTTATCAAATTGCTGCCAGCTAGATGATCTCATAAAAACACTGTGTACAGTGCCTTGAATAACACTACGCTTATACTGAGTTGGGGCGCAGCTTCTTTAGTTTAGTATAGTCACTGTATCTGTTGGTTTTTGATACCAACTGCAAGTTACACGCCTACCCTGCGATACATTTATGTTCAAAACCAGGAACGGCAAATTACCCTCCGAATAGGTTTTCTCTAGAGTGAACTGCAAATTTGGATGAAGAGAATTGGCGGCATCGAGAAGACAACTCGGCTCCCCTCTGACTGTTCTAACAATGTCATCCACATACCTGAGGAACAATTTCACCTGGGAAATAACCTTCTCCTTGTTCTTAGCTCGGCAGCAGCCTTCACAGTACCAGACTATCTCGGTTATTGATGCGTATACGTCATCGGATATTTTTCCGCAATTTAGATGATACCAGTTTCGACAGCTCTCGCATTCAACCACCTTTGATCTATATGTGACTCTACTGCTGCAACATGCGCACAAGCCGTTTTTGTCATTAATTTGCTGTTCCTCCGTTCCCACCGGTATTTCTTGTCTTTGAGCAAACTCGTACTCTTTCAGCCGTAAGTTTGCCAGAATTACAGCGAGGGACGCTCCCATTGCTAAACCATCAACTTGTACATACCATGAATCATTACACTTGAAACATACTTTGCTGACCGCCATATTCAAAAGCCTTTTCATGGTGGCTCTTTGAATTTTAGGAGGAGACTCTTGGCTGTACAGTTTCTGTAAAGCAATTTCGATTGCCTCCTTCAGGGGAACGTTGGTGTACAAACTTTTCACATCAAGAGATATTATGGTTTCATCCGGATCTAGATCAATGTTTTCAATTGTTTCTCTAGCCTCATCAGTATTGGTTTCTATATTTGCTCCATCGATGTTGTCAAAAAATTTTTGTTAAGATTCTCATACGAGCTGCCTGGAAGTGATAGTACTGGTCGTAGGGGTGTCTCAACCTTGTGTACCTTAGCTAAGCCGTACAAACGGGCCGGTTGCCCCCCTGTTGACCTCATCTTAGAATATTACTGATCACTTATCTCGTCTCTTTTGTTCATGGCTAGTAATTCTTTGTTAAGTTCCTTCTCAATTTTCAGTATAACCTTATCAGTGGTGGCATCTTTTTTCACAAATTGAGCAGATTGCAACCAGGATTCCAGCTTTGATTCATACGTTTGTTTCCTCATTATGCAAAAACCAACCCCTTATCAAAAGGCACAGCCAGCAACACATTGTCTTTGAGATATTTTCTCGTTTTTTCAACGGCTTTGTCTCTTGGTGTTTGCCTTACGTTTTTTGCATATGCCTTTTTGCATATGCCTTCTATTTCACATAACGTTTCACCGGATGTTTTTTGATTTTTCAATTGTGAGAGGAAAATGTCGATATCCGCCAAAAAGTGTTACGTTAAATTTTTCTCTAATCGGATGCTTCGGGCCCATTGATAGCACTTCATATACCCATTCAGGCAGTTAAATGTTAATGTTATCAAGTACCTTATCTGATTGCTCATTTCTCCCCCCAAGAGGTTTATTTTGTCTCTCGGACAGTTTTTCTAACTTTTTTCTATGGTTTTCTGATGTTGTCATTAAGCTTGCCTCAACTTGACGCCTCAGGAAGCGGAAAATGGATGCCCACCACTGTTCGTCAATTTCTTTTTGCACCAGTGATCTTGCTTTCATTAGTATCTCCTCGTACCTTTTCCTATCCTCATTTGCCCTAGAAGTTTCAGTCCTTAGTAGTGTCCACGAGCGGTAAAACAATCCAGTCAAAGTAATTTGCAGGGGACCACGACGGCTGTCCCAGTATATCAATTTTATCTGAAACTATTTATTATCACAAAAATTAGGCTAACAGTGTGACGGGCCCTCTTAATTGATGGGCAGTGACGGGCAGTGCAGAAAAGGAACTGGCTTGAGGATCCTGGTGGTGCGCCGCTGGACCTATTGAGCTCGGGTGAGATTGTTCCTTGTTTTTGATTTTTATAATTCGAATTTAAATTTTAAATTAATTTAGTTGTCTTTTTTTTATTTGCTGATTTGTAAAATTCCCACTAACCGCTTATCATGGGTTAGTTCAGTCCCCTAGGTCCAGTCAAAATCCTTTTTTTACCTTTATGCTGCGTCAAGATGAGGAAAAATAACAAAGAGTGTACAAGCAAAGATTGCTTTAAACCTTCAGGACTGATAAATTGGATTAGATGTGATTGTTGTTCTAGTTGGTATCATATCAGTTGTGTAAATATTTCTCTTAGCGACTCTAAGAAAACCCAATTTTTTCAGTGTCCTTTATGCGTTGATGTAAATTCTGTTAATAAAGCAACAATAGGTAATGATTTAGTGCTAGACAATTATGTTAATACAGCCATCTCAAATGTCAGAGTACTCAAGAGAGTACCAAAAGACTCGCGTGTTCCCTTGGCGGAAAGTCTGTCGGACAAAATAAATGACATCGTCTACAATGTAGAAGATGTTACAAAGTGGCTAATTTTTTTAACATCGTTCTTGTTTTTTTTGGAGCAACCTAAAAGAAGTGGACGCAAACAGACCACAAGCATGTGCTCTTTGATAAACAAAAAAACTCAAGCAAATGACGTGTCACTTCCAAAACCCAATCCCCAAGTTTCAAGCCCGCCTCTGAGTGGCCTCGAGCAGAGAATAAAGTTAATAAGTAGTAAGCTCGATGAAGGAAATTTGAAGGGAAGAATAGAGCTTGCTGCTTCGGATGACAAAAATGCTCCTTTTTCAACTGATAACTATCGAAAATTGTTGTCTAAGCACCCGCAGCGAGCCAAATTTGCAGCTCCAAATCCAGAAAAGTTGGATATTTTTTTTGCAACCGATTTCGACCTATACAAAGCGATAATGTCCTTTCCAAACGGATGAGCAGCAGGTCCTGATAAAATAGTTCCTCAAATTTTTAAAGATCTTGTTAGTAAGTCGAATGACAGTGCAGGACTTAATTTTCTGAAATCGCTTACTAAGCTGATAAACCTCATTGGAGATGGCAAAATACCCGAACCACTAAGACCTTTCTTTTTTGGCGCAAAGCTTATCGCCCTCATAAAGATAGACGGAGGGTTGAGACCGATTGCCATAGGCAAAACGCTGAGACGTATCGCGTCTAAATGAGCTGGAAGCAAGGCCCTCTCCGAGCGACAAAAATTTTTCGGAAACGTACAGGTAGGATGCGGTACCAAACGAGGAGCAGAAATAGCTGCGCACTCGTTTCGAAACCTAATTGAACGCGACGACAATCCAAAATGCACTGTTCTTTTAAAACTAGATTTTAAGAATGCCTTTAACTCTTTAAACAGAGAAACAATGCTGAATCATATTTATTTAAATCGCCCCGAATTGTATAATTACACCCATTGCGCGTATGGTAAACCTAGTTACCTTTTTTACGGAAACTCTGTCATAATGTCAGAAGACGGAACTCAGCAAGGTGATCCTGAAGCCCCACCCCTTTTTGCGGAAACAATTCATACACTAGTCAAACAGTTGGAGTCGAAAATTAACATCTGGTATTTAGATGATGGGAATTTAGCCGACGACTATAAGGTAGTACTCCGGGACCTTAAACACATTCTGAAATCGGAACAAATTTACGGCCTGAGCTTAAACACTGAGAAGTGTGAACCTTGTTTTTTGGGACCGACTACTAGTACACAGTATAATTCAATTTTAACACAATTTCGAAAAATATGCCCCAAAATAAAAATAAAAACAAAAGAAGAAATCCTCATTTTAGGATCTCCAATCGGCGAACTTTGCCGAAAAGAATTGCTCGACAAAAAAATTAAGGAGCTTGAAAAAATCTCGGATGTCATTGACAAACTAGACGCCCATTATGGTTTTTACCTCCTGAAAAATTGCTTTAGCATGCCAAAACTTCTATATTTTTTGCGTACGATCCCTTGTTTTTTGCAAAAATGATTTTTTGGAACGTTACGATAAATTACTAAGAAATTCGTTATGCAAGGTCACTAACAGGAAAATGGATGATAACCAGTTTTTACAAGCAGTTCTCCCGGCAGCCAAAGGTGCTTGGGCGTTTCTTCCGCTCGTCTACTCGCTTTACCCGCTTTCTTAGCCTCAGCAGTAGGAGTAAAAGATGCCTTGAGCGAAATCTTTGGTTTGTAGCATGTGGATGGAACCTATGATGATGCGCTTAAACGGTAGTTTGACCGTGGAAAAATGGAAATGACTCCGGAAAATGAAATCCAAAAAAATTGGGCGGAGCCAATTTTTGACATAAAAATTGGACGGAGCCAATTTTTGACAGCGAAATTACAGACTTGATTTTACGACTCGAACCAACAGACGTAAAAAGGTTCAACGCGTTCCAAGATAGATTTGGCTTCCAATGGTTGAACGTCATCCCGTGCAAAAATTTAAGGTTAAAACTGTCCAACCAACAACTCAGAAATGTGAAGGGACTTCGATTAGGATCAAAAATATGCGAACGGCATAAATGCGTGCGCGGAAAAGACGTTACCGAAGATGGTTGGCATGGTCTTTCTTGCCTCAAAAGTGCAGGGAGATTCTCTAGGCATTCAAACCTGAAGGCCCTTTTTAAAACAGAGTCTATCATCTACTCACATTCCGTCTGTTTTAGAACCACGACACTTCTACAGGACCGATCAGAAGCGACCAGACTCGTTCCATGGGCTGATGGTATGCAGCTCTTGTGGGATGTAACGGTAGTAGACTCCTTAGCTCCTTGTAGGATTAATGCCGGGTCTGTTTGTAACCCTGGTACGGCTGCCGCTGAAGCGGAAGAGCGAAAAATTGACAAGTATAAAGATCTTGTAAATGATGGATATCTTTTACAACCGCTAGCTTTTGAAATTCAGGGCGCGGCCGGCCCCAGCACAAGTTTTTTTGAGCAAGCTTTGTAAGAACCTAAGCATATGCACTGAGGAACCCAGAGCAGGCAGCTTTTTAAAACAGAGAATCTCCCTGGCAATACAGATTGCGAACGCCGCTTGCGGACTCGGAACAATAAATGACAAAATAACTTTCGACGAAATTTTTTACTTGTAACACTTGTATATTATATTATCTCGTGTCGAGTTGCGTGTTCTTATTGAAGAAACGTAACCCGTATCGATTTTAATTGAAAAGGACTTAAACACTTGTCATCTTCTTTTATCATTATCACTTCCATATCTAAAAAATTTTAAGGATTTTGACTGGAATACATGATGAAGGAACTCATTACTGTAACCTCGGTTACTATGATACTTTTGAACTTAATTGATCCTCCAAGAAATATGTCTTTGCGAATATCATGATGATACCTGTTTGCCTTTTCAGTTTACATGTGTTTTTATCAATGACGTACTGTTTACCTCCAAATTTGTTGGCTCTTTTCACGCCCAGGGAACCAATCCCTTTCCTTGCTCCAATTGCCAAACTGCCTCATGAGAAAAAGAGAGAGCATCAAGGAGGAATAGCTCAACTTGTGAATTTGTTCGAGGTCGAAATCTTCTTGATGTTTATTAAACACAGATTTTTTTTAGTATAGACGATAAAACCCTGATGCTATAGCTTCTATTTGACAATAAGAAAAAGTAAGGAATTCAGATTTTTGTAATCTGCTTATCTTAATAAAATCTTTCAGGCACCTGAGGATACTCCTGCTAAAACTAAAGTCGAGACGAAAGAAGAACGCAAAGCCCGACTGGTAAGCCCACGCGCCAGAGCACTGCTTTTTTCCAAATCCGTTAAATAAGATGGCTTTGATTTTTTAGGCAGGCGAAAAAGCAAAGCTGAACAGTATCCGAATACAGGAATATTTAGAAGCTGCTCTTTGTAAGTATAATTTCTTTTACAATACTCGCAGTCGTGATAAACATAAAAATCAACATTGTTAAATTTAGCCTAATTGTTGTGGCGAGCTTATTAAATTATTTCAAATTCGCAATATTGACACAAACCCGGAGATGACACAAACTCATCTAGACACGCAAAGTTTTTCAGTTTTTCACGAAAATTACGTTACTTCAAGATCACTCTATCAAAATGTTCCACGTGTGCATAATGCTAATGATGCCGAACAGTACGTTTTCACGAAAAGTACGTTACTTCATGATCACGCTATCAAAATGTTCCATGTCTTCATAATGCAAATGATGCAGAGACCTCACAAAAGGTCCAAAGCAAGAGACCACGTGAAATACTTGGGGAAAAGCCTAATGTGGTGGAAGAGAGGAGACATCGATTTGATGTTCAATGAAGCCCTAGCAATCCAAGGAGAGCTACTGTTGCCCAAACACCAGCAGTAGCACCAAAACAAGTGGGCCAAACACCAGCAGAACATTCACCAAGCTTGTTTTAGAAGGCAGACTCTCAAATGCAATGAAGAAACGCATCTACAGGCGTCCTAGATCCGAAACGCATCTACAAGAAACGCATCTACAAGAAACGCATCTACAGGCGTCCTAGATCCGAGAGACTGTCGTGCGACAGCATGAAACTTCTAGAGCTCCATCCCAACAGCAGAGAAGCACATCTGGCGGAGAAAATGCATGGTATACCACTGGAAGTGAATGACATCGTTTTGGAATCAATTGATTATTGAGAAATACATCAAGCTGCCATGCAAACTCGAGGATCCCATGGCCCAAGTGGTCTCGACGCTGCCAGTTTCCGGAAGATGGCATGCTCTGCTAAATGAAAGAGGACCGGCGAATACTTTTGCAATACGGTTGCCGATATGGCTTGAAGACTGCCGTGAAAGTCCGAACCCAAAATCAATTGAAGCATTGACCGCTTGCCGTGAGATAGCTTTCGACAAATATGGTAAAGGCCGAATAAGTCCGATTGTCATTGGTGAAACTCTTCGAAGAGTCGCGGGAAAACCTGTTGCCAAACTTCTCAATGCAAAGGTAAGAGACGCCGTAGGCGTCAGCTAAACATGCGATGGTCAAGGTCAACAGGGAGGCGAGTGGGTTAGGTACACGTCTCTCAACAAGAGGGTCATAGGCACTTCGGTCACGGTTGGAGGGGTATCAGAGTCATCCGCCTCCTCAAGGTAGGACCGATTGTGGTAAATAGATGACATCTCTCCCCCACGGTTGGTACTGCACTGAGCAGGATCGGGGGCTAATAAAAAAAATGGTCAACAGTGCGGATTCGAAGCTGCCGTTCACGCTGTAATCAAAACTTTGAATTAGAATCAACTGAGTGCATGCTACAAATCGATGCAACGAACACCTTCAGCACAGGCAAACAATATGGCAATGGCCTTCAATGCTATCGGCATGAAGCCTTTGATGAACAGACTCGAAATGTACAAACTAGTCCAAGAAGGATTCGCCGACGATGCAGCAGCTCCAGGAGAACTCATAATTGATAAGAGATCGTGGGATCAGCTGAACCAACTAGGCCCCAAAGATGGATATTTCCTGAAAGCGTCAAACTGTTGGCTCATCGCAAAAACCGAAAAACGTGCCATCAAAGCCTAAGCTATCTTTGCGGGTCGAATATCAACATTACATCTGGGGGACAAAAACATCTAAACATCTAGGGGCTGTAATTGGAAATATCCAAGCACGCAAAAAATTTAATCATGACAAATTGGATGTTTGGATTGGTTAGATCAGCTTGCTATCAAAAATGGTGGAATCTGAAACACACTAGTGTTACGTAGTTTATAACTGTGTTCTCCAGAACTGATTGAACTTTTTGATGAGAGGACTCGGTCAACTGAATGATATATTGGAACCTTTTGAACTACGACTCAGGGAATTCCTGCAAATTTTAGTTGGTGGAATCATCTTAGATGTCGAGCGAAATATACTTGCACTTCCTGTCAGATTTGGAGGCTTGAGCATTTATAACCCGACTAAAATATGCTAACAACCGTACGAGAACTCAACCCATCTGAAAAATGATCTTCAAGACGCTATATCTGGCGAACCGTTCATAGAAATCATGGCGCCTAGACCTGAAATTAGAAGGTTGAACATTCTCCGATCTGATGCTGACTGCGATGATATCCTGGGAAAAATAGACGATAGAAGTAAACGCCACCTCGAACTCCTCCAAACAAAAGGCACATACACATGGCTAACCACGCTACCATGGAAATATCATGATATTTATTTCAACGGAGAGGAGTTCGCGTTGCCATAAGCTTAAGATGAGGATGGCCAGTCAAATGTCTAGCGCGCAGTTGTGATTATGGCGAAGAAAATAGCAACGACCATGCCTTAATATGCCAGGTAGAAGGCTTCGTTACCATGAAGCACAATGCTCTGAGGAATCTGGAGACAGAGATGCTTACAAATGTTTATAAAGACGTTGTGATTGAGCTAACGCATCAGCCATAATTAGGCACATACTCCGAAAAAGTTGCTACACATGATGTCTCATGTCGGAGATTTTGGCGCCCGCCGCAAAGTTCTTTCTTCGACATTCGGATTGCAGCACTGTATTCAAAAAGCCGCTGAAAATGATTCTCAAGAGCAACAAAACGTGCAAGAAATTTGAGTACAACGAGCGCGAGCGGGAAATAGAGAACGGTAGCTTTAGCCCACTAATTCTAAGCACGTACGGTTTTAACCCACTAATTCTAAGCACGTTCTTCGCCAAAACCAACAACTCGTACGTTGAGACTGACCATCATAAAAAAGATGCTTTTACCATCATCAGAACAGCTTTTATCGCATTAAGAGAAAAAAGAAGAAACGCACAGAAAGCAACGCCAATTGCGAAATAAACATTATAGCAAACATCTTATATTTCCTATGTATCCTCACTTTTCCCTTGTTTCTACGTGTCTTAGAAAGTTTTATCATCTTAATTCACGCCTTTGCATTCCATTTCAGTCCTGCTGCTTTAACTATCTTTTGTGTATGCGGTATACAAAACTGTTTCTGTGAGGGTGCATACCCTATAACGAGGGCACACTACCTCCTTCTGTTCGTCAGCTGTATAGATGTGGTAGCATGATTATTTTCTCGATCGTATGTCTTGCACGTATGTCTCTCGATCTTATGTCTTGCATCGTACAGTATTGCACGGAAACCATTTCCAAAATTGTTGAGAGCATCAGTTATCGCATTAAGAATCATATGCTCTCAATTTATCATGGTAACCGAAGTAGTACAATAGTCCGTCATCATTTTACCCAGTCAAAAAAAAAACATTCTTAAATGTGAAAGTTTAGTATAACTTGAAGAAAAGTAAAGGGGTCAGATGGTTGGAAATCAAGTCAACCAGTTTGAGAAATTTAACACATGCAGAGAATAAACCGGAGATCAAAGAAACTCAAATTGATTGACCTGATATGATGCTACGGTCTATCAGGTACTTAATATAGGCTGAGTTTACGTTCCTTTGGCTTTACAAATGAAGAATTTCATGGAAAAAAGTTTTTATATTTAATACTGTCAATTAGAGATTCTATGCTTGTGAAAACTACAGTGCTTACGTGGAACAATTTGTTTTTGTCTGTTTTGCGGTCTTCCACCTCGGCCGCCGGGGTTACAAACCGAGCCTGTGTTTATTATACTAGGGGCTAGGGAGTCAACTACCGTTACATCCGACAGAAGATGACTACAACCTGCGCATGGGACGAGCGTCAAATCGTCTGGTCGCTTCTGTTCTGTCCTGTGGAGTTGTCAAAAATAGAAGAAATGTGAATAGAGTCGAAAATTTGCTTTGTAAGGGCATTCAAATTCGAATGTTAAGAGAATGCCCCTGAATTTTTCATACAACATAGGCTATGCCATCCATCTTTGGGAATATTGTATCCGCAGATGCATCTTCGTTTCAAACTTATTTTCGATTCTAGGCGTATAGTCCAATAGCATTTCTAAGCTGCTGGTTTTATGATCATTGCGATCCGAACTTGTTCTGATAAGCATTGAAGGTTTCATATCATTAAGTTCTAGTTGTGAAAATGGGTTCCATCCAATCATTTCGGATTTCGTTTTCCGATAATACGAGTCTAAACAAAGTTTTTTTTGCATCATTATATGTTCCATCCTCGATTTCCCAACCAATAATTTTGCTGGTATCTTTGGCTCCTACTCCTGAGCCAAGCTAAGTAGAAGAGCTGAAGAAACACCCAAGCCACCTTTGGCTGTCGGGAGAATTGCAAATATTAGTTATATTTCCGTTTTACATTTTTACCTTACATAATAATTTTCAAATTTCTATCGTACCTTTTGCAGCAAGAGTACTGCAATCGGGTACTAGATTTTTTCCGTTAACAACTTTTTTTCACAGGACTCAATGGTTCCTTGTGGTATCTTAGCTGATAGCGAAATTAAATTTCTTACTGCCTCATGCGCACTCATCCTGGAGGTAACCAATACGTCGGGAAGCCAAATGTCCTGAGTTCGAATCTGAAGAGGACCGGTTTTCTCAAACCATTAAAAAACCGATTCAATACGGCCTGTTATTTGTCTGAATATGTTTTGTCTGCTTAATTGCCAGGTTTAAGATTGTTAATTTTAAATGCAAACAATTTCAGTGTAGTTGCTTAGTGTCTTAGCCTTCTACAAAAAACCAGCTGAACGGAAATTCGTTTTGTACATCGGTTGTAATTGTATTATCTCTACATGTTAAAATGTGTTTTTTTTTTAAATTTATTTTTCTTTTTTTATCGACATAGTCTGTTTCGTCTTATTTTATGTCTAGTTTGTGGACCTTAGTGCATCGTGGCCCTTAGTTCATCGTGGCCCTTAGTGCATCCCGGAAGGGGACTCATTTTTTAAAATTAAAGATATTGAGATTTTTTCGGCGTGAAGGGGGTGCTCAGGTTTTCGGCGTGCTGAGGTTTTTTTTCCTGTTTTATTAACTCTTGGTAAGGTTTGTTCCGATGCTAATTTTGCAATCTTTTGTTTTAGCATGTTTTCTGTCAAAATCATTTTCTTTTGTTTTGATCGATTGGTGGTATGTATAGGAATAAAACATCGATATTACTTTTTTGCCGATGAATTTTTAGCTTTCGATTTAGCTCTGGGTTTAGTTTACGAAGTGTGTATATCACTTTGATTTAAGTAACTGTATGGTCTTCGTGGATACTTTTGGTTCATAAATTTTTTCCAATAAAATTGTGCCGAACAAATTTTGTTGATTTTCAGTTAATTGGCTGTCGGCTGTAATGTTGTCGGATCATTTACCCCCTGTTTTGTTTCCTACACAATTCCGATATTACTATTGAGATTGTTAAGACGTTGGTCCCAAGTGTAAATTTTTGAATGCTCAAGTTCAACACCACTTGGAAATCTTTGAAAGTTTTTAATAAATTTAAACATAAAAAAATTGATTTTCATTTTTTGGCTTCTTGTTGTTTTTTTCTACGCTACACTTTTCAAGTCTTCTTTGATAATTCTTGAGTGTCTTGCTGTTTTAATCTTTTCTATGTTCTATCGCTTCGCTTTTATTTCGAAAAATATCTCGGCAAAAAAGGGTTTCGTTGGCAAAAACTAAAGCACTTTTTAAAGTGGTAAAACATTTTTATAAAAAGTAGAAATAAAAATTTGCATCGAACTTGTTAATAACATCGAACTGATTTTCAATAAGCATTTGTTTGCGATAAAATTACATTTTAGGGCAGCCTAATATTGCCTTCCTGATATTGACATGATTTTATTTCACTTGGAGTGGGTCCTAAAAACAGCTCACACTTTTGTGTTAAGGCTCAAGCCAAATTTTTTTAAATCCAATTGCACTACGTTTTTAAGGTCTCGAGGCTCTTTTTTATAGTCCTCGATTAGATTTTTATTATCGTAGTAACAAATGTTTTTTTGAGTCAAGGTTTTTACGAGGGTGTGACTTGTTCCAGCAAACGGGTCTTTCGTCCTTTGACATAATGGTGCCACTTCCGTAGAAAAATAACTTTTTTTTTACCGTAGGGGCAATGAGTATATTTGTACAAGTGCTGGTTGTTCGAAAATGTTATTCTATCTATTTGTTCTTTTCAGCGAATGAAACGCATTACTACAATCAAAAATTAAGGAAACCAAGCAGGAGGTTGCCATTACGTTCTATCAAATTTCAAGAGTGTCGCAATTTAAGCTCCTCAGTTAGTAACATTTCCCTCTTGAGGTTTCTTAAGAATAATTTTGTTGCTCTGCGAGGGACTCGCTTCCCGCTCATTTCAACGCGATGCATCTGAGCGTGTTGCCGATGGCAATTGGTCTCAAACATTCATCTAGAATTTGAGAGCGATAAGTTATGCTTCAAAAAAGAAAGGTCTTAAAGGTTCAGGTACCGCACCTTCTCCAATATGTTTTAGAAGTTTAGGAAACGATTTCGAAAATTGATTTCGAGTCCCGTGTTGTTTGATTTATAGTATGGTCTTTAAAAACTTAATAGTAAAAACGGAACCATTTGGAACAGACATTATTGCTTTGTATACCTCGAAATCAAATACCAGAAACTATCGACATTTTCCGGGTTTCGGACGTTTTTTTCAGCACTTTTGGGTGCGCTTATAACAACATTTTTATGATTTTCAAAAATCAGTTGGAAGTTATTCGAACTGATTTTCAAAATTATTGGTTTCTTGTTAAGTTCAATTCAAATCCAGTTGCTGAAAGGAAGCCAAATTTTGATTCCAAAGAACAGAAGTTCCGGTGACTCGAAAAACAATTAGATTTTAGTTTCAAAAGTGGGTTTTAATTTCCAGCGGAATATAAAAATTGTATGCTGATACATGTTTATCAAATTGGACTAGTTTTTAAAAACTGTCAATCATAAAAGGTTGGAAAGTCAAATTTGTATAAGGTGATATGTTTAGCCTATGAGCTTACTGTTTCGATATCTTTTTGCTCATTGACTCTTTCCCGACTGTCTGTTGGCTATGCTTGCTGATAGAAGATGAGCCAGTCGTCTTTAAAAATTTCGCATTCGGAACTTTCAACACCGTTTGATCCAAAAACGAGAGATGTGAAACCTGATCATTCACAGGCCGAATTGTACTTGAAATAATTTGCCGATCAACACACATTTTGCAAATTGAACGGTTAGTTTGATATGTAAAAATGAGCGTCTGTTTTCTAATTTGTTTCTTTTTCTCGCAGATGATCCGACTGAGATTACAGATGCTACTTCAGACTCTTTCAAAACACTCTTTGTTGCAAGACTTGTAAGTGACACCCTTGCCCATCAATCAATTCAAGTGGCCTTTAGTTCCATTTTAATTCCGATTACATTTCAGAATTTTGACACAAGCGAATCAAAGCTAAGAAGAGAATTTGAGCATTACGGACCCATTAGAAAGGTATTTATTCAAAGACACCTTCAACATATTCAATATATCTCGTAAAATTGCTGATGTCATGGTGGATTTTTGAAATTTTAATCTCTTTTGCGTCAAAATTTCTCTAGCTTGCTTATTCATATCAGAATTTAAATGGAAACCCTCACACACGTTTCCTTTCACCATTATTGCAAGTTCGAAGCTCATCGTAGAATTTTTTAAACTTGATTATTGTTAATTGTTTGATAGCTTATTTCTTTAAACCTCATCCAAAAATTTTGATTTTTGTGACGCTTGTGACGTTTTAGATAAAAATAGTTCACGATTTGGACGGAAAGCCAAGAGGATACGCATTCATAGAATATGAGCATGAACGAGACATGCGCTGTAAGTTGCATATTCTTAGGGTTTTGAATTTTTTGACGATTGTAGAAACGACAAGAAAATTGCCTTGGGTCCAGGTATAGTATTCAAGGCACTAGGAACATGGATAAGTAAGACGAGAAGTATTTAAAAGAGGAGAAAACAATTCAAGTGTCAGTACAGTATAGAATAGCTTAATAGTATGGGGGATGATACGATGATATCTGTTATGGCACGTGATGTTTCTAGATGAGCGCGGTGGCGGACGCGTAAAGATATTGAGGGATTTGACGTTGTTCCTCCTCACTCGGAGATGTATTATGCAGTGTACTGCTACTACTATACCTGAGGCATCATTCTCTTGTCGGTCGCATCCTAGCCTATCCTATCGAGGACCTAGTCTTGTTTTAACCAGACACACATAAGGGTAAGGTGGCGAGGTTTGTATAACCAAACGCTCAACACCCTTTAGGCCGAACATAAAACATCATTGCATAAAATATAAGCAACATCCACACCAATTAATGATGGTCGAGACTAAAAAAGGAAATCAGTTGAAAATAACGTCAAAATGAGCAAAATTGCTCTAGTGGGAAGGATGGAAGCTTGGCTGTTGAAAGTTTGGTTCATTGTTGACTTGGGCTTGTTTTGCATTTTAAGCGGCCTACAAACACGCAGATGGTAAGAAAATAGACGGTAGGCGCGTATTGGTTGATGTAGAACGTGCAAGGACAGTGGAGGGATGGCTGCCCCGCAGACTGGGTAAGTATACTACAGACAACACACCTGAATTGAAACATCAGACATGCTACTCTCCGCTTAAGGAAATCGTGCTTCTCTCAATATGGGAGATACTCTAATTTTGCAACTGATTACGTTTTTTTATTTATATGAGCAGTACATTTTGAAATCATGTGTATTTTAGGAGGTGGACTGGGAAACACTAGACGCACCCTCTTACCCAAGTGGAAGCGAGATCTCGGATACGACGAGAAATCAGAACGGTAAAACCTGCTTCTTGCTAGGCGGTGTTGCTAGGTATTGTTTTTTTGTCCATTTTTGTATTGGGAATCTGCCTGCGCAATCTACCTCCTGTGGTTTAATAGGTTTGGAATTTATGAAGTTTTGAAGCTTTCAAATCCTTATAGATTATTTGTTGTACTCACAAATTGTTGAAAAATGTTAAGGTGCTTAAACTGAATTTGAAATAATTTTTTTTTCATAGGTAGACCTGTACAGTTTTCTTTTTCGAATCCAGAATAATTGGACGATGAGCAGAATATTTGATTGATTTTTTCATATATTTTTTGTGTGTGTGTGTCTAGGTCAGTGAGTCGGGCCAACAACCGATCGAGTGCGGGTGAGAGTAGACGGAGGAGGAGCAGGAGTAAAGAAAGGGGCGATAGAGACAAAGACAGACACAGCCGCAAGGAGAGGAAGGAAGAGAGGGAGAGGGAGAAAGAGGGAGGTGCTACTGTTGCTGCTGCTGGCTCTGGAGGAGGCGAAGATAGTAGAAGCAGAACAGGCAAAGAGAAGAGTCGAAGCAGAGAGCGAAAGAGGTAAAGTGTCGATACAACTATGTAACACTAGTCGCTCATGTGCAAATGTGGACAATAATATCCGTGAACATAATATATCGCAAATTATATGTAGGATAGACTTTTGCTCGAATGTACTCTTCCAAAATCTCCGGCAAAATAAAACGATTTCTGAATACGGCAAAGTTAACAGGCTGAAAAATAATTATCTCAATTGATAAACATTTTGCAATAACAAATTTTGCGGCCCCGAACAATTGACTAACTGACTTGATGAAACACTTTACCAAGAAGACGACTTTTAAGTGATCACTCGTACTGGTCAAAACGTCAGAAAAGGTCACCTGAAGTGGATTGGCCACGTGCTCAGAGTGCCTCAAGAATCGCTTCCAATTCGCTTCGCAAAAGCAAACCTCACATAGAAACGACAAGCAGCTGGAGTTAAGACCGGTTAGAGAGAAATCGGTCAAAGAAGACCTGAAAATACTGTTGAAACCGCCCAAACTCATAGCGAACGTGGCAAGAGACGTGGTTTGTTATAACCAAAGAGACAGCTGCGTCGCGTACGCGCTGGCCAGCTCTTATCCGAGACTGTATGGCTATCTATGGACAGTGATATATGAATGCTTATGATGGCGAGGATGAAAATAGTCTGAAAACCAAAATCATTCAGAAATTATTCTCGATATAGATTTTTCAAGGGCTTTAAAGGTACTTCATCCTTTCAACTTGGGAGAATGAGCGCAACAAAAAATATACCGCAAGACACCAAGATACTAATTTCGGTTTCATGACAAATTATCCCTCACCTTTTTATCCCAGGCGAAGTTATCCCAGTCAAAATAACCCAGAAGTAAAAATATCCCAGGACGAAGTAGCCCACGTAAATTAAATTACCCCATCTGAGGAATCGAACCAATTGAAACATCGCAATAGATTAATCAAAGGATTTAAAACCAAGATGCCGGAATTGAACAAACTGATCAAAGCAATGCTAACTTCTGAAAAAGAGCGTGGAATCAAATTCAGTTCAAAGCGTGAAATATTCAACGCACGTTTTCAATCTACCAATCTTTTGAACTATCGAAGTATAAAGATATGACTATGGTTAAAGAATATGACTCTCGGTCAAAAGATCAAACGATCGATTCGCGGTGGATCAAAAGTTTTAATTCGAAATCGATAAAATTTGTCCCCAAATCCAGTATGGGGGGCGGGGTGAGGGAAAAGGCAAAGTTATTGTTGTATTGGCCTCCATCACCTCCCAAAAAATGGTACCTCTACGATGGCTATAAAGCCAAAAACTTTATGATTTTTGGAAAATTTATTAGAATGCATCAAAATGACGATTTGAGAAAATTAGGCCGACAATTTGGCAAAATGAAATCTAGGAGAGTGTTAAATGAGCCAGACTTGAACATAATTTACTGTATCTGAGTTTTTGGAGGATTTAGTTATCATTCGGACTTTTTCATTGAGTTCTCGGTATTTTTTACGGGTTTGAATGGTGGTACCGCTGCTTGCTTTCTGAATATTGAACTTCTTGTTTTCAGAATCAAGTTGAGTTTTTCTAAAAACGTATGAATCGAGGGGTTGGTTCCCCTGTAAAAGCGACGTAGCGCCGTTATGCCAGCCTTCAACTGCATTGGTTGTTCGAATGAGGCCAGCCGCCGCCTTGTCGTAATGATTCCATAGAGCTGGATGAACAAAGGATCACGCTGTTGTCGACCGCTTATTTCTCCTTCAAAATAAGTTTTCTGGAAATATGATGCGAGCATATCATTTTTCTCGTGGATATCAGTTGGAATGTCGAACTGATCGACAGTTTGGCAAATTTCGTCTATGACAAGAGTAAACGCAGATGTGACATCTGAGATAGGAACGAAGCCTAAGCTGTGATCATTTTCAAGGTTAAGGCTAGCTTAGCATTGTTTTCATAGGTTTTTTCAGACTGAACTCTGAAAGCTTGTGAAGGAAACTTTGACATAAATGAAAGTAGCAACCTTTGATTTCGGTTTTATATAGTAACGAAAATGCATTCAAGGCAGCCTTTTCGAAGTCAATGAACTCCAATAAGGCTAATCAGGGCTTCGAAAGAACTGATGTAAGTGGACTCCAACAAAACGTAAATGCAGGGGGGATAAAAGCCGCCAATCTGGATATGTACTGTGTACAATTGATAAAATCGAGACGGACATTTCTTAAAAGTTCAATCACAAAACCAAAATTTGCTATGAACGCGATTGAGGCATGTTGAATTGAGTCTCTTTTTAATTGCGATATAGATATATGCACTAATTTTTGGTAATCTATATCATAAATTAATTTTTAATTCTCGATGGGATGTTTTAATCACAAAACCAAACCGCTATGAGCGCGAGGAGCATTTAAGTTTTCCATATCCTCGAGAATAAGGAATCGTCATTGTCTTCTTTTCCGCTATCATGTAGTCAAAAAGTTAAATATTTTTCGGGAATGTTGAAGTGACGTCGGTCGATGGAATCACTTCGAGTGATTCTTGCGTTTTGTTCCTATTGAGGGTTCTTGTCAGGGCTGCACGTGAAGGAAGTGAAAGCTGAATTGCCGGATTGTCGTTCAGTCTCTCGGCTAGCCGCTATCAACTGGTTATTTACAGGATTGTTTTGCGATTTTGTTGTTTCTTTCAACTGACTAACTAGCTGCTTTGCTTCTACGCGACCGGGGTTAAACTCATGGCTATGCTCGTGATTGAACGAAATAATGGTCCAAGATAAGTAACGCTTTGCCTTGAGTTTTAACGTAGATAAAATCTGTCATATTGGTGTTCATTGCATTGGTGCTATGTGATATATCTTTGCGTTGTGTTTCATTATCAAAATTTTTCTCAATTATGACTCCATTTGCAGGTTGAAAAATCAATTTTAATCCCTTGGAAAGAGTCTTTTTACCATTAGCACTATCTCTATATGGCGTCTCGAAATGATTGAGGCAGTTGAATTGAGTCTCTTTTTAATTGCGATATAGATATATGCACCAATCTTTGGTAACCTATATCATAAATTAATTTTTAATCCTCTATGGGATGTTTTAATTGACGTGGGCTATATTGGCATGGGCTATTGTTCCCATTGGGATATTTTGTAATGGAATACTTTCGTATGGGATCCTGTCACCACTAATTTCATATGTCAAGCCCTCTTCCATGTCTTTCGGATGACTATGTTTGATTACACTAGCGTCAGCTTATTGTGTTATTACGAACCTTTTTTTTCGAACCTAAAGTGTTCACTTATTTGAAAATTTCACTGTTGTATTGGAAATTGCATAGCATCTGTTTTGTGCTTTACTTGTTGCTTGTGTTTGGTGGCTGAGTGGTTAGTGTGCGAGACTCTTAATCTCTAGGTCGCAGGTTTGAATCCCAGACGTATCCGATTTTTTTTTACTTGTTCGAGGCTTATTTCTAAATTTTCTTATTGCACCTTATAGAGCTGCTTTTTTGGCGTATTCTCGCTAGTTTGTGCGAAGCAAAGCTTCGCCTCTGTGTCAAAAGTGTCAATCACTAAAGATTTCAAGAGATTTAGGGAGACTTTGAAACTCAGAAATTCAAATAGGTGTTTTCCTTGACCTCATTCTCATTTTTCCAACCGTCTGTTGGCTAGCTATGTTCTTATTATGTACTTGTTCACAGTGTTTTAAAAATAAAATGTGTAATAGAGAAGTGTCGTGTCCGAACCGGTTGGTCTAGTTTTCCAGTTCTGTTTTTGGTGTCAGCTTGGTAAAACCAGCGAAATTTTTTTTGAATGTTGATCTCTTTTAATAAACAAGCAGTTAAGCAGTAGGATGTTGTAATTTCAAATTTGTAGGAAGAGATCCAAGTCTCGTGACAGAGAGAAGGAGGAGAAGGAGAGCAAGAGGAAGCGAAGTCGCAGCAGAGAGAAGAAGCGCAAGAGGTCTCGAGACAGAGACAGGGACAGAGGAGATAAAGACAAAGAGAGAGACAGAGGCACGGCCACGTCCAAGAGCAACGGAAACGACGACGGAGTCGCCGAGGAAATTGGTCAAGCAGCAGTGGCCAAGCAGGAACCCAACGGCGGAGAGGCTCCTCCTTATGTCTACTGAATTATCTGCAAGTTTTGATAGGAAGCATGCGCAATCTCAAACCCAAAAGTAACTCTAACTTTTTAAACCTTATATGCTTTTTGTCCCGCATTTTTGTTCAGATTAATTGACCCTCATCTCTATGAAAATCTCTTTGGATAATCAATACGAAACTCTGATTGTCGAAAAGTCTGGAAAATATGATATTAAAATTGATATATGCGTCATTCTTCGTGGAGAGTTAGCGGTTGGTTATTTCGATTATCAGAATCGTGATCAATTATCTGTTTTTAATTAGTTTTATTTTTTTCTTGAAAAGTCTGTATCTTTTATGTCATTGTGAGTTTATTTGATTCAATCGTCTTTTGAGAGTGTTTATCTAACAAGACATCTGATTACTTCGTTATTGTTTACCGACGCTGGTGAGCTAGGTTTCAATAGTCAACTAGTTCAAAATATGTTATGTTGCGGGATTAATCAAATTTCGAAAAATTCCGATGGTACTAAAAATAATTTGATTCGAGAAACAACCGATGTGATACAGGGACCACAGATAAACAACCGATTTTATACGGGTGCAAGTTTTCACCTACCTGACTGGCGCAAGATAGCTTCAAAAGCTTGGCGAGCGCTTCAAAAGCTTGTGTTTTACCGCCTATGTTAGATCCTCATTCCCCTGGTATCTACACTGTAAGAGTAATGAACGTAATGAATATCTTACATATGCCATGGTGATTTTTTTCTTTGTTTTTTCTTAGGAAAAAATTGAAAATTTGATTTTTCACGGTTTGACGTTTGAGTTTAAGTTCGGTTCCTTTGTTAAAAGAAAAGCTAACTCCACTCTCGAACATCTAAAGTGTAAAACGTGATCGACTTTTAGTTTTGAAAATTGATTTTAATTTTCAGATCTTTGAGCGGAATAATTTTTTTTCCAATTTTCTCAAATTGGATTAACTTTTTTTTTAAAAAAAGTGCAATCATAAATTGTTCTAGATATTCTAAGAGCTTTAAGGCCATATATTGTTTCTTAGAAATTCGAAAGTTGAAATTTTCAAAACACAAGATTCCTTGCGTTCATTATACAAGCCAATGCTAAGGATATTAACACAGAGTTTTATATTACGAATAGCACTTTAGCTTCGAGGTATCATGGTTCTTTAGCGTAGAGGTAGGGAAGGAGAACAGCAGCAAAAAAGAGGGTTCGAACCTGGGCGGGGTCGGACGTTCTTAATGAACTTTTTCGTATACTAGTTAAAATGTGTACGCTTTATAAATTGAGGTATGTTAGTTGGTAAATTTCTTTTCAAGTTGACTGATACTGCTAATGCGTCATAATTGGCTTGCGTCAATTAGCAATTATGTAGACTCATAATTGGCGTTCGTCACTTAAGAAGTTTTGTAGACTCATAGTTTTACTCATTCAGTTTTTCCAAGTAGCGTCGGTCATATTTTTGCTTTTGTATGCGAAGTGCAACTTCGCCTCTGTGTTTATTTTTTCAAACTGTCTATTAGCTGTTTTAAAAAAATCCGTAAATTTGATATAAAAGCTGGGACAGTTGGCTCAGTCGGAGACGAATTTTGCATTATCAGGGGATCTGAGGTTCAAATCTTGTAGTCGGCTAAGTCTTGTTTTTGTAGCCACGTGCTTTTGTATTTTTATTGCAATTTCAAAGCTCAGTTTTGCTATTTTTTGCTTGTGTTTAATTGATAACAAAAATTTTAATTCAATTGTTTTTGTCACAAGATTAAATGTTTGCTTTGCTCAAAAAGGAGATAAATTTCATAAAAAGGAGAGGAATATCACCATCGTTCCGGATATGTTTATTAAGAGTAATGAACGTCGTGAAGACTCTTATATAGGTCTTTCTGATATTTTTTTCAGGAAAAATCTCAAAATTTGTTCACGCTCAATTTTGATTTTTCGCGGTTAAAACAAGTCGTTTTTGTTTAGTTTCCTTGCGTTCATTACTCTTTTCCATCTGTCAGTTGCCTATGTTTATAAATTATTGAATGATCACAGTCAGATTGTGTACTCTAATCAAATCAAGTTGTTTTTTTCATCTAATAAGAACCCTATATTCCAAAAATGTCATGTGTGTTTTCTAGTTTTTTGAGCGTCAATTAACAGTGAGGTAAATTATTTAGGCCGTGGATTTTTTTGAGATTTATCTTTTGATTCCTTGAGAGTCCATTACATATTTATTTACCAATCAAAAGGCACCGTGTGCTTTCTAACTGAAAACGTGCAAATATGGCCAAAAAAATTGATTTATATTTTGACTAGTGACGTTTAATTTTGATTCCCCAGAACGAGTGTCTTTTAATCGTTAACATAATTTTTTTCTGTAAACACGTTTTCTTTCAAATCTCAATTGCTGTCTTATTAAAGCTTATGAACATCCAATTTTGTTGACAATTGCCCTCACCTGGCACCCTAAGGCCACTGAGTTAACGCCGTCGCCTTGCACCCTAATGTCTGGGGTTCCAGTCCCGGCCGGACCTCGTTTTTTCAGTGTGTGCAATCGAATTTTTTTCCGGAAAAAATTGATTTCGCGGACTTGTGTTTGCGGACTCTGATTTCGCGGACTCTTATATAGGTCTTGCTGATATTTTTTTCAGGAAAAATCTTAAAATTTCTTCACGCTCATTTTTGATTTTTCGCGGTTAAAACAAGTCGTTCTTGTTTAGTTTCCTTGCGTTCATTACTCTTTTCCACCTGTCAGTTGCCTATGTTTATAAATTATTGAATGATCACAGTCAGATTGTGTACTCTAATCAAATCAAGTTGTTTTTTTTTCATCTAATAAGAACCCTATATTCCAAAAATGTCATGTGTGTTTTCTAGTTTTTTGAGCGTCAATTAACAGTGAGGTAAATTATTTAGGCCGTGGATTTTTTTTGAGATTTATCTTTGAATCCTTTAGAGTCCATTACATATTTATTTACCAATCAAAGGCACGGTGTGCTTTCTAACTGAAAACGTGCAAATGTGGCCAAAAAAAATTGATTTATATTTTGACTAGTGACGTTTAATTTTGATTTCCCAGAACGAGTGTCTTGTAATCGTTAACAAAATTTTTTTCCGTAAACACGTTTTCTTTCAAATCTCAATTGCTGTCTTATTAAAGCTTATGAACATTCAATTTTGTTGACAATTGCCCTCACCTGGCACCCTAAGGCCACTGAGTTAACGCCGTCGCCTTGCACCCTAATGTCTGGGGTTCCAGTCCCGGCCGGACCTCGTTTTTTCAGTGTGTGCAATCGAATTTTTTTCCGGTAAAAATTGATTTCGCGGACTTGTGTTTGCGGACTCTGATTTCGCGGACTCTTATATAGGTCTTGCTGATATTTTTTTTCAGGAATAATCTCAAAATTTCTTCACGCTCAATTTTGATTTTTCGCGGTTAAAACAAGTCGTTCTTGTTTAGTTTCCTTGCGTTCATTACTCTTTTCCACCTGTCAGTTGCCTATGTTTATAAATTATTGAATGATCACAGTCAGATTGTGTACTCTAATCAAATCAAGTTGTTTTTTTCATCTAATAAGAACCCTATATTCCAAAAATGTCATGTGTGTTTTCTAGTTTTTTGAGCGTCAATTAACAGTGAGGTAAATTATTTAGGCCGTGGATTTTTTTGAGATTTATCTTTTGATTCCTTTAGAGTCCATTACATATTTGTTTACCAATCAAAAGGCACGGTGTGCTTTCTAACTGAAAACGTGCAAATGTAGCCAAAAAAATTGATTTATAATTTGACTAGTGACGTTTAATTTTGATTTCCCAGAACGAGTGTCTTGTAATCGTTAACAAATTTTTTTTCCGTAAACACCTTTTCTTTCAAATCTCAATTGCTGTCTTATTAAAGCTTATGAAGATCCAATTTTGTTGACAATTGCCCTCACCTGGCACCCTAAGGCCTCTGAGTTAACGCCGTCGCCTTGCACCCTAACGTCTGGGGCTCCAGTCCCGGCCGGACCTCGTTTTTTCAGTGTGTGCAATCGAATTTTTTTCCGGTAAAAATTGATTTCGCGGACTTGTGTTTGCGGACTCTTATATAGGTCTTGCTGATATTTTTTTCAGGAAAAATCTCAAAATTTGTTCACGCTCAATTTTGATTTTTCGCGGTTAAAACAAGTCGTTCTTGTTTAGTTTGCTTGCGTTCATTACTCTTTTCCATCTGTCAGTTGCCTATAATTATAAATTATTGAATGATCACAGTCAGATTGTGTACTCTAATCAAATCAAGTTCTTTTTTCATCTAATAAGAACCCTATATTCCAAAAATGTCATGTGTGTATTCTAGTTTTTTGAGCGTCAATTAACAGTGAGGTAAATTATTTAGGCCGTGGATTTTTTTTGAGATTTATCTTTGATTCCTTTAGAGTCCATTACATATTCATTTACCAATCAAAAGGCACGGTGTGCTTTCTAACTGAAAACGTGCAAATGTGGCCAAAAAAAATTTAGTTATATTTTGACTAGTGACGTTTAATTTTGATTTCCCAGAACGAGTGTCTTGTAATCGTTAACAAAATTTTTTTCCGTAAACACCTTTTCTTTCAAATCTCAATTGCTGTCTTATTAAAGCTTATGAACATCCAATTTTGTTGACAATTGCCCTCACCTGGCACCCTAAGGCCTCTGAGTTAACGCCGTCGCCTTGCACCCTAATGTCTGGGGCTCCAGTCCCGGCCGGACCTCGTTTTTTCAGTGTGTGCAATCGAATTTTTTTCCGGTAAAAATTGATTTCGCGGACTTGTGTTTGCGGACTCTGATTTCGCGGACTCTTATATAGGTCTTGCTGATATTTTTTTCAGGAAAAATCTCAAAATTTGTTCACGCTCAATTTTGATTTTTCGCGGTTAAAACAAGTCGTTCTTGTTTAGTTTGCTTGCGTTCATTACTCTTTTCCATCTGTCAGTTGCCTATAATTATAAATTATTGAATGATCACAGTCAGATTGTGTACTCTAATCAAATCAAGTTCTTTTTTCATCTAATAAGAACCCTATATTCCAAAAATGTCATGTGTGTATTCTAGTTTTTTGAGCGTCAATTAACAGTGAGGTAAATTATTTAGGCCGTGGATTTTTTTTGAGATTTATCTTTGATTCCTTTAGAGTCCATTACATATTTATTTACCAATCAAAAGGCACGGTGTGCTTTCTAACTGAAAACGTGCAAATGTGGCCAAAAAAAATTGATTTTTATTTTGACTAGTGACGTTTAATTTTGATTTCCCAGAACGAGTGTCTTGTAATCGTTAACAAAATTTTTTTCCGTAAACACCTTTTCTTTCAAATCTCAATTGCTGTCTTATTAAAGCTTATGAACATCCAATTTTGTTGACAATTGCCCTCACCTGGCACCCTAAGGCCTCTTGAGTTAACGCCGTCGCCTTGCACCCTAATGTCTGGGGCTCCAGTCCCGGCCGGACCTCGTTTTTTCAGTGTGTGCAATCGAATTTTTTTCCGGTAAAAATTGATTTCGCGGACTTGTGTTTGCGGACTCTGATTTCGCGGACTCTTATATAGGTCTTGCTGATATTTTTTTCAGGAAAAATCTCAAAATTTGTTCACGCTCAATTTTGATTTTTCGCTGTTAAAACAAGTCGTTCTTGTTTAGTTTGCTTGCGTTCATTACTCTTTTCCATCTGTCAGTTGCCTATAATTATAAATTATTGAATGATCACAGTCAGATTGTGTACTCTAATCAAATCAAGTTCTTTTTTCATCTAATAAGGACCCTATATTCCAAAAATGTCATGTGTGTATTCTAGTTTTTTGAGCGTCAATTAACAGTGAGGTAAATTATTTAGGCCGTGGATTTTTTTTGAGATTTATCTTTGATTCCTTTAGAGTCCATTACATATTTATTTACCAATCAAAGGCACGGTGTGCTTTCTAACTGAAAACGTGCAAATGTGGCCAAAAAAAATTGATTTATATTTTGACTAGTGACGTTTAATTTTGATTTCCCAGAACGAGTGTCTTGTAATCGTTAACAAATTTTTTTCCTTAAACACGTTTTCTTTCAAATCTCAATTGCTGTCTTATTAAAGCTTATGAACATCCAATTTTGTTGACAATTGCCCTCACCTGGCACCCTAAGGCCACTGAGTTAACGCCGTCGCCTTGCACCCTAATGTCTGGGGCTCCAGTCCCGGCCGGACCTCGTTTTTTCTGTGTGTGCAATCGAATTTTTTTCCGGTAAAAATTGATTTCGCGGACTTGTGTTTGCGGACTCTGATTTCGCGGACTCTTATATAGGTCTTGCTGATATTTTTTTCAGGAAAAATCTCAAAATTTGTTCACGCTCAATTTTGATTTTTCGCGGTTAAAACAAGTCGTTCTTGTTTAGTTTGCTTGCGTTCATTACTCTTTTCCATCTGTCAGTTGCCTATAATTATAAATTATTGAATGATCACAGTCAGATTGTGTACTCTAATCAAATCAAGTTCTTTTTTCATCTAATAAGAACCCTATATTCCAAAAATGTCATGTGTGTATTCTAGTTTTTTGAGCGTCAATTAACAGTGAGGTAAGTTATTTAGGCCGTGGATTTTTTTTGAGATTTATCATTGATTCCTTTAGAGTCCATTACATATTTATTTACCAATCAAAAGGCACGGTGTGCTTTCTAACTGAAAACGTGCAAATGTAGCCAAAAAAATTGATTTAAAATTTGACTAGTGACGTTTAATTTTGATTTCCCAGAACGAGTGTCTTGTAATCGTTAACAAAAATTTTTTCCGTAAACACCTTTTCTTTCAAGTCTCAATTGCTGTCTTATTAAAGCTTATGAACATCCAATTTTGTTGACAATTGCCCTCACCTGGCACCCTAAGGCCTCTGAGTTAACGCCGTCGCCTTGCACCCTAATGTCTGGGGCTCCAGTCCCGGCCGGACCTCGTTTTTTCTGTGTGTGCAATCGAATTTTTTTCCGGTAAAAATTGATTTCGCGGACTTGTGTTTGCGGACTCTGATTTCGCGGACTCTTATATAGGTCTTGCTGATATTTTTTTCAGGAAAAATCTCAAAATTTGTTCACGCTCAATTTTGATTTTTCGCGGTTAAAACAAGTCGTTCTTGTTTAGTTTGCTTGCGTTCATTACTCTTTTCCATCTGTCAGTTGCCTATAATTATAAATTATTGAATGATCACAGTCAGATTGTGTACTCTAATCAAATCAAGTTCTTTTTTCATCTAATAAGAACCCTATATTCCAAAAATGTCATGTGTGTATTCTAGTTTTTTGAGCGTCAATTAACAGTGAGGTAAGTTATTTAGGCCGTGGATCTTTTTTGAGATTTATCATTGATTCCTTTAGAGTCCATTACATATTTATTTACCAATCAAAAGGCACGGTGTGCTTTCTAACTGAAAACGTGCAAATGTAGCCAAAAAAATTGATTTAAAATTTGACTAGTGACGTTTAATTTTGATTTCCCAGAACGAGTGTCTTGTAATCGTTAACAAAAATTTTTTCCGTAAACACCTTTTCTTTCAAATCTCAATTGCTGTCTTATTAAAGCTTATGAACATCCAATTTTGTTGACAATTGCCCTCACCTGGCACCCTAAGGCCTCTGAGTTAACGCCGTCGCCTTGCACCCTAACGTCTGGGGCTCCAGTCCCGGCCGGACCTCGTTTTTTCAGTGTGTGCAATCGAATTTTTTTCCGGTAAAAATTGATTTCGCGGACTTGTGTTTGCGGACTCTGATTTCGCCGACTCTTATATAGGTCTTGCTGATATTTTTTTCAGGAAAAATCTCAAAATTTGTTCACGCTCAATTTTGATTTTTCGCGGTTAAAACAAGTCGTTCTTGTTTAGTTTGCTTGCGTTCATTACTCTTTTCCATCTGTCAGTTGCCTATAATTATAAATTATTGAATGATCACAGTCAGATTGTGTACTCTAATCAAATCAAGTTCTTTTTTCATCTAATAAGAACCCTATATTCCAAAAATGTCATGTGTGTATTCTAGTTTTTTGAGCGTCAATTAACAGTGAGGTAAATTATTTAGGCCGTGGATTTTTTTTGAGATTTATCTTTGATTCCTTTAGAGTCCATTACATATTTATTTACCAATCAAAAGGCACGGTGTGCTTTCTAACTGAAAACGTGCAAATGTGGCCAAAAAAATTGATTTATATTTTGACTAGTGACGTTTATTTTTGATTTCCCAGAACGAGTGTCTTGTAATCGTTAACAAAATTTTTTTCCGGAAACACCTTTTCTTTCAAATCTCAATTGCTGTCTTATTAAAGCTTATGAACATCCAATTTTGTTGACAATTGCCCTCACCTGGCACCCTAAGGCCTCTGAGTTAACGCCGTCGCCTTGCACCCTAATGTCTGGGGCTCCAGTCCCGGCCGGACCTCGTTTTTTCAGTGTGTGCAATCGAATTTTTTTCCGGTAAAAATTGATTTCGCGGACTTGTGTTTGCGGACTCTGATTTCGCGGACTCTTATATAGGTCTTGCTGATATTTTTTTCAGGAAAAATCTCAAAATTTGTTCACGCTCAATTTTGATTTTTCGCGGTTAAAACAAGTCGTTCTTGTTTAGTTTGCTTGCGTTCATTACTCTTTTCCATCTGTCAGTTGCCTATAATTATAAATTATTGAATGATCACAGTCAGATTGTGTACTCTAATCAAATCAAGTTCTTTTTTCATCTAATAAAAACCCTATATTCCAAAAATGTCATGTGTGTATTCTAGTTTTTTGAGCGTCAATTAACAGTGAGGTAAATTATTTAGGCCGTGGATTTTTTTTGAGATTTATCTTTGATTCCTTTAGAGTCCATTACATTTTTATTTACCAATCAAAAGGCACGGTGTGCTTTCCAACTGAAAACGTGCAAATGTGGCCAAAAAAAATTGATTTATATTTTGACTAGTGACGTTTAATTTTGATTTCCCAGAACGAGTGTCTTGTAATTGTTAACAAAATTTTTTTCCGTAAACACCTTTTCTTTCAAATCTCAATTGCTGTCTTATTAAAGCTTATGAACATCCAATTTTGTTGACAATTGCCCTCACCTGGCACCCTAAGGCCTCTGAGTTAACGCCGTCGCCTTGCACCCTAATGTCTGGGGCTCCAGTCCCAGCCGGACCTCGTTTTTTCAGTGTGTGCAATCGAATTTTTTTCCGGTAAAAATTGATTTCGCGGACTTGTGTTTGCGGACTCTGATTTCGCGGACTCTTATATAGGTCTTGCTGATATTTTTTTCAGGAAAAATCTCAAAATTTGTTCACGCTCAATTTTGATTTTTCGCGGTTAAAACAAGTCGTTCTTGTTTAGTTTGCTTGCGTTCATTACTCTTTTCCATCTGTCAGTTGCCTATAATTATAAATTATTGAATGATCACAGTCAGATTGTGTACTCTAATCAAATCAAGTTCTTTTTTCATCTAATAAAAACCCTATATTCCAAAAATGTCATGTGTGTATTCTAGTTTTTTGAGCGTCAATTAACAGTGAGGTAAATTATTTAGGCCGTGGATTTTTTTTGAGATTTATCTTTGATTCCTTTAGAGTCCATTACATATTTATTTACCAATCAAAAGGCACGGTGTGCTTTCTAACTGAAAACGTGCAAATGTGGCCAAAAAAAATTGATTTATATTTTGACTAGTGACGTTTAATTTTGATTTCCCAGAACGAGTGTCTTGTAATCGTTAACAAAATTTTTTTCCGTAAACACCTTTTCTTTCAAATCTCAATTGCTGTCTTATTAAAGCTTATGAACATCCAATTTTGTTGACAATTGCCCTCACCTGGCACCCTAAGGCCTCTGAGTTAACGCCGTCGCCTTGCACCCTAATGTCTGGGGCTCCAGTCCCGGCCGGACCTCGTTTTTTCAGTGTGTGCAATCGAATTTTTTTCCGGTAAAAATTGATTTCGCGGACTTGTGTTTGCGGACTCTGATTTCTCGGACTCTTATATAGGTCTTGCTGATATTTTTTTCACGAAAAATCTCAAAATTTGTTCACGCTCAATTTTGATTTTTCGCGGTTAAAACAAGTCGTTCTTGTTTAGTTTGCTTGCGTTCATTACTCTTTTCCATCTGTCAGTTGCCTATAATTATAAATTATTGAATGATCACAGTCAGATTGTGTACTCTAATCAAATCAAGTTCTTTTTTCATCTAATAAAAACCCTATATTCCAAAAATGTCATGTGTGTATTCTAGTTTTTTGAGCGTCAATTAACAGTGAGGTAAATTATTTAGGCCGTGGATTTTTTTTGAGATTTATCTTTGATTCCTTTAGAGTCCATTACATATTTATTTACCAATCAAAAGGCACGGTGTGCTTTCCAACTGAAAACGTGCAAATGTGGCCAAAAAAAATTGATTTATATTTTGACTAGTGACGTTTAATTTTGATTTCCCAGAACGAGTGTCTTGTAATCGTTAACAAAATTTTTTTCCGTAAACACGTTTCTTTCAAATCTCAATTGCTGTCTTATTAAAGCTTATGAACATCCAATTTTGTTGACAATTGCCCTCACCTGGCACCCTAAGGCCACTGAGTTAACGCCGTCGCCTTGCACCCTAATGTCTGGGGTTCCAGTCCCGGCCGGACCTCGTTTTTTCAGTGTGTGCAATCGAATTTTTTTCCGGTAAAAATTGATTTCGCGGACTTGTGTTTGCGGACTCTGATTTCGCGGACTCTTATATAGGTCTTGCTGATATTTTTTTTTCAGGAATAATCTCAAAATTTCTTCACGCTCAATTTTGATTTTTCGCGGTTAAAACAAGTCGTTCTTGTTTAGTTTCCTTGCGTTCATTACTCTTTTCCACCTGTCAGTTGCTTATGTTTATAAATTATTGAACGATCACAGTCAGATTGTGTACTCTAATCAAATCAAGTTGTTTTTTTCATCTAATAAGAACCCTATATTCCAAAAATGTCATGTGTGTTTTCTAGTTTTTTGAACGTCAATTAACAGTGAGGTAAATTATTTAGGCCGTGGATTTTTTTTGAGATTTATCTTTGATTCCTTTAGAGTCCATTACATATTTATTTACCAATCAAAAGGCACGGTGTGCTTTCCAACTGAAAACGTGCAAATGTGGCCAAAAAAAATTGATTTATATTTTGACTAGTGACGTTTAATTTTGATTTCCCAGAACGAGTGTCTTGTAATCGTTAACAAAATTTTTTTCCGTAAACACGTTTCTTTCAAATCTCAATTGCTGTCTTATTAAAGCTTATGAACATCCAATTTTGTTGACAATTGCCCTCACCTGGCACCCTAAGGCCACTGAGTTAACGCCGTCGCCTTGCACCCTAATGTCTGGGGTTCCAGTCCCGGCCGGACCTCGTTTTTTCAGTGTGTGCAATCGAATTTTTTTCCGGTAAAAATTGATTTCGCGGACTTGTGTTTGCGGACTCTGATTTCGCGAACTCTTATATAGGTCTTGCTGATATTTTTTTCAGGAAAAATCTCAAAATTTGTTCACGCTCAATTTTGATTTTTCGCGGTTAAAACAAGTCGTTCTTGTTTAGTTTGCTTGCGTTCATTACTCTTTTCCATCTGTCAGTTGCCTATAATTATAAATTATTGAATGATCACAGTCAGATTGTGTACTCTAATCAAATCAAGTTCTTTTTTCATCTAATAAAAACCCTATATTCCAAAAATGTCATGTGTGTATTCTAGTTTTTTGAGCGTCAATTAACAGTGAGGTAAATTATTTAGGCCGTGGATTTTTTTTGAGATTTATCTTTGATTCCTTTAGAGTCCATTACATATTTATTTACCAATCAAAAGGCACGGTGTGCTTTCCAACTGAAAACGTGCAAATGTGGCCAAAAAAAATTGATTTATATTTTGACTAGTGACGTTTAATTTTGATTTCCCAGAACGAGTGTCTTGTAATCGTTAACAAAAATTTTTTCCGTAAACACGTTTTCTTTCAAATCTCAATTGCTGTCTTATTAAAGCTTATGAACATCCAATTTTGTTGACAATTGCCCTCACCTGGCACCCTAAGGCCACTGAGTTAACGCCGTCGCCTTGCACCCCAATGTCTGGGGTTCCAGTCCCGGCCGGACCTCGTTTTTTCAGTGTGTGCAATCGAATTTTTTTACGGTAAAAATTGATTTCGCGGACTTGTGTTTGCGGACTCTGATTTCGCGGACTCTTATATAGGTCTTGCTGATATTTTTTTTTCAGGAATAATCTCAAAATTTCTTCACGCTCAATTTTGATTTTTCGCGGTTAAAACAAGTCGTTCTTGTTTAGTTTCCTTGCGTTCATTACTCTTTTCCACCTGTCAGTTGCCTATGTTTATAAATTATTGAACGATCACAGTCAGATTGTGTACTCTAATCAAATCAAGTTGTTTTTTTCATCTAATAAGAACCCTATATTCCAAAAATGTCATGTGTGTTTTCTAGTTTTTTGAGCGTCAATTAACAGTGAGGTAAATTATTTAGGCCGTGGATTTTTTTGAGATTTATCTTTGATTCCTTTAGAGTCCATTACATATTTATTTACCAATCAAAAGGCACGGTGTGCTTTCTAACTGAAAACGTGCAAATGTGGCCAAAAAAAATTGATTTATATTTTGACTAGTGACGTTTAATTTTGATTTCCCAGAACGAGTGTCTTGTAATCGTTAACAAAATTTTTTTCCGTAAACACCTTTTCTTTCAAATCTCAATTGCTGTCTTATTAAAGCTTATGAACATCCAATTTTGTTGACAATTGCCCTCACCTGGCACCCTAAGGCCTCTGAGTTAACGCCGTCGCCTTGCACCCTAATGTCTGGGGCTCCAGTCCCGGCCGGACCTCGTTTTTTCAGTGTGTGCAATCGAATTTTTTTCCGGTAAAAATTGATTTCGCGGACTTGTGTTTGCGGACTCTGATTTCTCGGACTCTTATATAGGTCTTGCTGATATTTTTTTCACGAAAAATCTCAAAATTTGTTCACGCTCAATTTTGATTTTTCGCGGTTAAAACAAGTCGTTCTTGTTTAGTTTGCTTGCGTTCATTACTCTTTTCCATCTGTCAGTTGCCTATAATTATAAATTATTGAATGATCACAGTCAGATTGTGTACTCTAATCAAATCAAGTTCTTTTTTCATCTAATAAAAACCCTATATTCCAAAAATGTCATGTGTGTATTCTAGTTTTTTGAGCGTCAATTAACAGTGAGGTAAATTATTTAGGCCGTGGATTTTTTTTGAGATTTATCTTTGATTCCTTTAGAGTCCATTACATATTTATTTACCAATCAAAAGGCACGGTGTGCTTTCCAACTGAAAACGTGCAAATGTGGCCAAAAAAAATTGATTTATATTTTGACTAGTGACGTTTAATTTTGATTTCCCAGAACGAGTGTCTTGTAATCGTTAACAAAAATTTTTTCCGTAAACACGTTTTCTTTCAAATCTCAATTGCTGTCTTATTAAAGCTTATGAACATCCAATTTTGTTGACAATTGCCCTCACCTGGCACCCTAAGGCCACTGAGTTAACGCCGTCGCCTTGCACCCCAATGTCTGGGGTTCCAGTCCCGGCCGGACCTCGTTTTTTCAGTGTGTGCAATCGAATTTTTTTACGGTAAAAATTGATTTCGCGGACTTGTGTTTGCGGACTCTGATTTCGCGGACTCTTATATAGGTCTTGCTGATATTTTTTTTTCAGGAATAATCTCAAAATTTCTTCACGCTCAATTTTGATTTTTCGCGGTTAAAACAAGTCGTTCTTGTTTAGTTTCCTTGCGTTCATTACTCTTTTCCACCTGTCAGTTGCCTATGTTTATAAATTATTGAACGATCACAGTCAGATTGTGTACTCTAATCAAATCAAGTTGTTTTTTTCATCTAATAAGAACCCTATATTCCAAAAATGTCATGTGTGTTTTCTAGTTTTTTGAGCGTCAATTAACAGTGAGGTAAATTATTTAGGCCGTGGATTTTTTTGAGATTTATCTTTGATTCCTTTAGAGTCCATTACATATTTATTTACCAATCAAAAGGCACGGTGTGCTTTCTAACTGAAAACGTGCAAATGTGGCCAAAAAAAATTGATTTATATTTTGACTAGTGACGTTTAATTTTGATTTCCCAGAACGAGTGTCTTGTAATCGTTAACAAAATTTTTTTCCGTAAACACCTTTTCTTTCAAATCTCAATTGCTGTCTTATTAAAGCTTATGAACATCCAATTTTGTTGACAATTGCCCTCACCTGGCACCCTAAGGCCTCTGAGTTAACGCCGTCGCCTTGCACCCTAATGTCTGGGGCTCCAGTCCCGGCCGGACCTCGTTTTTTCAGTGTGTGCAATCGAATTTTTTTCCGGTAAAAATTGATTTCGCGGACTTGTGTTTGCGGACTCTGATTTCTCGGACTCTTATATAGGTCTTGCTGATATTTTTTTCACGAAAAATCTCAAAATTTGTTCACGCTCAATTTTGATTTTTCGCGGTTAAAACAAGTCGTTCTTGTTTAGTTTGCTTGCGTTCATTACTCTTTTCCATCTGTCAGTTGCCTATAATTATAAATTATTGAATGATCACAGTCAGATTGTGTACTCTAATCAAATCAAGTTCTTTTTTCATCTAATAAGAACCCTATATTCCAAAAATGTCATGTGTGTTTTCTAGTTTTTTGAGCGTCAATTAACAGTGAGGTAAATTATTTAGGCCGTGGATTTTTTTTGAGATTTATCTTTGATTCCTTTAGAGTCCATTACATATTTATTTACCAATCAAAAGGCACGGTGTGCTTTCTAACTGAAAACGTGCAAATGTCGCCAAAAAACTTGATTTGTATTTTGACTAGTGACGTTTAATTTTGATTTCCCAGAACGAGTGTCTTGTAATCGTTAACAAACTTTTTTTCCGTAAACCTTTTCTTTCAAATCTCAATTGCTGTCTTATTAAAGCTTATGAACATCCAGTTTTGTTGACAATTGGCCTCACCTTGCACCCTAAGGCCACTGAGTTAACGCCGTCGCCTTGCACCCTAATGTCTGGGGTTCCAGTCCCGGCCGGACCTCGTTTTTTCAGTGTGTGCAATCGAATTTTTTTCCGGTAAAAATTGATTTCGCGGACTCTTATATAGGTCTTGCTGATATTTTTTTTCAGGAAAAATCTCAAAATTTGTTCACGCTCAATTTTGATTTTTCGCGGTTAAAACAAGTCGTTCTTGTTTAGTTTGCTTGCGTTCATTACTCTTTTCCATCTGTCAGTTGCCTATGTTTATAAATTATTGAATGATCACAGTCAGATTGTGTACTCTAATCAAATCAAGTTCTTTTTTCATCTAATAAGAACCCTATATTCCAAAAATGTCATGTGTGTTTTCTAGTTTTTTGAGCGTCAATTAACAGTGAGGTAAATTATTTAGGCCGTGGATTTTTTTTGAGATTTATCTTTGATTCCTTTAGAGTCCATTACATATTTATTTACCAATCAAAAGGCACGGTGTGCATTCTAACTGAAAACGTGCAAATGTGGCCAAAAAACTTGATTTTTATTTTGACTAGTGACGTTTAATTTTGATTTCCCAGAACGAGTGTCTTGTAATCGTTAACAAAATTTTTTTCCGTAAACACCTTTTCTTTCAAATCTCAATTGCTGTCTTATTAAAGCTTATGAACATCCAGTTTTGTTGACAATTGGCCTCACCTTGCACCCTAAGGCCACTGAGCTAACGCCGTCGCCTTGCACCCTAATGTCTGGGGTTCCAGTCCCGGCCGGACCTCGTTTTTTCTGTGTGTGCAATCGAATTTTTTTCCGGTAAAAATTGATTTCGCGGACTTGTGTTTGCGGACTCTGATTTCGCGGACTCTTATATAGGTCTTGCTGATATTTTTTTTCAGGAAAAATCTCAAAATTTGTTCACGCTCAATTTTGATTTTTCGCGGTTAAAACAAGTCGTTCTTGTTTAGTTTGCTTGCGTTCATTACTCTTTTCCATCTGTCAGTTGCCTATGTTTATAAATTATTGAATGATCACAGTCAGATTGTGTACTCTAATCAAACCAAGTTCTTTTTTCATCTAATAAAAACCCTATATTCCAAAAATGTCATGTGTGTTTTCTAGTTTTTTGAGCGTCAATTAACAGTGAGGTAACTTATTTAGGCCGTGGATTTTTTTTGAGATTTATCTTTGATTCCTTTAGAGTCCATTACATATTTATTTACCAATCAAAAGGCACGGTGTGCTTTCTAACTGAAAACGTGCAAATGTGGCCAAAAAACTTGATTTGTATTTTGACTAGTGATGTTTAATTTTGATTTCCCAGAACGAGTGTCTTGTAATCGTTAACAAAAATTTTTTCCGTAAACACCTTTTCTTTCAAATCTCAATTGCTGTCTTATTAAAGCTTATGAACATCCAGTTTTGTTGACAATTGGCCTCACCTTGCACCCTAAGGCCACTGATTTAACGCCGTCGCCTTGCACCCTAATGTCTGGGGTTCCAGTCCCGGCCGGACCTCATTTTTTCAGTGTGTGCAATCGAATTTTTTTCCGATAAAAATTGATATCGCGGACTTGCGTTTGTCGGCTTAGTAGCCACATGACCGATTTTAATTTTGCTTAAATCAACTTTCGTTGTGTTTCCAAGCCCATGTGTTGTTCAATGTAGTTGCAGAGACTTGAAAGTTGTTAATTTTTTTTATAAATTCATTTTAGTCTAGCTCCACTTGTGTCTTGCGTTTTAAGGCTTAAGATTTTTTTCTTCAAAAGAATTTCGAAAATATTCAATTTTTGATTTTCTCGATGTTTTTGACAATATTCTGTGGGTAAGGTTGATAAAAGTTTGATTTAGGTCGAATAAAGCCAAACGAAAAATTTTCAGTCAGAAATTAAAAAATAATGAATAAAAAACGTGTGTGCTGTGCGTGATTTTAGTCTTTCAGTGATTTTCCTGCTGTAAAAGATTGTGGTCACTCAGAATACAAGTATCAGCGAAAAGTCTGCTTTAATTTTAAAGTTTTCCGTTAAAGGGAAATTGTTTAAAGTATTTCAAAATATAATCAAGGATCCGTAACAGAAACTACAAAATCATGAAAGGCTTCTGCTAAATCGACAAAAAAAACGACTCACCACCTCAAAGATTTTGCTTTACGAAATATTTTAATCATTACTACAATTATGAGACATCACTGACAAGATGGGAAAAAATGAGTGCTTTTTTTGCTTCGAAATGAAGAAACATCTTAAAAGTTTTCTGTACAAAAAAATTAAGTTTTTTCAAAAAAATATTTTCAAGTCTTCTCTTACAAGCGATTCCAATTAAGCAGAATTTGCATCTATTAGCACAAACTTGGGATGAAAAATTTTTCTTTTTATTGTTTTTGGAATATATTGTTTTCGCTGTGAAATAGAATTTGCATTTTTGTGCACATTAACGATAGCGAAATGTCTTAGATTTGCACATTTGAACGGTGTCACATACTAAAAATTTATTGGTATGTGACACATCACACTGCACTCTTTGCGATACGTCGCACAGCATGTTAAGTTATCCAAAAATTACGATACAAAAGGTTTAAAGGGGAAATCATTTTGAAAGAAGCCAAGCCGAATTTCGCACCACTTATAAAATCTGATTTCAACCTGTGAAAAAGCAAAAAGTCGAGCTTAAAAAAAACAATTTTGACAATTCATTGCACAAACACCTTCAAAGTAAAACAGTTTTTTATCGGCTTCAATTAAAAAAAAAAACGTTTGTGGAGCAATTGAGAATGTTTTATAGCGAAACGAAACAGTTTTTTTTGCTAAATAGAAAAAACTGAATTTTTTTTTCCATTCCACGTATCATAAATATTCTTCCTCAAATTGCCTTGTATCCATATCTACGCATTTTCTGTAAAAGACAAAGTTCGCATCAACTGTAAAAACCCCATCACTTATGTGGTATATCAAATTAAGAATTGCATTATCAAAATTGAGCATCTGAGCAAAGTTTATTTCATTTAGGAAAGTAACTAGAATGTGCACATCTACTCCGTTACCTAACCTGTTGTTTTGAAAAATTGACCATTCAAAATAAAGTAATCCTGGCTGAAGAAAGCGAGCCTCAGTTATTGTCGAGTTTCTTGTGATCTTTTAAAACCAGCGCAATTGCACTTTTTGAGACAAGGGAATGAACTGTTTTAGGACACTAAGCGATTTATCCGTCTCTTTGCAACAAAAGTTGTATGTTTGGTTCATTTTTCTTCAAATGTGAAGAAAATTTTTCAAGGAAGTGTTTGAGCATATCTTCGAATGTGATTTTTCTTATCGTTGTATTAGTACAGTGCTGATTTAAATTAACCGGACAAAACGCGTTAAACTTGAAATTTAAAACGAATTTTTCTCAAATTGGGTTGAGTTTAGGTGAAAACTTATGAAGACAAAACTTGCTTAAAATTTAAGCAGATTTAATATGGTGTAATTTGTTTTGCGAAATTCGGGTCCGAAATTTTACCTCAAAAATGGGTCATTTTGGCTTTTCTTAGTTAATCAAAAATTACGCCGAAAAAACCCAGTCGATCACTGACATAATTATATCAAAGTGAGCCCCTTACGTAGTCCAACAAACTTTAAGAAGGGTATTTTCTCCAAAAAAAAATGCAAATTGTTTAAAAATTGTTTTCAAATAAAAAGTTGGTATTTTATATAGTAAAAATGACTTTTTGTCTATCAAAAAAAAATAAAGTAACTGATACAATATTTTGGAGATTGTACCCTTCTTAAAGTTTGTTGGGCTACGTAAGGGGCTCACTTTGATAATTATGTCAGTGATCGACTGGGTTTTTTCGGCGTAATTTTTGATTAACTAATGGAACCTGATCTAAACTATATTTTATGATTGGATAAATTAAATGTTTTACCAATGTAAAGTATTTAATATTAACCAATCATGATCCATCTAACTAACAACCCACTTATTTGTAAGTGCTGAAGTTACTTGTAATTTCAGCACCAGAGAGATTTGAATTTAACTTAGAAATTAGTTGGACTCTCCCGAGCACTTCAGCAGCCGCAATAAACCAGTATACCCTAGATCTATTGAGCCTAGCAGAGACTAGTTAAACAACCTGAGACTAGATAGTATAAGAGTAAGATTAGGATCGGTATTAGACTAAGAAGTTGCACGAATCTATCCGGCCGAAAATAAGATAGCGTGACGAGCAGACGGTGTACCCTATCCGAAATTACTCTATGAGTTACACTTCGGTTCTAACTCATCTGGTGCGACCATAAGTCTCGAACAAGACCTTACTAGATTAGAATTAACCAAAAATAGATTAGAAATTAGACAAAAACATTTACAAAATGTTATACGACAATAATTTAATTGAAATGTCTCTCCGACTCAATAGATCAGAGCCAATATTCCGAACCATAATAGAACTACCCGGAATTGGAAGAAGACCTCGAACCAAAGACGACATACGACAAAGTAGAAACTTGCCGTATAGTTATATGATAGTTCGGCAAAAGCCAGAACAAACTTTTATATTTCGAATACTACTTGCAATGAATTTAGATTTCCATTTGCAAACATAAAACCTTGAAGTTACTCTTCAAAATCATTTAAGGCGCTAAACAAAATTAATATTATACAATAACGATTGATAAAAAGATCTAAGATCGTTTTCCTAAAACTCTGCAGTAATATACAAAACATGTTTGAAAAATATTTATTGGAAAACAAAAATAAAAATTAGTAGCATGACAATAAATGGTTAGTAATCATAAATCATCCTGTTGTTCCAGCTTCATCACCTAAAACATAACAGCAATCATCAACTCACTAATATCATCAAAACACTAAATCTTTCCTTTACACACATTCAAAACTTTATTAAAACTTAAAGTCACTTAATTTAAAATCAGATCATCAAGGCTTATCCTTGGATCTTAAATCATTTTCTACTTAATTAAAATCTCAAATTTGATCATCAAGGCTTATCCTTGGATCAAACAGAACAATTTTGTTCTCCCCCACCCACTTAATTAGTGTCTAACGACCTCAAACGTCGATTCACTACCCAACCCTTTCTAAAGACCCAAGACTAATAGAAATTTTTAAACAAAACTAATCATTCAAATTAGGATAAACAGTGAAGAACTTCGGTTATTCATCCTTCACTTGATCCCCCCTCTTACCAGACCCAGGATAAATCTTAGACTTAGTAAGTTTAAAATAGTATCTAACGAACTACTCGCGTTCTAATTATACCTGAACCTTGTGGATCGATTTACTATTCTCCAACCCTTGAACACAATCACTACCCCTAAGTAAGATTAAGTAAGTTAACACCTTAGCTTATACTAGTCACGAGAAAGTAAAAATCATTCTTCGGAATCGATATACTTTTCTCTCCAACCCTGAACAAATAGACCCAGGTTAAGCTAACCAAAAAATCGTAAGAACTAACAGTTTAGGAAAATAGAAATCATTTAACAACCTTTGCACCCGTCATTCTAAACCTTATGTCATTTAAAAACCTAGGAAATAAACAAACAATCATTTTACACAATTGTGAAATAGATAACAAAAAATACGACCTTGTAATCACACCTCATACACAAACAGTTGGATACATTCGAACAAAACGACAAACACTGAAGAGAAAAATAATAACTAAACAAAGACAAATAACACGAAAAAGATTTTCAAAAAATCGAAACGCATTTTCAGAATCAGAAACCAACAGTTTAGACGAACTTTACAAACTAAAAGAATCAATAGATAAAAATTGCCCACTTCACGATCAATTATATTTTTCTGACTCAGAAACAACTTCAAATTCATCACAAAGAGGAAAAAGAAGAATAAAAAAACAGTACAAACACAAACCAGTACATCTATACAATTGGAATCAACCAATTCGACACATTAATAATTACATATTAACAGTCATCGAACGAAAAAATGAGTTCAACACACACCCCAGGTGACGAAACTCCAGATGATGATGAAATCTTTCCTTTTATAGTAGACGCAGATACTGATAGAGGACAACACATATTTTGTCAAAATTTACTCGTAAATTTATTTGAACCCGGAATCAGTCCATGTAAAACAGAGTTCCCCAATGTAAAAATCAAAAGACAAATCATAGATCACTACTTAAAAGATATATGCAACATAACACAACAGTATGGAATCTACTCCATAGAATTCACTTCCCCAAACCATAATAATAGAACATATACTATTCAAACAGACGATCTTGATTTAGAATTTTCAAAAGTTTTTTCAGAAAAAATAAAAAGCATCCAATATCATAACTCACAAAGAGCAAACTCCATATTCACCAATGAAGTTTTCGCAATAATATATAGTTATATTTCGATATTAGAAAACGAAATCCCACTAACAAATGTCTCACCGACAGAAACATCTAAACATTTGAAAGTACGACATGAAATTACACTACTCTCTAGTTATTTAAACATCATTAAAGAAAATTTCACGAAAGATGACGTTTCACAACATACCAAACACGATCTACAAAAAATTTTAGCATGGTTCATAATAGATTATTTCACACACAATATTGATTTAATTGCACAAGCAAGAAAAAATTTTAGACCCCAAAATTCGAACGATGATACCGCTATCACAGAACAATCAGATTATGTTTGGGACCCCGAATGGTCTCATCACGCATTTATAAGCTTTCCACAATCAATCTCAAGTCAAGCAATAGGTACAATATCTTACATAAGAGATTATGTAAGAGTAATACCATTAACAATTGATGCAACACCATTAAACTATAATACATTTTTACCCGATACACAAAATAATAGTTTAAACTCGACAGTCATACACAACGAAAACCTCAATGGAACTAGGAATCTTACTCAACAAGATATCCAGACACCATCACACTTCATAAATGAAGAAATTGTACACACAACAACTACACAACAAAGTATTTCACCAATACGCCCAAATTTAACAACACCAAGAAATACAAATCCTTCACAAACGCAGGTAACCTTACAATCAACCGTTAAACCTTCGGTTGCTCCAAAATATTCCCATATGGATTACCAAACATACAGACCCATGACAATACCATCAAAAACACGCAAAACATTCACTAAAAACAACTTTGCAGACCATAATTATAATTATACACATCCATCAAAAACAAATTATCAACCACAAAGGAATTTTAATCAATATACAAAACCTCGAAACTGGGATAACCCAACGGCCCAATATAATTCCAAAAATTTTCAACCAAATCCTCCACAGGATCGCAGTGAAAATTACCCATTTTTTCAACAGAATAAAAATAAAAAACAAACATCTTATCAAATGGATTATTTATCCTCAGATGACGATTTCTTACAACCAGATATATTTGCACCAAATACTCAAGAATATCGTAGACAAGGAATACAGAGAACACGTACAAATCATAGAAATCTTTCTCCACAACCAATAGAGGCACAACATCAACAACCAATTCAACAACAAAATCCAATTAATACACAATCTTTTCAACCAATTCAACAACAAAATCCAATGACTGCACACTCGTATCAAGCATCACAAATGCAAAATGAAATACCACTCCCATATTATCTCCAACAACATGAAATAACAAGAAACCAACTTTCAAATTTTTCTCAAATGCCAAATGCAGCAGAATCATTACAAATGACAATGAATCCATACCTTATGGGTGGATCATCAATAACATCAAACAAACCTTTAATGGTTTTCACAGGAACAGACCCTGAATACTCTGTAGAAGATTATTTAAATGCAGTAACAGCAAACCTGATTTTAAATATTGGACCTGAACCAATTAATACGCCACTACATCAAAACTGGATACATCGACGCACAGCGTTGATACAAACAACCTTAGATGGCGCAGCCCAAAAATGGTTTTCAGTACTACCTCTAGAAATAAAATCAAACTGGAAAAGATTTACACAAGAATTTTCAAAAATGTTTGACTCCGAAAGAAACAAACAACAACAAAGAGTTTTATGTAATGAAATTCGCAGATTACCAAACGAAACCATCAAGCAAATAGCAGTACGAATCGAAACACTAGTTCGAAAAGCATATTCACTAAATACACATGACTATAAAAACACAAAGATGACAGAAATCTTAATGATGACCTTAACACCACAATTAAGGAAAATAGCAATAAAAAAGAGAGCATCCCATCCTTCTTCAATTCGAGAACCCGATTTAGATTTTCGAAAACTAGTAGACAAATTAGAACAAGCAGAAATCACGATGAAACTAGAAGAAACGGAAAATCTGAAATTACAATACGTTAACAAAATTGAAACGACTCCCACTAATATTAATAATATACAGGAATCAGAAACAGACCTCGTTGAAAAAATCACTGAAATACTCAATATTTACGAAAAGAACCCGAACTTTAAAGGCAAACCATCTTTCAAAAAATGGTGTAATTATTGCCGCCGATACGGACATAGTATTTCCGAATGTAGACAAAAACAGCAAGATAGTCAAAATAAACCTCAAAAATACAAAGAACCAAATAAATCATTCTATCAATATATGAAAAAAGATCAAAATCTACCAAACAAAAATGTATACAGCAACAACAGTTCAGGAAAACCACTTCCGAACAATACAAGTTACACAAGAAATCAATCCCCATATAACTCAAGTTATAGAGGAAGATCACCAGAACGAAGAAATACACAAAACGCATCACAAAATCACTACAATAGACCAAATAGTAGAAATAACTACTCCAGATCAAATTCAAATACACAACGATTTGTTTCTAGATCTAATTCCCAATCAAGAAATAACTACTATCCAAACAACCAATCACGAAATTCATCATACAATAGGAATAGAAACTACTCCTATAATAGAAATAGAAGTTATTCAAACAACCGAAACCAGAATTACCCGAACAATCGATCAAGGAATAACTCATATAATAGATCGAACTATAACAGACCAAACAATAATTACCAAAACAGATCGCGAAATAATTCACAAAATCGACACCCAAGTTATAATAATCGTTATAGAAATTATTCCCAATCACCACACCGGAATAATAATCACTATAATAACTCTAATAATCGTCATAGAAGCAGTACACCTAAACACCAAAGACAAATCAATCAAGTACAAGCTAACCCAGAAACAACATCAGACCCCCCAGGTATTGATGACACAGTAACTGATACGTTACAACTCAATCAAATAAACTGTACATCATCAGATTCAGAAAGTGATACTGAAAACACTCTTGCTATCAATATGATAAAAGTCGAAAATGACTATGAATCTGTCATATATGAACAACCCTTTCCATCACATATATATGAAAATCAATCAGAATTTCTTCAAAATTATTACACTACACCCATAAATTCCACACCAACAACGCAAGAAACAAATGAGATTAACACTACAAATCAAACCAATAAAAACACCAAAACAAAATGCTTGAATACAAACCACATCTATCAAAATATACAAAAAGAACAACCCAAAGAAAAAATTTGGACAATACCATTTCTCTTAGAAAGCCCAAGAAATAAAGAATTTCAACCACCAGACCTTGAAATAGATTTCTTAATTGATTCAGGAGCAGAATCAAACATAATAAACATTCCCACATGGAATGAAATAAAAACTTTACATCCAAAGCTAACACCTCTTGAAACCTCCAGCAAACTAGCAACAGCACAAGGATCAACATTGATAAACTACGGAAAAATCCAATTATTTCTCCTCCCCACCAGAACAATGGAACAAAGCAAAATTTTAAATAAGCCATTTAAACAAATATTCCATATCACTGACATTAAATATAATATCATTGGAATACCATTTATTTCGAAGTATATACCAACAATTAACATACTAAATAGTAAAATATTAATCAAAGATAAATATACAAAAACAAAAGAAACATCCTTAACATTTTTTCAAAGATTAAATAAACAACCACCATTTTTTTCAAAATTTTATCCGATATTTAACCAACAAAGAAAACACCTGAAACCACTATCAGGAAACATATCTAATTTTTCAATCAAACAAGTTCACCAATATGATAAAGAACAAAACAAACAAAAATTTTATATGTCAGATTTTGAATTCAAACCTATTCATAAATTTTTCAAAATCACAATCTCATCCATAAAATATTTGAAAAATTCGAATTCCGATATCATTTCCTTACATGTCTATAACAACACACCTTACCAAGTAACATTACCTTTAGGACTTTTAGGATATTGTGAAACCAACGCTACAATATCACCAATACATGAAAAAGCCTATCGCGTAAATAATATACTCCAATTACTAGATATTTGCCAATCTACAATTCTTAATGAAGAATTATCTATAAATAATATAATAAGTAACGAAAACAGAAATACGGATTATTTCACAAAAACTCCATATTTCAAACCTACATTCAACATCAGTAACTACACAGAGAAACAACAAAAATTTTTAACAATGTTTAATTTCCAACATTCACAAATAACACAAGACGAATTCGAAAAGTTAGCCAAACAGCTAATTAAATATTCATCAGTCTATGCAACATCAAAATTCGATGTTGGAAAAATCAGTTCATCACTACATCTCCCGTTAAAACCAGACGCAGTTTTCAAAAAACAGAGAGCAAGTAAAGTACCAATTCACTTACATGATAAAGTAAACAGATTACTCGATATTTTAGAACAGTACAATATTATATCACCAGTTAATAAAGAAGAACAACCAAAAGGCAACACATTCATCAACCCCGTTATCATTCTAGCTAAAGGAGAATCATTAAAAATCGTTCTCGATGCTAGATACCTCAATTCACTTATAGATGAATCAAAATGTAATTGGCCCATTGAACCAATACAAGTTATTTTAACAAAAATAAACGGCAAATACTTTACAACCGCCGATATGAATAGTGCATACAATCAAATGCCACTAGATGAACAATCACGACGTTTAACACAATTTGTTATCGGAAACCAACAATATGAATTTAACCGCTTATTCTATGGAATATCCATAGGACCAGCAGCATTTTCAGCTTTTATGAGCAAAATTTTTAGACCACTAATACTCAAGAAAAACGCAATCACCTATCTAGACGATGTTTTTATGCAATCACAAACAAAAGACGAAATGTTCAAAGTTTTAGAAAAATATCACCAAATACTTCAGAACGAAATTCTGAAGGCCGCCCCCGATAAATCACACTTCTTTTTGACAAGAGTTAAATTCTTAGGACATAACATAGAAAGAAAAACAATAACTCCACTGAAATCACGCATTGACGCTATTCAAAAACTTCAACCACCAACAAATAAAAAGAAAATCCAAGAATTCCTTGGAATGTTAAACTTTTTAAGTAAATATGTTTATAAAATGCAATTATATCTACGACCATTTTACAACATCCTTAGACAACAAAATAATTTTGAATGGAATACAGAACATCAAGCACGATTCGAAGAAATAAAGAAACTTTTAACTGAACAAATTTCAAACACAATTCCAGACCCTGATCAACCATTTTATGCAATGTGCGATGCTTCGAACTTTGGCATCGGCGCAGCACTATTACAATCACATAATGGTACAAATAAAATGAACCTGATATCAGCAAATTCCCGATTATTCACTCAAGCAGAGCTACGACTCTCAACTCTAATGAGAGAATGTACAGCCATAATATATACACTGACAGAATATGAATTTCTGATACTTGGATCAAAACATCCAACAGTTCTATTCACAGACCACAAACCAATCATTTTTCTTTTCACACAGAAATCTAACCCAAACCACCGAGTTTACAGATTTCAACTAATTCTAATGAAATTTCCAAACTTACATATAGTTTGGACTGCAGGAAAAAATCTTGCATTACCAGACACCTTAAGTCGTAATACACCACCTGAATTACTTACACGAAAAACAACAGTTGAAATACCCAAAAATATAAAATTCTACCTTGCAGAAAACGAAACATCACCTCGATTAGAATGCAAATATGCAGTTAAAACTGATATTGAATAATCACAAATAAATAATTTACAACATTTCCCACTTTATTTAGATTGTCAAAATAATCATTATGAAGTTGATTTACTTGGAACATCAACCTTCAAACCAATCCCATATTCTCAATGGATAAAAAATAACACCCAACAAAAACGAACAAAACAACACCCGCCTAAAAAAGACCATTTTCCACTAATTGAAAAAGAAGATTTAACTGATAAAATAAATTTATCAGGACCACAAACAAATGATTCAAAATACACAATAAATCAAGTTTTTGACCTCCATGACCCACTTGATACAATACCCTTATCTAAATTAGAAATCGAAAACATTTTTCTCCCCCCAACAGAAACAATTACAATTTCAACACTGAAACAATATCAAAACCTTGACCCAGTAATTAGACAACTGAAATCATGGCACAAATATAAAACTAAACCTATCAAAGCAGATTCAACCATTCTAGGAAACAAAACACTCCTCCGATACTTTCGCAAATTTAACAACACAACAATTAACGAAAATACAGACCTTTTAGAGTATAACCTGAATGAATCTACAGTTCCATGTCTCCCTATAAGTATGATTCTTATAGCTTTTAATATTTCACATACACAAAATATTAAAGGACACTCTGGATCAGAAAAAACATATTCAAATTTTATACAAAATTTTTACTTCCCAAATGCACCAATTTGGATAAAAGTACTATGCAATGATTGTATAGTATGTCAACTAAATAAACCTTACCCACATCAAAAACAAATAGCACAGAAACAAGATTTTAAAGGACAAAGTTTGTACTTTAATCACCGTATCTCATTTGATACTAAAGGACCAATTTCACCCTCATCAGAAGGAAACTCCTACATTATGGTAATTGTTGACGCATTTACACATTATGTAGCACTTAACCCAGTACCACATTGTAATGCTTATTACGCATATACAACACTCTATGAACACTGGATAGCAAAATTCGGACTACCAGAAATTTTAGTTACAGACAACGGTACAGAATTCATAAATAATGAAATAATAACACTATGTCATTTATACAACATTAAACACAAACCACGTACATCTCATGCACCTTGGACAAACGGCTTAGTCGAAGGTATGAACCGTTCACTACAAGAATATCTTAGATGTATCATCAACGGAAATGATACAAAATATACCGAATGGTCAGCAGATGTAAAATTATTTCCCTTAGCATATAATTCACAAATTACGACAACTTTAGGAATGTCACCATACGAAATGGTTTTTAACCAAAAGCCACGCAAACCAATAATGTTTACAGCAAATTCTCATAAAAACGCACAAGGTTATTGTCAACCAAATAAAGACTCAATTTGTTATAACCTCCCATTACATACGCACGATGAAGATCATTTTCATCACCCACAAATTCTTAAATTAGCCTCCGGTACACACACCGAATGGATTTTAAATAGAGATAAGAAACACAATGAAATTTACCAAAAAATAACGAAAAAGTTATTACAAAGACAAAACATAAATGACCAAATCAATTCACGTTTTACACCAGCTTCCGATTTAAAAATTGGAACATTTGTTTTAATACCTAATTTTAATACTCAAAAAGGAATTTCTAAAAAATTACAACCCCTCCGAAAAGGACCCTACCAAATAATTGCAAAACCCACTGATGTCACATATAAAATTACCGACTCAAACAAAAAAGAAATCGTTCAGCACCGAAACAACCTATTACCTTATTACCCAAAAGAATACGCACTCCGCGAATTAACTCAATTATATTCTTTCACAGGATTAAAAATCATTCAAAATGAACCACATCTGAAAAACACAGAACAAAATGATAACCCCACCGAAAATCAAAACACAAAACCAACCGCAACCAAAATCAATACACAAAACCATAAAGAATCTCCAAAACAAAGAAAAAATAGAAAAATGACCGAACAAATAATACACCAAGAAGAAATAGACAAATCAGAACATAGAAAAACAACAAGACTCCGAAATCAACCACGTAAAAACTACAAAATGTTCATCCCTCAATCTAAAATATTAAAGAAAGTAGAATTTAAAAAGTAATTTTAAGATTTTATACTTTACAATCTTGAAACCTCCGTAACATTTTTCATTTCAAATTTTCAAAAAAACATGCTCACAAGTACGCAATAATTCTAGTTCAAAATAGACCAATAGGATCCATCCAATCCGCCACTTTCTCTAACTCAAACTAAGATCAATTAGACGAATAATCTAGAACTCCAGGCACATCTCTAACTATAACTTTACAACCTCCAGGTCAAAAATAAGCAAACCACTCCAACTTGACAACTAAAATAAATATCACCATAATACCGTACCCCTCCCTTATCTAATAACCCAAAGATCAACAATATTTCCCCAACTCAGACCACGAATACCCCCAAAACAAATTTGATAACTTAGCCTAAAGTAACAAAATGAAGATTTTAATTAGCCTAAAGTATAAAAATCTTACCATACCCCGGATCATTTGACAAACAAAAATAAAGAAAAAGACGACCTCCCAGTCACCATAAAAATTGCCCCCAACAAATTTTTACAAAACTCAACCCACTTGTCAAAAAACTAATAAATAATTCGACCACACTAGAAAATCGCCTCAAACAGCAAAAAATATTCGAACAAGAGATCATTTCTTAAATGCTCTTCTCTCAAACAGTTGCTCAAATACTTATAAATTTTAAACATTTTTTTTCAATACTTGAAGCCTTTATAATATTTCTTTTTGATATACTTGAATCTTTTCTAATAATCTTAATCATTTTTTGTAACATTTTTTAAATTTTCTACACTATACTCGAACTATTCCTCCAACTTTCCAAAACCCTTGAATATATCCACAGGTACGATTTTAACAACTTGTCTAAATGATACGAACAATTTTCAGTAGAACTGATATTTTTTTATTGTTTGTAATTTTCATAACATTTTTATCATCCCTCATTTTGACAATATGTAAATGTATAAAGAAAGCAATCATCACATTTGCCCTAGCAACAATTTTTCTAATTATTTTTATGGAAGAATATTATATTAAACATAAACCTTCCCACTAAAGTAAAAATTCAAAAATCCATCAAAAATTGCTACCCAACAGTCACAGAATCAGTCTTCACCGACATCATCCCAAGATAATCCAACACCACCTTCAACTACTCAAAATCCTCAAACATCTACACGAATTTCTTTTCAAGACAATCCATACACTTTTGAAGAACGGCACGCTCGTTTATCTGAACCACTAGAACCAGTTCAACGACAAGCATCCCTAAGTGAACCAACATACAATCTTTACCCAACACTACCACAAGAACTAAGTAGAATACGAAACCTTAGTCAAAACCAAAACACAACAGAAATAAATAGACAAATTATACATCCTCGACGAAATAGAAATTTTCAAACTCCCCGAGTTCATTTTGATATACCTCAATCCCCATCACAAACCACTCCAGAAAACACCACTGGTATCACACCAGAAACTCCTACACTTTTTTCACAACGAAGCACTTCAAGTCTACCTTCAGACTACTTAGGTTCAACACCAACATCTGAACAAGCACGAGAAAATCCTTTTAACCCCCCAAACCTAACATCACGACTGCCATATTGGACTACACATTCATTTACACAAGGTGAACCAAATTTAGTCAATGACCCCATAGATATTTCTACGGATACAACAACATCCTCATCACTACCAGAAACATTATCACTACCATCAACACCATCAATAAGCCAATTTTCACCACCACCCTTTAACTTAAATTTTCCAAATAATCTCGACGCCAGATATCGAGAACAATCATCAATAAATATTCCTTTAAGACTAGATTGGAATACATTCACAGCACCTCCACCATTATTTGGACAACATCAAGAAAGTAACCGCCTTCATAACTGGGCACTTAATAGATTACAATATCGCCAAGATATTCACAACGATATCCGTGATCACAATATTCAAATACTCCAACAAAACAGTTTACAATTAAAGTTTGAAATCACAGTTAAGTTAAATAACATTACCCAACATCCCTACCCATTAAATCCACCTAACATAACAGCTCAATCACTACCACCACCGTTTATAACTACTGAAGTAATATATAAATACGACAGATACACCAAAAACACAATTGGTTACATTACATTTTATAACCCATACTCAGGATTATCATACACATGTATATTTTAAAATTATTAATTTTTCTCCAACTCCCTTTTCTAGTAACCTCAAATCAAAACATAAACCCTTCCCCTCGTACAGGACCACAAGATTTATTAGTAACACATTACGACTGTGAAGAAAATGAACAAAAAACACTACATAAATATGCAATAAATCAAGTATCACAATGTGAAACAGAACCACAAGCTATAGAAACCACAGATATCATAGCAACACTCTATTCAAAAGCCCGAGCAACAACAGTTACAGGTTATAAATTCACAGCGACATTCTCCGAAAAGAAAGTACATTGTTCACAAGTCTCCAACGGCAACAAAAACCGACTTGACCATGAATCATTCTATCAAAGTAATATAGAACGTCTTTTACATCTCAATCCCGACGATTGTAAAAATGAATTACTTAGACTAAACATCACACGAAATAAAAACTCCCAAAGAAAATTAGTTAATTTTCAAGTTTTTTCAGACTCTGTACATCAATCACAACTTGAAAGACACCAAGGACATATAAAACTAGACGAAAAATACCCGTATAACGGCGCACACGGACGATTAACCTATGACCTACATGATAAACATTGGATACCACACATTGGTATAAATAACCCATCAAACTGCAAAGCAGACACGAAAAATAAAGGATACCAAGAAATAATGTTTTTCGATTGGAAAATACAACTCGAAAAAATACAACTCACACGAGATTTATCTGATAATACAATGATCTATCAAGGAATCCGACTACCTTGTAAAAATGATCAAGGATATTGCGACCCTACAACGAGAACACAAGCAACAATTGTTTGGTTCCCCGAAGATACATGTACAACATTTCAAGTAGCAAAAATACACGCTCGTATGATAAAATTTCACGAAAAATATTTTATACAATCAATTCCATATGAACAAGTCCATCCATCACGCAAACTAAGTTCCGATTTTAGAAACATAGACAATATAGAAAATAAATTGACACGTTTTCAAATATATCAAGAAACAGAACTTGCATGTAAATACAGGAATCCACTTCACAGAACACAATACTCTGAAATATTAGTTGAATACGAAAAAGGATTCGACATGACCACTGGAAAAGTAAAAATCGACCCATATGCCACAGGTCATCCTCTAAACGAAGGAACATCCTATATACCAGTTAATTTTGAAAAAAGCAACGGACAACCTGGTGGACATCTAAAACCTTATGACACCAGAAGCACACGCTTACAAGAATTATCACTAATGAATACTACATATTTCGGTAATATCCACTATGATATTCATTTAGATATGAAACTAGATTATACAATTAGCCGCATTTTTCAAGAAATGTCACTCTCCGAATTAGAAACACTACACCAACTATGCGAATTAGAACGAACACAAATATTACAATCACTTGCACTAGCAGTATTAAAAATACCCTATGCAGGATACTTATTATCAGGAAATAGATCAAATTTTTTAGACTATGAAGGAAACATCTTATGGTTTTATACTTGTACCAAAAAAGTATCACCACTATACGTTTTTGAAGATAAACGATGTTATAAAAGAATCCCTATCTTTTATAAGAATAAAGTACATTTCGTGGATACACTTTCACGAAGAACCTATTTCTGGGATACCGCAGTCCCATGTGGATCAGAAAATAGCCACAATGTAGTACAACTAAACCCTGATGAAAATAAATATTACCTTCTCACTCCATATCCCACATTAATGCAATCACTCAAAAAATTTTCACCAGAAAGCATTCGCGCTATCGCTCGAAACCCAAATATAGACTTACAATCAATAGGAATCTATTCAAAATCAGATATTCAACATCACATTAGAACACAACAATTCCAAGAATTATTAACACAAATGGACACTATACAAAGACAATCAATAGACCAAAATTTACGCAAACTTGCAGAAACCGCAGGATTTGCCGATATCTACACCCAAGACTATAGCGGATATTTTAAAGACATTAAAGATTATATATATCTAAACGGCGAAAAATACCGTCCCCAAGATATATCACCAATTAACATTTTTAGCTTTGTTACACTCAAAAATGAGATCCTAGATTTTCTAGGATGGCCCTACTACATCTTAGAAAAATTGACTATTTTATACGCAATGTTTAACTTTATTGGATTTCTTTTCTCACTTTTAAAAGGAATCTACAACACGTGTGCTATACACACTCAAGTAAACAGACAAGCAAGCGTAGCACGCATACTCTTTGCAGGATTTTTTGGAATTTTTTCCACATCTATAAACAAAATTCTTTTAGACGCACAAATAAAAGAATATAACACAAAAATAACAACACGACAAAATACATACGACGAAGAACATAACAATGTCGACACACAGCCAACGGCACCACAACTACCACCCCTACCAAATAACCATCCACTATCCCTAGTCCCACGAAATTTTCGAAATTTAGCAATCACACATAATCCAAATTTTCGACTCAATACATCACAAAGTCCCGTCCAACATATAATGACACACCAGTCACAAGATGATAATACTTATGAACAAATTATTGAACAACCCCATACCACCGCTTTTCAGTCTCAAAATAATAATTTTTTTAGCCCACGATGAGCCGCCAACTTGGATCACTACACCGATCAAATTCCCATCCAACCAATCTTACCTCTCCAATCCCAATCATACCACTTTTTGCTTTTCCGCCACCCGATTTTCCATCTAGCAATGTAACATCAGGCATGAATTCCGACACTAACTCACATATTTCAGTTTTATACTCCATCTCACAGCTAAATAACCCGAATATTGAAACCCCCGATGAATTTGCCGACTCAGAACCATCCCCATCCAATAATTTTCATAACCCTTCTAATTTTTCTCAACCTCCTTTTCAACCCATATTGTCAAATAACCCTGACCCAATCACTCCGACACCCTCTTATGCTTCCCAAGTTACCCCAACCTACTCCTCATACCAATCTGACCAATCATCTCATTCTCCAGACACCCCCCGAATCTCCCCAGAGCTAGATAATTTTATTACCCTCCAACAGCAACCCTACCACCTTAACACCCCGACCATAAACCAAATCTCCTCCATTACAATTTCATCCAATCCCCCTACACCCTCTTCAAATTATACTGAATCATTAACACCATCATCCACATCCACTATATCTTCACTAAACACTAATAGAGCTTACCGCACTTTTAAAAGAAAATTCCCCAACCATCCTTTCCCAGCAAAACCAGGAACAGCCCGTGAATACATCAACCACCCCCAGCATACTAACACTAAAGAATTTTTAGCTATCACCTTACCCTCGTTTCCACAATACACTTTAAACACCCCTCACGACGCTAACGAAACACGCAACTTTGTAGATGAATACGTTTTAATGCCCACTCTCTCTTGGACCTCATACTATCATTTCACTAACCCTCTTTGCTTACCTTTATCCAGCACTTCCATCGATATAGAACGAAACAAGGACATGCTATATCGACTAACTACACCGCTAACTGCTAGACAATTTACTTACGTTGGATATAAAAAATCACTAAAAACACACACTGCACCTAGAGCTAACGAATATACACTCGAATACTACGATCACAACATCATTAGAGCTAACCAAGATCAATTCTTAGACGACGATCGCTTCGCTAATCCACAAATCACCGAGAAATTTTTCATCAAGACACCATATATATTTACACTAAACATCTTCGACCGCAAGTTTGATCACATTATTTCAGAAGCACTAACAGACACACAAGCATACGAAAGTTTTAAAGAACGCTTCCAAATATTTTCACTAACCTTTCATTTCCTTGCACCACACGAAAGAGATTTACACTGCTCACACGATATTATGTTGCGCACTAAACAAACACATACATACAGTTATTATCGTTTCATCCAAAATCACTTTGACCTCCACACACCCTCTAGACAACCACACCATCGTTTCCAATTCATCAATTCCAAATACACTTCACCATTTTTCCTAAATTTCACATATTGTATTAAAGACACTAACCTCCATGGTATTCTTCGTAATTATGACCCCATAACCCAAATGTACATTTTCTGCCCCATCACCAAGACCTTCAACGCCGAAGAATCCCGACCCTTCCTTATCCCGCACGAGTTCCTACAACCTATAGAAATCCCAATTTTAGAATTCATCCACAACACTAAATTTAACCACAAATTATATAACTTAATCCAAAACACACCTTATGAGTTTGCAGTAGGCACTGAAGAACTAACCACTATTAAGGCACTTCAATTGCTTTGGCCACTGCTTCAAACTAAAAATATCATCCGCATCTTAGCTAAACTACTAACAACTTCAGAACTAATTCACGACATTTTCCCCCACGGTTTTTTCCCCGACGACTAACAGGTAAGTATGAATTAAGTAAATATTACTAATTAATTACAATATTAAAAACTCACCATTCTTTATTCATGTTTTCTTTAGATTTTTAGCCTTCATCCTAGATCATCTGAAAAATTCACAAAAGAAAAATAAAAAATAGCAAACTTCTTCAAAACTGTTTAAGACCCTATTAAACTTTTGCACCAACAATTAAATAAATATAATACCAATGCAGTAAATTAATTTATAAAATTTTCCCCCAAAAGCAGTAAATCTACATATGATGAAAATTTGTATCTTAACATTCCCCCATAACTAGCAGTAAATTTCTAAATTCTATGTAGTAAATTAATAAAATGCAATTGCAGTACTAACCTTTTGATATTTTCATTCATTCGCACAGAAATTCTATCCACACTCGCACAGCTCGCCCACGAAGAATTGTTTAAAATAATGAATTTCAGTTTCAAGTTTTCACACTCAACAACTCTAACATACAATAACATGTTTCAAACTTTCCTTTAACCCGGTTGGAAAGGAATCATATACTAAACAAAACTAACCAACGCAGCTTACTAAATACCACAAATCATAGAATAACAGCATGACTAAGAAAAGGAAACCAACGGTACCCAAACCGGATTAACCCAGTTTAAAACTGGATATTTTATTCTTTTGAAGACTATTACACAGTCTTAGAAAGAAATAATAAAACACAAAAAAGTCGAAAGACAAACCCATACCACAAACAATTTGATTTTTGAAAAAAGGACACAACCAACGAAACATAAGAAAAACCACAACAAACCCAACATAAAACGTTGTCACATAACAGGACCCCTCACAAAAACCGCATGAAATCATACTCCCACACCTGGCCTAACCCACCAGGAAGGACGTCCTGAGCATGCTCTATAGCCGGCCTAACCCACCGCGCTACATCCACGCTTTGTGACCACACCTTTATTTTTAATAAGAGCTACTCAAGGGTGAGTAACTCTTCAAAATAACCGAACTAAAACAAAAAGCTTTTGTGAAAACAACTAACTAAAATCATTATTAAAAAATATTAAAACTAATAAAAGTTTTATAAAATGTAAAATCACATGATGCAATATATAGATCAGAATACAACACCAAGGACGAACATCAAAAGACAAGACGACCTCACTACACTCGAGAGAGAATGACCAACTACAATCGATATGCCGCTCACAATCACAACTCAAAGGATTTAGAGTACGACTTGACTTCGCAGAAAAGGACTTCATTGAACTAGACCAATGACCACCTCGATGTTCAAGTATACGTACAGATCCGAGTAACCAGGCATCCCCTCCACGCACAATCTCCACGCCATTCCCAAACTAGATCATACACAAAAGAAGTTCTCCACGCAGAACAGAAAAACCTGACATAGCCAACCATTCTGGAATCAGAATTGACTTTGTTGCAGAGACTCAGTCGTTGTCACAAGAAGAAGCGAAAGAAAATTATGATGTTCGCCAAATACCAACGTCCATCATCCACCCTTGAATTACAGAAGAACTGTTCTAAAAAACTCTGTAAAACCCGGATGGGTGGAACCTGATCTAAACTATATTTTATGATTGGATAAATTAAATGTTTTACCAATGTAAAGTATTTAATATTAACCAATCATGATCCATCTAACTAACAACCCACTTATTTGTAAGTGCTGAAGTTACTTGTAATTTCAGCACCAGAGAGATTTGAATTTAACTTAGAAATTAGTTGGACTCTCCCGAGCACTTCAGCAGCCGCAATAAACCAGTATACCCTAGATCTATTGAGCCTAGCAGAGACTAGTTAAACAACCTGAGACTAGATAGTATAAGAGTAAGATTAGGATCGGTATTAGACTAAGAAGTTGCACGAATCTATCCGGCCGAAAATAAGATAGCGTGACGAGCAGACGGTGTACCCTATCCGAAATTACTCTATGAGTTACACTTCGGTCCTAACTCACTAAGAAAAGCCAAAATGACCCATTTTTGAGGTAAAATTTCGGACCCGAATTTCGCAAAACAAATTACACCATATTAAATTTGCTTAAATTTTAAGCAAGTTTTGTCTTCATAAGTTATCACCTAAACTCAACCCAATTAGAGAAAAATGCCTTTTAAATTTCAATTTTAACGCGTTTTGTCCGGTTAATTTAAATCAGCACTGTATTTGCTAGTCTCTTGTCGCTTTGCTTTGAAAGTCTTCAAAAGTTCTTTCGTCTTTGGGCAATAAATGCCAAAATGAGTTAAATCTAGTCACCTTAGTGAAAAACATATGAATCTTCAACTTAAACTGGAGGTTCAAGTATATTTTTTTAAACCAAATTTTACCAATCAACGTTATAAAGATAAGGGCAATCCAAACTGGCTCCTAAATCGTATTACAAATTGATAATGATGCAAATAAGAAACCAGAAAAATTTTGTTTATGGCACTTGTTCAATTTAATGTAAAGTAAAATAAATGATTTATTTTGGTTTTGTATTTCGACTTTTTTGATCGTCTTCAGCTTTTACATTAATCGGTTCAAATTCTTTGCTTATGCTCGAGTAATTAAAAATTCTGACTTTAGTATGATCGTCCACTGCGCACCGTTTGCAATCTGTTGTTCAGCGGCAGGTTCTGTTTTTCAGCGAGTAGTTGTTCAGCGACTAGTTCAGCTGAAAGACTTCAGTTAACAGATGAGAATTTTTCAGTCAGCAAAAAATGGTCGGACAAAACTAAAATTTCAATTTAAAAAATACGCGCCATTGAGGGTAGCTTAAGCCAGAAGATGTATTTTGATCATGTTTTGCAAACCAATTTGCGTAGACGCTTATTAAAGTCGTTTACAGAACAACTTTTTCGACGATTATAAAGCCAAGTAGCGGGCTGAATCTTCAATTTGAAAAAAATGTAAACCAAATGATTCTGAAGTAATCTCTAACCTGATTATATATGTTTTGTCTGCAAAAATCATCAATTTGATTGAGGAAAAACCACGGTAGGGAGCTGAAAGCATTTTGTATGTTCGTTTTTGATCAGACAAATTATCATTTGCATAAACTAAAAATGTATTAGCAGCAAACTGAAAACTTTAATTATGTTTCCCCAATTTATTTTGGAACATTACGAGGTCAAACTGCACTGGATAGGGGAATATTTTTGTGTCTGTATGTTCCTGGATTCCAGAGACAACTATTTAAACATGTTCCAAAATGTAAGTGTTCGACTTACAAGATTTACGTGGATTCCGCGTACATATACTTGTAACGTAATTTTTGTCGGCACATTTAATTTGTTGCGAATTTCGCAACAAGCAAATATAGCTAGTTGTTCTGGTTTCCGCAACTGTAAGTGGGTTCCACAAAATATAAGTGGAATCCGCAAATGTAAGTCGATTCCGCAATCTGAAAAGGAATTCAGAATTTGTTTATTATTAGACTTGCATATGCTCTTGCGGAATTTAAAAGCAAGGACTTAAGCATTCTCAGTGGAATCCACGAAAAAACTTAAAACATTGGTTAATTAATTCGATGGATGTCGAACTTTAGTTTCTGAAAGCATTTTTTGGGATCTTAGTATTGGAAACACAACACCGAAAATAATCATTGGGTGAATTCGGTAACTGGGTTAATTCATTATTGGGTTGACATATCGCCGAATTAGGCAGTATTTGGGATTCAGCAATTGAGATTCAGTATTTGGGATTTTGTATTTGAGATTTAGTATTTGGGAGCGTTGATTCAAATCATGAAGATGGTATTTGGGATGAGATGACAGAGTCCTGAAGAAATATCGCCGCATTGGGTCAGTATTTATGATTCAATATTTGAGAGTCAGTATTTGGGATTCAGTATTTGAGATTCAGTATTTGGGAGCGTGAGCTCAATTTATTAAGATACTATTTAAGATGAGATGACAGAGTGAAACCATGAGTTAGCTATTCAAATCTTTCTCAATAGCTATCTCATTATGAAACAAATTTAGAGCTCTGAATGTCTTATTCTCAAGGAATTGTCCCGTCTCAAATAATTATGGATCTTGCTCAAAGCTTAACAGAATTTTTTATGGAGCAGCTAGTGGGATGTATGATCAAAAAATTTCGTTTTTATTATCAAAACAATGTTTTTTTTTACTAAAACCTATTTTTTAGGGTGTTTTTTTGCTTGTATTGGAGGTGGGGGTTGGATCGCTCCACATTTTTCCAGCCTTGTGACAAACTATTTTTGTTTGATATTTATTAATTTTATAGGTGATTTCTTGCCATTATGAAATGAAGAGAAGGTGATTTTTCTCAAAAAGATGAAAAATTAATTATCTGGAGTGTCGGTAAAACGAGGTCAATTTTTAACAAGTTTTTGAAGGCAAAGTGTTACTTAATATTAAAATTTGTTTCATACTGAGCTTGCATATGCACTTGCGGAATTTAAAAGCAAGGACTTAAGCATTGTCAGCGGAAACTACGAGCGAATCTTAAAACATTGGTTAATTAATTCGATGGTTGTCACACTTTAGTCTCTGCAAGCAGTTTTTGGGATCTTAGTTTTGGAAACACAACACCGAAAAAAAATCATTGGGTTAATTCAGTAATTGGGTTAATTCATTATTGCGTTGACGTATTGACGAGTTAGGCAGTATTTGGGATTCAGTAATTGAGATTCAGTATTTTAAACTTTGAATTTGAGATTTAGTGTTTGGGAGCGTTAATTCAAATCATGAAGATGGTATTTGGGATGAGATGACAGAGTCCCGAAGAAATACGCCGCATTAGGTCAGTATCTGGCATTCAATAATTGAGAGTCAGTATTTGGGATTCAGTATTTGAGATTCAGTATGTGGGAGCGTGAATTCAATTTTTGAAGTTAGTTACCGCAACTGTAAGTGGGTTCCACAAAATAGAAGTGGAATCCGCAAATGTAAATCGATTCCGCAATCTGAAAAGGAATTCAGATTTTGTTTATTATTAGACTTGCATATGCTCATGCGGAATTTAAAAGCAAGGACTTAAGCATTGTCAGCGGAATCCACGAAAAAACTTAAAACATTGGTTAATTATTTCGATGGATGTCGAACTTTAGTTTCTGAAAGCAGTTTTTGGGATCTTAGTTTTGGAAACACAACACCGAAAAAAATCATTGGGTGAATTCGGTAATTGGGTTAATTCATTATTGGGTTGACATATCGCCGAATTAGGCAGTATTTGGAATTCAGCAATTGAGATTCAGTATTTGGGATTTTGTATTTGAGATTTAGTATTTGGGAGCGTTGATTCAAATCATGAAGATGGTATTTGGGATGAGATGACAGAGTCCTGAAGAAATATCGCCGCATTGGGTCAGTATTTATGATTCAATATTTGAGAGTCAGTATTTGGGATTCAGTATTTGAGATTCAGTATTTGGGAGCGTGAGCTCAATTTATTAAGATACTATTTAAGATGAGATGACAGAGTGAAACCATGAGTTAGCTATTCAAATCTTTCTCAATAGCTATCTCATTATGAAACAAATTTAGAGCTCTGAATGTCTTATTCACAAGGAATTTTCCCGTCTCAAATAATTATGGATCTTGCTCAAAGCTTGACAGAATTTTTTATGGAGCAGCTAGTGGGATGTATGATCAAAAAATTTCGTTTTTATTATCAAAACAATGTTTTTTTCAGTAATACCTAATTTTTAGGGTGTTTTTTGCTTGTTTTGTGCTTGTTTTGGAGGTGGGGGTTGGATCGCTCCACATTTTTCCAGCATAGCCTTGTGACAAAACTATTTTTGGTTTGATATTTATTAATTTCATAGGTGATTTCTTGCCATTATGAAATGACGAGAAGGTCATTTTTCTCAAAAAGATGAAAAATTAATTATCTGGAGTGTCGGTAAAACGAGGTCAATTTTCAACAAGCTTTGAAGGCAAAGTCTTACTTAACATCAAAATTTGTTTCATACTGAGCTTGCATATGCACTTGCGGAATTTAAAAGCAAGGACTTAAGCATTGTCAGCGGAAACTACGAACGAATCTTAAAACAATGGTTAATTAATTCGATGGTTGTCACACTTTAGTCTCTGCAAGCAGTTTTTGGGATCTTAGTTTTGGAAACACAACACCGAAAAAAAATCATTGGGGCAATTCGGTAATTGGGTTAATTCATTATTGCGTTGACTTATTGCCGAGTTAGGCAGTATTTGGGATTCAGTAATTGAGATTCAGTATTTGGGATTTTGTATTTGAGATTTAGTATTTGGGAGCGTTAATTCAAATCATGAAGATGGTATTTGGGATGAGATGACAGAGTCCTGAAGAAATACGCCGCATTAGGTCAGTATCTGGGATTCAATAATTGAGAGTCAGTATTTGGGATTCAGTATTTGAAATTCAGTATTTGGGAGCGTGAATTCAATTTATGAAGTTAATTTTTAAGATGAGATGACAGAGTGAAATCATGATTAAGCTATTCAAATCTTTCTCAATAGCTATCTCACAATTATGAAACAAATTTAGAGCTCTGATTATCTTATTCTCAAGGAATTGCCCCGTCTCAAATAATTTTGGATCTTGCTCAAAGCTTGCCAGAACTTTTTTATGGAACAGATAGTGGGATGTATGATCAAAAAAAATTCGTTTTTGCTTCAAAATAAGGTTTTTTTATTACTAAAACTTAATTTTTAGGGTGTTTATTGCTTGCCTTGGGAGAGAGGGGGGTGTGGTTCGTTCAACATTTTTTCAGCATACCCTTGTCACAAAACTATTTTTTTTAAAATTTTTTGATTTTATAGGTGATTTTTTTGCCATTATGAAATGAAGATGAGGCCATTTTTTTCTGAAAAATTTGAAAAATTAATCATCTGGAGTGTCGGTAAAATGAGGTCAATTTTTAACAAGTTTTGAAGTCAAAGGGTTACTTAATATCAAAAACAACCATTTTAGAGTAGTTCGGAGTTTAAAATTTGGTGGTTGATTTTTTTTCAGTTTTTTGATACGTGGTTGTTTTTTTAGAGTGTCACCAATCTTTTTGTTTAAGTTTTTTTTTATTAGATGTTCAGAATCCTGAAAGTATAAATTTTTACGGACGAAATCTTTCTTTTTTTTGCATGGGTCAATTAAACTTATAGTTGGGTTTAACCATGTACAAAATTTGGTCGGTCACCTTTTTAGTTGAATAGATAGAAACCGGCCAAAAATTAATAGTCTCAAAACATAAAAACTTGAATTGTTTGTTCAAAATTTTTCATTTTGTTTTCTAGACGTGTGCACTACTGAGTCAGCGTAAGTTTTCTACATGAGCTTTCCTGTGTTTTGATATGATGGTCGTTCCAATCGAAAATTTTTTTTATTTTGTTATTTCAATAAGTTCGGCTCTTTGCTATATCTTTTAGTGCTTTGCGTTTGACAAATTCCTGAGAGTCCAGTCCGTATGTAAGTAGCAAATAGACTAGTTCAAGGGGCCATTTGTCTTTACCAACTTGAAAATTTTGCAATTTTGTTTGTGCATGAAAGTAATTTTTTCTTGATTGTTCCGAGTCCTTATATTTTTCCGGCTAGTGGTAAGACATAAGAATTTTTACCTTGTCTGTTTTTAAACTCAACTAAGAGGCAGCTGTTCTTTGGAAGCCGTCATGGAAAAAGAACTACTTGAACTGTTTACTGTTTGTTATGAATGTTTGTTTTTATATGAGCTTTCGAATTTAACCGTTTTCTAATTTTCTGTACTATCTTTACCGTTTTCATTATGGGTTAAGGTCTGAAAATTAAACAGACCTGTCTAAATTGGTCGTGGGAACCAATTATTTTTTTGAAGTATTTTGTTCACAGTGAGTAAATGATCTTTTTAACTAATTTGAGTAAATTAGTCTTAGATAAAAAATCCCAAAACTTGAATTACTGCAGAATTAAATTTTAATGTCAAAAAACACGAATATATAGTCCTGAAAACGTTGACTTATCAAACTATATTCTGGTTTCGTAATTTGAAATTACTTCAAATTGGCAATTTTGAAACTTTTTTATTCTAATTGAATAGCCTGAAATGAACTGATGAATAAGTTTACTTCCGTTTGTTCAGTTGGCAGGAATTAAGATAAATGACAGGATTTGAGATCGAGGTTAAGTGTTTGTAGAAAGTGAGATTAAAGTTGTGTATGATTGACAGGAATTGAGATCGAAGTTGGGTATGTTCGACAGGATTTGAGATCGAAGTTGGGTGTTTGACAGAAATTGCGATCGAACGTTTGGCTAGTTTTAAACGCTACTATACATACAAGTATGTAAATGGAAACCGCAAACAAAAAGCAGATTCCACTTACAATTTGCGGATTCCACTTACAATTTGCAGCTGCCACTTACAGTTTGCGGTTTCCGCAACAGCTCAACTATACACATGTCTCATTATTTGTTTGTGGATTCCACAAACTGTCTGGATTCCGCAAATCCAAAACACCAAAAAAGATCAAAGAAATGTAGCAATGTTGCGGATTCCGCGACTAAGCTGATTTGGGGCTGTTGTGGAGTCCGCTTACAATGCACAGAAAGCACAGTTTGACCTCGTAATGAAACCATTCAACCAATGATATATACTGGGAAAACAATTGGAAAGAGAATTGTAGTCTAGCTAGACTGTGTATCTCCACTTTTTTTTTGTAGTCCTTTTGGTTTGATAAAAAGTTGAAAGTCTTTCACGAGCTTGAGTTGAAAATCCAAACAAGTTTAGTTTGTTCTGAAAAATGTAATGTGAATCAAAATGGAGTGGTTTTGCTAAACCCTGTATTATTTTACCTATAAAGTAGATTGGAGACTATTCCTTTAATCAATTTCATAACCACCTCAATCGACAACCTATTTTTTGTGAAATCAAATAGCGTATAAGCTCATGTTCTATTCTTTTCTTTGAACGCAAAAACTTGTTCCCAAAAAATTTGACTAAATCATGTTTTGTGACCAAAATTGGACTTTAGTCGACTGCCTCCGATGGATTCCTTTTTTGTCTGCTGGAGTAATGTACAGCTACCAAAGTTTTTGGCCATAATCGTATCTGATCATTGTAAAATCATACAAAATTCATAAAATTCATGTCTGTTACGGATGCGCAGCATATCTTTTTTCGGCATGCACGAAGCTGTATCAGGTGTGCTAACTGAATATATGCTCACACCTGCAGGATGCATGATCATGCCTGAACTGAACATGCTCACACTTGCAGGATACATGATCATACCTGAACTGAACATGCTCACACCTGCAGGATACATGTTCATGCTTGAATTGATTATGCTCACACCTGCAGGTTACATGATCATGCCTAAAATGATTATGCTCACACCTGCAGGATACAAGATCATACCTGAACTGAACATGCTCACATCTGCAGGATACATGATCATGACTGAACTGAACTTTCACACACCTGCAGGATACATGATCATACCTGAACTGAACATGCTCACACCTGCAGGATACATGATCATGCCTGAACTGAACATGCTCACACCTGCAGGATACATGTTCATGCTTGGACTGATTATGCTCACACTTGCAGGTTACATGATCATGCCTGAACTGAATATGCTCACACCTGCAGGATACAAGATCATATCTGAACTGAACATGCTCACATCTGCAGGATACTTGATCATGACTGAACTGAACATACACACACCTGCAGGATACATGATCATACCTGAACTGAACAAGCTCACACCTGCAGAATACATGATCATGCCTGAACTGAATATGCTCACACCTGCAGGATACAAGATCATACCTGAACTGAACATGCTCACATCTGCAGGATACATGATCATGACTGAACTGAACACTCACACACCTGCAGGATACATGATCATACCTGAACTGAACATGCTCAAACCTGCAGGATACATGATCATGCCTGAACTGAATATGCTCACACCTGTAGGATACATTATAACGCCTGATCTGAATATGCTCACACCCGCAGGATACATGATCACACCTGAATTGATTATGCTCACACCGGTAAGATACATGATCATGCTGAACTGAGCATAATAGTTCCTGAGCTGAACATGCTCATACCTGCAGGATTCATGACCATACCTGATCAGAACATGCTCACACCTGCTAACACACCAGAACAGCACTTTTACCCGGTATAAATTCGAATTCACGAAATGTATCTAAATTGCTCCGATTTCCGCAAGTAGATTTTACTACACTCTTTTTAAAACACAGACTCAAAACGTAGAAACAAAAAAATCTTTATATCAATATCTTCAGTATCATAAGTAAAATAAAGAAATTTTTAGACTGAAACGTCATCATTAACTCAGCTAAATTATTTGTCATTTAATTTCAACTTTTTTTTCAGATACTTTCCGACCTTGGTAAAATTTTTAAGGTAATGGGTAGATGCCTCTTTCTTTTAAAAAAGGTTTGTTAATTTATTTTTCCTCCGTTTCTATCAATCTTTTGAACCACCACTGCAATTCCGTCCATCTCTCAACGCAAATGGGGGGAGAGACATAACCTTTCCAGTAAATAAAAGGTTTTCATATTTGCGCACACAAACTGCACAAAACGGGTAAACAGGTTACACTATATTGTCAAAAAGACTCATACAGACCTAAATTTCTCGTTTTTTTCAAAAAACTGGAACATGACGAAAAAGATCAGATTTATTTTACCAGAAGTGAACTAATAAACAACAGCAGCACTGTCACGTCCCTAAATTTCATTTATGGATGTGATTCATTATTTGACTCAACCAAATTACTTCAAGGCCCTATTTGGTATATACGAACACTAACTATATTTTCTGTGAGACAACAAGAAGATGTGAACGAGGGGACAAGCAAACATCCTTATGAAGAAACAGGAAGTAAACATATGAACTCAAATAATAAACTGCGAAAAATGCTTGGCGATGAAAAACAGAGTGGCCAACATTTGCTGATAACTTTGTTAAATAAATTTGATGAGTGTAAATAATAGTATTTTCTCTTGGCTTAAAAAATTTGTAAAATCACTCGAGAGATATCCGCGAGAGTGACCAGCTTGACTCGATTTAAAGCTCTGCCCTAACTTTTTTCTCTGTCTTTTGAGCTTTGAAGAGGAATACCGCCCTGCGACCTGAACGACATCCGATATATCTCTCGGGCATAGAACTTTCCTCGTCATTTGGAAAGTGACTAAATAACAATTTCAGTAATACTCAGAGAAACCTTCAGAGACCTCACATAAATAAAATGAGATACGACATGGTTATAGGAGTGGGATTTTGATTCAATAGCGTTTATTCCATTCAATTCGTCCACTGGACATAGTTCTCTCAGAATTAACTGTTGTCGTGCTATTGTGCAAAGGTATTGAACAGATGTCTTTGAGTCTTCTTTTTCTAATAATTTAGCTCTTATGTAGTTCGGCATTCCTTTCTTAAAAAGTCTCATTACATATCCAGTTCTTTCTTGTTCAGCAAATCTTTGCCTATCTCTGTTTGCCTGATGTTCTGCTGCTTCACGAGCAAATTCAGTAGTGTCGGTACATGCTGCCGGTGTAATTGGTAGCGGTATTGGGTCTGAAAATGCATGTAAGGCTAAGTTTAGAAGTTTGACTAAAAACTTTTCTGGTTGTTCCTCTTTTTGCCTAAATTTCAAATTTTCTAACTTGAGTTGGTGTAGTTCTCTAAGCTTAGGATTACAAAAATGGTTTTTAAGAGCCTGTAAATTTAAATCTACATCGGTTTTGGTTGCTGCATCAAGATTGTGGAAAAACTGTAGTGAATCTTTTAAGTGTAACTTGAGATAACCTACTTGTTATGGTCTAGCTACTCCTGTGACGTCTATTATGCTTCTAATCAAAGATTCAAAATCTACCAAACTTTCTAGTAATGAATCTCCAAAATTTGTTTGTTAGCGAGACTAATGAATGTGGAATTGGTACTGTGGGCAGAGCAGCGACAGGGGCTGTTGCTGTTGACCTGTGTGCTGTCGATGTGCCTAATGATGTCTTTGTGCCTATTGCCGTATTTGTTGTTATTGTTGTTCCCGTTGTTGTTGCTATTAACATTGTTAGCCTATTTTATGCTTTCTTTTTCTACTTTTTTTTTTCTTTTTGATCCTATCATTGTCTTTTTATGTGTTTTGTTTTTCGGGTGTTGCTTTATTATCTTTATCGATTTACTGCACAATTTACTGCAGTCTGGATTTGTTAAAGCATTTTAACTAATCTAGACCAACTGTTGTGAGCGTGAAGAGAGTGTAGTTGGAGGTGCGCATCTTGAATTCACTTCCTTCAAGTGTTTCTTCAACTAGATCAGTCAGTCAGTTCGTAGTTTTTCAGCCTTTGAAATTCGTGGCCGTCTGCTTCTTGATTTTCTTTCACTGTCTTCTGGTTTCTTAGATTTAATGGACTTTGTAGGTCAAATTTTACAACTTTTCGAAAAATCGAGAAATCTATTTTGCGAGACGCAAAATCTAGCCTACAAGAACCAGATTAATTAATAAAAACAGCCCCAGAACGTCAACATGAGAAAAAATCGCACCCCAACCCAGACCTCTAAAATTTACCAAAAAACAAGGAATTTGGTCATATTTTACCAATTTTTTCGAAACTAGGGTCCGAAAGATTGAAATTTTAAGAACATTGGGCCCTAGAGAATACTATTGGCTATGACTAGGATAAAAAAATAGATGAACACATTTTGAATTCCGCTAAGGACAAATTTTTAAGATTTCAACATAATGAAAAACAAAGAAAATGCAAAGTGAAAAAATTGTATACTAACAGAGTTTGAGTGTAGCAGTACTTTGCGCCCCAATAAACAGGCACTGCAAACTCCACCAAATATATGGACACCTATTTAGTGATCCGTTTTGGCCTTCTGATAATTTCTTTGGCCTCTTCTAAATATGAAGATGAATTTATTGTCAGGATGTTTTTGTTGCCAGAATTTTTGCCAGAGAAAAGGCTAAGTTACTTGCTCGTTTTTGCCTGTATTTCTCTATTTATGTAACGTGATTGGGCATAGCGAGCCATTTCTTCCGGGAATTATACGCTCTATTTGGTTTTTCGAATCCTGCGTCTATTTCTCGTACCATAAGAACCAAATCCTGCGCAAACTTGCTTCGTAGCGGAGTTCTCTTCTGTCGTAGAAGCTCCTTAACTGGTTCTCCAATCCCCAGAGCGTACCGATTTTTTACTTTCTGAAACTAGATTTTTCAGAAGGCCGACTAGCCTCAAATCCGGTCACAAGAGCCGGCCACGAGAGAGTAAGGACAGCATGAAAAGCTCTTGATGGTTGCACGACTAAATTTCCAGGTCGTAAAAATAGTAAAGTTTTGATCATGAAACTCCCTGGGACCTGTTTTGATCAAATCAATGAAATCTTCCAGGCTCTTCGCGTTCCGGTAGAGAACATGATAAGCAGGTCCTGGATTCGCAGCAACATAAAGTTTTGTTCCAAAAAGCGTGCAGGATGTAGAGTCATCGGCAGCTGTCTCAATATGTGCTTCAGTAAACCAGAGTCCAATTGACAAAAAGCGCATCGGAACTCTGAAAGCATAGACCGGGCGGAATGACCATCTCAGAAACTTTTTCAACAGAAAAAGACCACGATAGGGATTTTTCAAAATCCTCCGATTGTATTTCTCGGAACTCCCTATTTGTCATATGGTGTCTCATAGTGTCGAGTTCAATTCGGTTACGTCTTGGCACGCTTTCAAGGAATTGATAACAGGGGTTTTCATATAAACCACTTCCTTGTCGATTATTTCGATCGGTTTCTTAAACCAGTCAGTTTTCTCGTCGACACAATCTACCAATCCATCACTTTTGGCTTTCTCAGTTAGTTGTTTCCATGTCCTGTAACCTTTTCCGCTTATTGTTTTGAGTGGTTTTCATCCTTGTTCACGAACACTTTCTTCAGTAAGCTCAGAGATTGAGTTTGAAAAACGACATTGCGCGATAATATTGAACTTAGCAAATATCAAAAGCATATCAACTTAGTATACATCAAATACGACACCTGAACACTGTTGTGCACAGTGTACTTTCTATATTCGGTATAAAAAGCCAATTGCAAATTTAATTTCTCATTAACACAGATTACAAAGCAATTTTCTCTGTAAATTTAACTATCAGTTTTAGATCAACTTGAAAACAGTAAAATTAATTAAACTAACGTCTGAGACAACAACTAAATCCTAAACAAATACTACTGATAACAACAAAAAAAATTCTAAATCAAAAACAAATCACAAGAGCACACGTTTGAAAATGGCAACAACACATAGCTCAAGTTCATGCTCTCGTCTTCTCTAACATCATCTTCCACTTTTTCTTTCCAATCTCCACATGCCTCCATCCAATCAGTTATACAAGGTCCCCCTTCCTTCGCGCACAATTTTTTCTCACAGTCAAAAAACAGGAACGTCCTGGTCTCTGGTCTTTCAAATACACTTCCTCACAAGCAAAATTACAGCAGACAAGAGAAAACAAAAGAATCGACGTAAATTTCTTTTTTCAACACTGTCTGAAAAATTAAGATTCATTTAGAGCTTTAAAAAATAATAAAACATTATTTAGCAGTCCTTGCACTCAGTACAATCTCAACTAAATAGAATTCTGAAATTACCCAGGAGAACAATCGGAGACAGTTCGAGAAAGCGGGATAATCTTCAACTACGAATCGAAAATTCTATTAGCAGAAAAATTCATTCCGATTGAATTTCTAGTCCTTTCCCAAAATTTGAACTAAAAATCCGAGATGAACTTGACACTTCTTGAAACAACTAGCTGAAATGTGGAAGCAACCCAGCTTATTTTGGTATTTGGACTTTCCGTTCAATTTAACTGAAAACGATTCAACCTTTGATGTTGACGTGCTACTTCACCAAGTGAAAAACGAGGTTTCTTTTGCAAAACAGGAACTTACGTCCCTGCGCAAATATACAGCCTCATTTCTCCATGAACAACAACAAACATCCAATCTGAGGCAAAAACGAGCACCCGCTTTAGCGATTGCAGCCCTAGCATCAGTTGGATTTTTCGGAGGTGGATTTCTACTAGGAAAAACAGCAGGTTATGGACTACGAGAAATTTTTGGATCCTGCAATGATAAGTCTAAAGAAAATGCTGAAAACATTGTCAGACTCTCTGACTTCGCCAGCCAAATAGCTGAAAACGTCTATACGCTTGCAGAAATTCTAGATGAAAAATTTTTCATGGTAACGAGTGAATTAAATTCGATAAAACAGGCACAAGACGAAATGATACAAATCCAGAATCGAAACTGAGAAGTTATTCGAGAGCTCTTTGAAGTTTTAAAGCAAAACATTCACATTCTACGGGACTGTGATCAATTTTTGTTCACAAAACAGCAAATTAACTTCAATTATGATACGGTCTCCTCGTTGCTTGCGATTACTTTTGCAAATGTGAAATCGTACCGATCTAGAATTTGAAATCGTACCTAACTTCTTCTAGAATTTCTATACTCCTATCGCATCAACATGCTTAACTAGATACCGTCTTTGCTGAACAAATTTTTGCCAATGTCGCTAGTCCCACGAGACTCATTGATAGAAATTCTAGAAAAAGTTTCCAAAATGCAAAGCCATGCCCATGATCGACCTTCAGTAGCCATTCCGATGGACGAAATTCTATCCTACTATGAAGCCCAGCTTCTTACCGACGTGGTCACTATCAAAGAAGATTTGCTAATGAAGATTGTCATTCCACTAGCGTCCCGGCAAAATTCATTTACGGTCTTCCACGCAATTCCAGTCCCGATGCCACAGTATGAAAAGGATAAAGCCATTATGTGGAAAACGGAAGCTCCCTACTTGGCAATATTGAAACTGCAGTGTTAACAGAGTACAACCTGAAACACTGCCTTGGATCTTCCAGATATCAGATTTGACACGAAATGATCCCTACTGAGACAGGACAAGGATCATGCCAGTCAACTCTTTTCTTCAAAGGGAATCTGGACACACTGAAATTATGCGACACCGAACAGATCCAGTTACCATCCACTGAAAAGGCTGAAAATCTAGGATTTGGGGTATGGTTAATCACATCAGCAATATCTGCATACACCCTCTTCGAGTCTGATATAGAATCAACAACCGCCAGCGGAATAGAGAAGTTCCCGGGATGCCAAATCTGCATTGTAACACTGGAAGATGGGAAATAGTTAGCAGGGCCTAATATAAAAATTTGATCTGATTTAGCAACATGCGAACAGCGCCCAGCAATCAAGATCAACGTCCAATTGCCGGACCCGATCTCAAACTTGCAAGCGAATTGCCTGAATTGGAGGACATGCCATATAACGACTCAAAAACGTATGCGGGAATCGAATTATTCAAGGATGTAAAGAAGAAGCTACTCGAAATCACAAATGTTCAAACTCAAGAACAGATGAAAAAAATAGCAAAGCCGCCAGCGCTGAACTCGAAAAAACATCGACCTTTGTTAGCAAGAGTATTTGATGATCGACTGAGATTGAAAAATTCCTTGATAATGAGTATAATTTCCTTCATAGGCTCGATGTTTCTCCATGCACTTTTCATGTGCATCTACCACAAATGTAAAAAGGAGAGAAGTGACCCCACGCTACTCTTGACACATCCACTAACACAAGAATCAAATGCCGACTGCAAGGAACCCACAGCTCCATTTCAAGAAGCACTGAATGACATGAAAATTCTCGCGAACAGAATAAAGTTGGAGATGACAATGAAACTTAAAAACGTGAGAGCTCACGCTTTCACCTCGCAAACATCATACATCAACCGAGATGTTTCTTAGTCACAATCAGTACTTCATTCAAGGAATGAAAACATAGTACCACTGAAAGAACACTAGACGTATATAACACCTGAAGTAAAACACCTTTCAGTAACCTTAAAAATACCACTTTAAAGAATTGCATCACTTTAAAGAAATTTATAACCACAATTTTTAACACATTCTTGATAAAGTGCATTTATCCATGTGCCATATATTTGTAAACATATATATAATCTGACCAACGGACTGTGTGTGGAACAAGAGGACATCAAAACTGTACCCATGTATTTTCTACAAAAAGCAGAGCGCAGAAAATTTCCGAACCCATAGCAACTTTTTCAAGGATGGTAGTGTCACATCCTCAAATTCCATTTATGGGTGTGATTCATTATTTGACCCAACCAAATTACTTCAAGGCCCTATTTGGTATTTACGACCACGAACTATATTTTCTGTGAGACAACAAGAAGAGATGTGACGAGGGGACAAGCAAACATCTTTACGAAGAAACAGGAAGTAAACATTTGAACTCAAATAATAAACTCCGAAAAAGGCTTGGCGTTGAAAAACAGAGAGGACAACCTTTGCTGATAATTTTGTTAAATAAAATTGATGAGTGTAAATAATAACATATACTCTTGGTTTATAAACTTTGTAAAATCACTCGAGAGATATCCGCGAGAGTGACCAGCTTGACTCGAAATCTAAAGCTCTGCCTAAACTTCTTTCTCTGTCCTTTGAGCTTTCAAGAGGAATACCGCCCTGCGAACTGAACGACATCCGATATATCTCTCGGGCATAGAACTTTCCTCGTCATTTGGAAAATGACTAAATAACAAACTCAGTAATACTCAGAGAAACCTTCGGAGACCTCGCATAAATAAATTGAGACACTCTAAGCACCTGTCGACTTCATCACTAAATTTACTCTCTATTTCTACAGTTTTTTCACAAAATCAGAAAAGATGCATTTTCTAGCGTTTTCGATGCTTTTTTTAAAGTTTTCTTTGGTTATGGCCATTCAAGTCAATCGTTTTTTCATCAACGCCCACACAGCCTCTATAATATTTTGATGACAATTTACTAAAAAACTGCTTTTCAACAGACACATTAAAAAATGCCGGTTTGAGTCTTTTTGGCGTGATAGTGTAGTTCAGGTTTCAGTGAGCCCTAAATTGTGAAACAAAACGAGCGTTAATTAAATTCTGTACAAAAAGCACATTAAATGCATATAGCATATTGCATGATCTGAGCTGAAGTTATCATGTCTGAGTTTGTCAAATTTTCAGTCAGGCATTATCATGTCTGCGGCAGGCATGAACATGTCTGCGGTAGGTATAAACATGTCTCACTCAGGTCTGATCTTGTAAGATCCAGATTCGACCATGTCTGTAGAAAATACGAATGGTTTCTTGTGAACAAGCCTGCATAATGGTGAACATTCCTGAAAATATTAGCTCCCCTGCTACATGAATGATCAGCCGTGAAATTGCACCAAAAATTCAGTAAGGGTACGCTTCTTTTATTAATATGGGAAACCAATCAACTTTAACGCACTGGTTTGTTAAAATACTTAGACTTGCCGCTATTAAAAATTTGACAATATTCAATGTCCAGGCAGATAAAATAATAATACCCGCAGTTTTTTTTTCCAATCTGTTTTTTTTAACATAATCTATCTTTTTCATCTTTATTCAGCTTTTGTTTGCTACAAAATGGTATGAAAATTCACCCAAAGTTTTTCATAAAATAAATTAATTTAGAATGAATGGTATATGTTTTTCTGCTATTCTAAGATCTTTTTTGGTAACCTGTTTCAATTCTTAGTTTTCTTTTCTACTGATCGCAAACAAAATTTACTTGAAATGTTTGAACGAAAGTTACAAAAAAATCAATGACTAAGTAAAAACATCTGAATAAAATTTAGTTACACTTGGTAGTTTCGAGGTATGAGCATCATTCTATCAGCATGAGATATGATGAACATTAAGTTATAAGTATACTGACAATTTGGGGCTCTAATAAAAACTTTTTTTTTGTTGCGGTCTGGTTTTTTATCTGGTAAAAAAACTTTTAAGCACTACCTTTCAACTCACAAACCATAAATTTTATCTGGAAAATCACACCACATTTTTTTTATCAAAGAGCATAAAATAATCAAAATTTTCCACTTTTGACTTTCGTAATTGGTGGTTTACTAATTGGTGCTGAACTTTGGTGCTGAACTTATTAATTGAAAAAAAGGGCATGGAGCTCCAAAACTACTCATTCAAATGCTATTTTTCACATAAATTTTGTTGTAGTTTCTAATTGGTTAGTGGTAAAACTGAATGACATTTCTTTGTGCTAAATAGCAGCTCAATTGTACTAAATTTTTTAGAATTTGGCCAGAAAAAATGAAATCATTCAGACCACTGTTCTGGCTTCTTCATGGTGGTTGGAATAATAACTGCAATGTTTTAATTGACGAAAACAGAAGATCAAACGTCAAATATTTGCAAATGATCCTTGGAACTCAATTAGTAGCTGTTAGAATATTCAAGCTTTTGTTTTTGAAATCTCTTTTATTAATCTCTTTTTAGTTTAATTGCAATATATTTTTTTGTCTCGCCATTTAAAAAATTATGTTTTTTCTCTCATATCTCACTAGAAACAGTTTAAAAACTTGACTCATTGCATGCTTAATTTTCCCTACTTTGAAATAAAATACAAATCATTGGTTTAATAAAATTTGGTTTTCTAGTGCGTTGCTAAATTTTTTTATAATTTTAAGTTCGTACTTTTTCACTAAAATTCATTTTCATACTATATATTAATGCATTGATATTAGATCATCGAGTTTGGCTGATTTTAAATTGAGCCATTAATTGTTCCGACTACTTGGTAAGGTGTTTGAAGTTTCTGAAAAAGTTTAAATTTGTATCAGAAGTTTTAAGAGCTCTTTTTAACAAAATGATTTTAAAACAATTGAAAAAATGTAAAACTGAAAAGTTGAAAAATTTAAAAAATCTTGGGTCGTTTTTTATTTTTTTTGTTCTTTTTCTTGTTTGACAAAGTTTGGTGATTTTGGCTAAATATCTATTGTTATTAGCTTTTGCTTGGATGCTTTGATATAATCGCGCACATTTAGGAAACATTATTTAAGGCGGCGTCACATTTAGAAAAAAAAGTTTTTCAGAAAAAACATTTAGAAAAGTTTTTTTTTAAATTTAGGTGGTCGGAAATTTTTGTGCTACTAGTTTTTCTTTACTTTCTTGTTTGTATTTAGTTTTGCTTGCGGAGTAGAATTTAAAAAAAGAATTTTTTGTCGGAGCATTCGGGGATCCAACTTGTTGCGAGCCGTGTTGTTTTTCCGACTTTCGATGGTTCTGCTGGATGTGGTTTTTCTTCTGACAAATTTTGACTTTTGACAAGCAATTTCGACGAAATATTTCTTTTATTATCTTGAAGTATTGATGGGCTATAAATCAAAAACCTATTTTGCGTTTTATCGTGCCCAGTTTTGTCGAACTTTAAAGAAATTTTGTTGGAATTAGAGACTGAAAAGAAGAATTTTTGCACTTATAGGGAGAAACAAGTAAGTTTCATTGCCGCAACTCATGAAAAAACTTCTGTGCAAATATTTGGCCAAAAAATATGAAAAAACTTCTGTGCAAATATTTGGCCAAAAAATGTGTGTTTTTGTGAGATAACAGGGAAATGAAATTTTTTGAATTAACTCTATTTTATTGCTTTTGTTATTATGCTGTTGTAATGAACTAAAAATTTCTAAATTAGTTAGACAATATCAATTATAACTACAACATTTTCAGTATAATTTTCTCAATACAAAGTAGCTTTCATAAAAAAGCAAACATGCAATTAAATTATATCAGAATATCTTCGCCAAACTCACTGAGTAGCGCTGTTAGACTTTCGCTTTTTAAAAATGCTGACGATCAAAATTTTGTTATCTACCTCCAGTTTGGTTGGCGACTAATAACTAATGTAAGGGAATAAAAAATTTTTGACGATGCATAAAATGGTGTTACAAAAAACATGAATTGAATGATGAGGCTTATGTTTATTACTAGAATAAAGTCAAACTGGTGCCAACTTCATTGACGTTATTTAAAAACAATTTAATTTTACTGAATAACTGTTTTAATAACGAGTTGCCGATAAGTTTTCGTGATTTTGGACAATCGAAATGAGCCTGATTCAAATCGAACGGGAAACAAGACGGTTTTGAGAATGCCAATGATCACACGGAGCAAACTTGGATAAATTTTCTTTTACCGTGTCGCAGAAATGTAAAAAACCACCTTTACAAGAAGCTGTAATCTTTATAAAAAACTTGAACTTGTTATTGGTTGACAAACTACAATTATTCAAATACTCGATTTATCCAGAGTCATGGTTTTTAAGTTTGTTTTACTACTAATTTGTTATCAATGACTAAAAGCAGCTAATCCCCGCCTTGCGGGTTTAATTCAATCTTAATAAGATTATTTTGATTATTATGATTATTATTATGAATATTATACGAGACACTTGGGAGCAGGTTTTTCTCTCATTCCACTTACAGAAAGCCTGGCCGCAATTTTACCTTTTCTTGCTTAGTAATGTTTCTTTTTTCACAAAGGTGTCAAGAGACTCGTCGCCGATTTCTGCAAATCTTAGTGTCTTTATGCAAACTTAAGAAAAACTAGCAAATACAATAAATTTTTCTTCAAACAAACTTTATAATCAAAACACTCAATTTCGCCGCAAACAATTTCGCCTACCATAACCGTGTAACAAAGAGCAAAAATGCTGATTAAGTTGCAGTATGAACAAAGAGACTTAAAAAAGTAATTTTCTTTGCTTATTTGACATTGAAGACATCACAAACTATAAAAAAACAAATAATTAGGTTAGCACAAGTGTTGCAGCAAATTAACGATTTTTTTTGCCCTGTTCATTACCCGTTAAACACTAAGTTCTTTGGAAAAATGCCAACAGGTAGTTAGGCTGACTTAAGCTAGAAGCTCCCCCACACACTCCCCGCTGACACCAGATCCGATCCGTACACAAGCGTATTTAAAGTACAGTGAATAATTAGAATAACCTGAAAAAACGAAAAAAATATGAACTTTAAAACTGTTTTTAATCAAATTGGATTGACAAAAAGTATGAGATAAAAAATGACAATAGACAAAAAGACAAGATCAAAAAATAAGTTTAATACAAATAAATAAGATTTAGACTGAAAGCCAAAAAAGTGTCTTTTTCATTATATGAAATATCAATTTTTAGATTTGAAACAATTTCATACTTTTTTTGCAAATTTATTCGCAAGTGTGTTCGGGCAACATACCTTCATTCGTCGAAAACTTTTTTGATTGACTTGGTAGTTTGAGTTCAAGGTTTCGGCCCAAATACTGATAAATAAGTGACAGTATACTAATTCTGGTAAACTTAAACCTACTTTTGATTTCATCGCTTTTGTCTTGATCTCATCTCTTTTGTCTAAAGTCAACTCAGTTTGTGAAAATCGCGTTTAAAGCTGCAGTTTTAATCGTTTTGTCCGGATATTTTAAATCTTCATGAGCCCATGCATATTCTGCTGTTTGCGGGAAAAAGCATTGAAAACAAACAGTATGCACGTGTCTTGTTAAGCAAGAAAAAAAACACCAACCACTGCAACATCGACAACTGAGCGGATATTTTATCTCAAGCAGTGTTCGTATTTGGATCAGAGCTCGTGTTTGGAGCCGAGCTCGTGAGTTTGGAGCAGAGCACGTGTTCGGAGTACAGCTTATTTCTGGATTGGTGCTCGTGTTGGATGCAGAGCCGGTGCTTGGAGCTCGTGTGTGTTTGGTACAGAGCAGGTACTTGGAACTCGTGTTTGGAGCAGAGTGGCCCGTGCTCGGGAAGAGTTCGAGTTTGGTTTGAGGAACGCACGTGATATCATGAGGCGGACTCAGCGAATTATCAAACCGCCTAGTTATCTGCTGTATAATTCTGATTCGCAGCTCAGTGTTTCCAATACCAGCGGATTTGAAGTGGAAGACTTATTAATATCAAAAGATAACAATGACCGCGTTAATGTTACACCGACAAGCAATGGCCGCACAGGATTAACTCAAACCATGCAAGACCTGCAAATAGAAGATGTGCTACCAGAAACTGATCCGAATCTTGAAAGCCATGACGAAGACATAATGATGGAAGCACTCGGTGCGTCACTTGACAAATCAACTTGTCTTGATCATATGATTTGGACTGAAAGATGGGTGAAAAGCGCACGGCTGCCAAAAAGACTATATACTTTGCCTAATGGTAACATTGGTAGGAAGTACGTGGACCTCCTGACAAATGAACTGAAGCTTCATTCTACCACTGCTGATTCCACTTCAGAAAGAGTTTTGGTGATGAGTCGTGTTTTGTTACAAAGAGATCCAATGGTCAAAGCATCAAAAGACATTCGAACACTTATTGGACGGCGCATTGAAGACTGGAAGGAAAACAAATTTGACAAGTTGTTGGCGGAAGCAGTGAGATGTGGCAAAAAGAAACAAATAAATCAAGATATTTTGGACGACAAACATGTCTCGAAAGTGTTTGCTTCATTAATGATGAAAGGCAAAGTGAGAATTGCTATGCGGTGGCTCTCGGAGAGAGCAAGCGGGGGTGTGCATGATCCGATGCAAGAGGTGAAGAAAAGTGTGATCGTTTTAGAGACTTTGGAAGTCAAAGCATCCAGAGCCACACAAGTCACATCTCTCTTGGCGATTGCAAGTGCCAGTTTTACCAGACTTTGAAGATGTTATAATCAGTTCTGCTTCCATTGAAAAGACAACACGTTCTTTGCAGGGCAGTTTGGGAGCTTCGGGAACATATTCTGAGCATTGGCAGACGGCTTTATTATGTCATGGGGCTCACAGTTCACACTTGAGAGACGAAGTTGCAACTCTCGCCACAAAAATGTGCAATCAAATCTTACCATGGTCAAAATTGCGAGCACTGGTTTCTAGAAGATTGATTGCGCTTGATAAATGTCTTGGCTTGCAACCTATTGGCATAGGCGAATGTCTACGGAGAATAATTTGCAAAAGTGTGGCTGAGTTCACAAAAATTGACCTTGAAGAAACATGTTCGACTGATTAATTAGCTTGTCGGCTGAAAGCTGGCGTTGAAGGTGCAATTTATGCGCACTCTGATGTTTTTAATGACAACAAGGAAGATGGTTGTGGCATGCTGTTGATGGATGCATCAAATGCTTTCAACTCGCTCAATCGTGAAACAGCGCTGTGGAATGCTCGAATATTGTGGCCTAGATGTTCTAGATTTCACTTCAATACTTACAGAGGCTTCGCGTCGCTTTTCGTTGCTGGCGCCGATGAAGTGATATACAGTAGGGAAGGAACCACACAGGGAGACCCACTGCCACTGTTCTTCTATGGTGTTTCACTTCTTTCCCTGATTCGGAAGTTAAAGGATCCGAACAATGTGTTACAAAGTTGGTATGTTGCTGATTCTGCGGCCATAGCAAAACTCAAGAAATTGGAGATATGACTCAAAAACTTGATTGAGGAAGGTCCCGCCTTCGGTTACTTTCCAGAGCCTTCCAAAAGTTTTCTGGTTGTCGATAAACAGTATGCTGAAGAAGCGCATCACATAATTGGCAAGTACTCGATTACTATAGTGGAAGGGAAGAGGTTTTTGGGCGGTTTCATTGGAGATGGAAATGAGAAGGACATCTAATTGAAAAAGAAAGAACTTGAATGGGTAGACAAAATTGTGAAACTTTCTTTTGTGGCCAAAATAGGACTACAATGTGCTTTATCAGGACTGACTTAATCCCTACAAGCGGAATGGAACTTTTCCCATCGGGTTTTGGGTGGTTCTAGTCAGCTTTTTCAACCGCTAGAGAATCGTCTGATGGAGAAAATTTTACCTGCGATACTTGGAACTTCGTCGATTTCATCAATGGAGAGACGTCTTTTTTGTTTGCCAGCAAGAAAGGGTGGCCTTGGAGTGTCTAACCCAACCAGTTTCGCTGATGAGTCTTACAACACGTCACGGGAAGCAGTTACGAGTTGTTGGGGGAGTTATTGAATGAGCTACCAGCAGACCAAGTTCGCGCAGTAAAAAGAATCAATGAAGGAAGCTTGTCTGCCTGGCTGACAGCGTTACCGATTGCTGCAGAGATCTTTGATCTTTCGGAAGTGGAGTTTCGGGATGCATTGAGTGTCCGGTGTAACAAAAACTTGATCACTTCGCCAACTTTTTGTGATGGTTGCGAGACACCATTCACCCTACGGCATGCGTTAGCGCGCAAAAAAGGTGGTCTCACAATGAGGTTAGGGATACTGTAGGCGACTTAGCTTCTTCACGGTGGAAGGATGTACAAAGAGAGCCTGTTATTAGAGAATACAACCCGCAAGATGAGACACCCGCATTAATTGCAGATTTGGTTTGTCGTGGAGTTTAAGTTAGACAGGGAGGAGCGACTTTTGATATTCGTGTCTCTGACACCGACGCCATCTCCTATCAGAACAGAAGCCCCATGAGTGTTTTGCACTCAGCAGAGGTTGAAAAAACGACAAAATATTCAGACGCGTGTCAAGAAAGACATATGTCTTTCACTCCTCTTGTCGTGTTTGTTGATGGGATGCTTGCTCCAGAATTTGCAAGTTTCTTTCGGAGAGTAGGTGAAGCATTATCTACCCAATGAGAGAAACCTTATAGTAAAACTAAGAACTGGGTGAAGTGCTGGCTGTCTTTTGTCGTGCTCCGTGCTTCCAGTGTGTGCTTCCGAGGCACAAGGACCAAGTGGAGGATTTTTGGCTCACACCATGATTTCTTACCCTAGAGAAATATTTACAGATGTTCTACAATGAATAGAAACTGGCTAGTTATGTGCAGACTCTGCTAGTAATGTAAAACGTGGACCTAAACGAAACAAAATGCTGAAAAAATGAACCAAATAGATAATTGACTGATTACAATGAAAAAAAAATTGAATACAAACAGTGTATCTTTTATTTTTTGCCGAATCAAATCTGTTGAATCAAATCGTGCAGCAAAACAAACTAAATAATCAAAAAACTCAACGAAAAACTCGATCGACAGAATTGTATGAAAACAAACGAAACGGCTTACTGCTTAAAATTTGTAACAATTGTTTGAATACAGCTGTAATTGCTTTTTTGTTTTCTAGTTCCACATTATTTCTGTTAAAACACCAAAAGTATTTCAACCCAACCAAATTTTTTACAAATTTTGAGGGAACATCAAAAATATTTCAACCCAACCAAGTTCTTTACAAATTTATAGGAAACTTGGTCTGATTATTTTCCAATATCATTTCTTTCTACAATATCATTTCTTTCTACTTAATTAAAGACTAGCAAGCGTTATAAAACTGGAATATTTTAATTTGAAATTGGATTTTAGACGATATCAAATCGGAATATACGTCTGGGACGACAAAGTCGTGGGTTCAAAACCGGACCTGCTTTTTTTTAAACTGAAGTTTTGTTTTTATTTTAAGCAATAGTTTGGCCATTTGTTTGCCTGATTACGTTTTGCCGGCTTAATTGCCACATTGCAGACAAAAAATTTGTATGTTATAAGAAATTAGCGATTCACTCCAGTGTTTTGTCTAAAAACTTTGTTTAGCATGAATATTTTTTTTAAGTAATAGTTTGGCCATTTGTTTGCCTGCTTAAGTTTTGCCGGCTTAATTGCCACATTGCAGACAAAACATTTGTATGTTATAAGAAATTAGCGATTCACTCCAGTGTTTTGTCTAAAAATTTTCCGGCTTAGTGACCTAATTATTTGTTGCTTGAAAGACAACATATTTTTAGCCCCTCCTCCATTCCTTCGGAAACACAGTAAAAAAAATCGAAAGTTTTTCTTATCTTTCCATTTTTTTTTTTTGCTCAATGGGAGTTCATCCAAGTTCTGTCGGCCTAAGAAAGTCCCAATGAAAATTTTTAGATACTTTTTTCACGCATGACTTGGTGTTAATAAATTTTTTTAAAACAACTATTGCTTTATACTAATTTAGCTGAGCGTTAATTCCAGGCACGAGGAAACAAAATTATATTTTTGAAGTACTGAATGAATGTTGTGATTGAAAGCAGAGAAAAAGGCTTTGAAACGTTTTTTTTCTGTGTGACAAGTTAATTATGTCGATTAAGCCCATGTATTATAATCCAACACCTTTTAACACGAAGCAAAAACAAGAAAAAAACTGAAAAACACAAAAACAGAAAAGTAGAGAAAATTTTATTTAAGAGCAGTCATGTTCGGAAAATGATTGTTGTTAACAAAGTTACAGCTAACCAAAGCATTCAAGCTGTTTTTTTTTTAAAAAGTTGTTACCCAGTGGGAAAATTTTCGAAATTTCACACGTTATTTAAGATAAATTACGTGTAGCGGTTTTGTCTAGACCTAACGTTAAATTAGGAGTAAAACGATATTTTTACTTGAAACGGTTACACGTTAGGACCTGATGGGCGCTAATTAATATGCTCTCTGACTTAACGTGATTTACGTGACTTAACGTTCGAATTTAAATTATTTAACGTTAAGTTAGGTTATATGAGGTTAAGTTGATTTAACTAGTTTTGAAATGCTACACCCAATTTAACGTAATTTAATATTAGGTCAAGTTAATTTCGATTAAAATGAGTAGGCCAGTTTTTCGTGCTACACCTTATTTAACTTTAAATTAGGTTAAATGACGTTAAAAGGCTTCCAAACTCTACTCGTGATTTAACGTTAAGTTAGTTTGAATGAAGTTGAACGGCCTCAAATCGGGACGATCAGCTTAATGTTACTTAACGTTGCTTAACGTTAAATTAGGTTGAAACATGACGATCCGTTTAACGATGTTCAACGTTGCTTATCGATAACCTAGGTTAAAATCTGACGATCAGTTGAAGGTTGTTTAACGTTAAGTTAGGTTGAAAAATAACAGTCCGCTAAACATTGTTTAACTTTAATTTAGATTGAAACATGACGATCAGCTTGACCTTGTTCAACTTTGCTTAACGTCAATTTGATTTTCTGAAAAACGATCCGCAATCTTGTTTAACCTAACTTAACATTGAGCAAGGTTAAACAATGTTTAGCAGATCATCATACCTTAACTCAATTCATTAGGTTGAATTAAGTCAAAATATGATGATCTGCTCAACGTTTTTTAACGTTGCTCAATGTTAAAATAAATTGAACGTGGTATAAAAAACACGGTAGGAAAAGTAAAAAAAACATGTATAGTGAGACCGGAGACAAATCCGAAAAGTGAGTATAAAATTTCCAGCAACACTATGGAATCAAGGAATGCACAATTGCGAAAAGAAAAAACAAAAGAAATTGCAAAATTGGCGAAACGAAATTGAGTTTTGAGAAAATTTTCAGAGGCATTTGAGTTGATTGTTGAGATTCTGGCATTTCTTCATCATCATCAGAACCAGAATCAAGCACCACTAATGCAACTTGGTGGCTCTGACCGGGGCAGTTCCCAGGCGAGGAAGAGGATGATGAGCGACCTCTACGGGAGTTTGTTGGAGTATTCCCACTGGAAGGAGTTCTCGACATGCGTCGGGGATATGGCACTGTCGGAATGGTTGGTTCAGGGTTCACCGAACAACACGGCTCAACTCTGCTGTAACCTAACCACGGCTGATTGAGATCCTCGACTGTTGCACTGGTACCTTGGTTTGGGAATGCGTCGTAGAACCTGAAACAAAAACACCATTGATTAACTCAAAAACATTTACGGTTAATTTCCGTTCAAAATCAGACTTTTGCACCAGAAACAACAACGTTAACTTAGTTTTTCAAAAGTCACTCTCGGGCCAGTTTCACCTAGATTTGTAGACCTGTGTTGGCTGCGTAGCGGTTATTGTCATAATGACACTGCAGCTCTTGAACTAGGATGAATAGCGAACATCTGCGATAAAAAATTTCGTTTTTTCCTTTCTGTTGAGTGACACAACGCGATCTCTTTACTCATTTTCCTCGTATTGAAAAACTCAGTCTTCCGCGGCGGACGCAGGCCCTTACTTAGATCGAATAGCTGCAGCCTTATCTGGAGCATATAACATGCTTACAACAAATAACAGGCATCATTTGGGGGTGGGGGAGGCGGTGGGTTTGAGGTTAGTCAAACAAAAGTTTCTGGAAAATAAATGTTCTTCTGGTTAACATCAACTATTGTTAAGAAAGATGTAAACAAAATTAACGGGTGAAAAACTTACGAGGTAATCTTAAGAAAAGTGTAGAAAATCTTACGGGTGAAAAAAGTGGTGACCCTTTTTTATGGATTTGAGCCAATGACACTACGTGAAGCACATGATATACTCATGCAGATTGGATATTTCCAGTGCAACCGCATGCTCTCCCAGAAACCTTCGGAGAAGCCTCCCTCTAGAGTTCATTTGGGTTTGCATGTTCAACTTTGTATTGAATAAAACATCGACTTTGCGCTAAAACATAACTTAGCGTTAAAAAGCGTTAACGGAGGTATAATTTGACTTTCACAGTTCAACTCACAAACTTATAATTTAACGTTAACTTCCGTTTCAAGGGGTTAAAAACAACTGAGAGAACTAGGACTAAAAGAGCATCTAGGAGATAACAACCTCTAGGAGTGTGAGCCGGTCTGAGTCACCGAGCCAAAGAGGAGCCCGCTGCATTTGGGGTGCCAAATTGGCGAAATGAGTTTGAGTTATGAGAAGAATTTCAGGAGCATTGCTCTGTTTGGCCTTGTTCTTAACAGGACTCCTCTCCCGGTACCCCATCAGAAAAGAGATACATCGCGCCATCGCTGATTGTGGATGTATTCGTGATTGTTGCAGCGAACTGTATCTAAAACCAGTAAAAGATTAGAAAGTAGAACAGCAACAGAAAAAACCAGCGCCTTATTTTAACAGCTGAAGTTTTGGAGATCATTTACACACCTGACTTAACGTTAAACAAGGATTAACAACGGCCAAAACAAAAATCTTTGGAGGTCAACACAACACCCAATTCAACTTTAAACAAGGTTTACCAACACTATAATTAATAACTCTTAAAGTTAAATTCTTCGACTAGAAGTCAGAGCATCGGCGCCATCATCGCTTTTGTCGGCAGCGGGAGTGTCTAGGAGAATACGATTCGCCGACCTCTTGATGGTCGACTGAACGTGCTTCCTTCTTTTTTGATCATTGATCTGAAAAGAGTGTCTCTGCAACGGAGGACCACTGGCACCCGCACCACCCTCATGAGCAATAGAAGAGTGAGGAGCACCACCTTCATCATCAGGCGCATCATCGCGATCGCTGTGAATTGAGTCCCTTGTCGCGACGTCTTCCAGATACTATTCCGTCAAGCTCAACTTTGGTAAGTTTTTGTCTGAGGACCAGCAGACCTATCTCTTCTTCCATTTCAATTTCACTGCAGCATAATTCTGCAGTTGTTTCTTAGCTAGATTTTGTGGCGGATATTGCGCCTCTCTGAACGAAAAGAAAGTGAATACACAAAACTTAACGTAATTTTCCTTTGCTTAACGTTAAAAACCGTATACAAAGGTACAACAGATAAGCTACAATAAACAGCTTTAACCAGCTAAAAAAATCACGAAGCAGGGTACAGAAGAACAAGTGGAAAATGTTACAGTTAATTTGCAGTCAGCCACGTTTTCACGATCACTCCCAGTGTTTTCTTGACACCGTCCAAATGAACTTGTCTTGATCATATGATTTGGACTGAAAGATGGGTGAAAAGCGCACGGCTGCCAAAAAGACTATATACTTTGCCTAATGGTAACATTGGTAGGAAGTACGTGGACCTCCTGACAAATGAACTGAAGCTTCTTTCTACCACTGCTGATTCTACTTCAGAAAGAGTTTTGGTGATGGGTCGTGTTTTGTTACAAAGAGATCCAATGATCAAAGCATCAAAAGACATTCGAACACTTATTGGACGGCGCATTGAAGACTGGAAGGAAAACAAATTTGACAAGTTGTTGGCGGAAGCAGTGAGATGTGGCAAAAAAAAAAAAAAATCAAGATATTTTGGACGACAAACATGTCTCGAAAGTGTTTGCTTCATTAATGATGAAAGGCAAAGTGAGAATTGCTATGCGGTGGCTCTCGGAGAGAGCAAGCGGGGGTGTGCATGATCCGATGCAAGAGGCGAAGAAAAGTGTGATCGTTTTAGAGACTTTGAAGTCAAAGTATCCAGAGCCACACAAGTCACATCTCTCTTCGCGATTGCAAGTGCCAGTTTTACCAGACTTTGAAGATCTTGTAATCAGTTTTGCTTCCATTGAAAAGACGACACGTTCTTTGCAGGGCAGTTTGGGAGCTTCGGGAACAGATTCTGAGCATTGGCAGACGGTTTTATTATGTCATGGGGCTCACAGTTCACACTTGAGAGACGAAGTTGCAACTCTCGCCACAAAAATGTGCAATCAAATCTTACCATGGTCGAAATTGCGAGCACTGGTTTCTAGAAGATTGATTGCGCTTGATAAATGTCTTGGCGTGCAACCTATTGGCATAGGCGAATGTCTACGGAGAACAATTTGCAAAAGTGTGGCTGAGTTCACAAAAATTGACCTTGAAGAAACATGTTCGACTGATCAATTAGCTTGTCGGCTGAAAGCTGGCGTTGGAGGTGCAATTTATTCGGAAGGATCCGAACAATGTATTACAAAGTTGGTATGTTGATGATTCTGCGGCCATAGCAAAACTCAAGAAATTGGAGAAATGGCTCAAAAACTTGATTGAGGAAGGTCCCGCCTTCGGTTAATTTCCAGAGTCTTCAAAAAATTTTCTGGTTGTCGATAAACAGCATGCTGAAGAAGCGCATCACATAATTGGCAAGTACTCGATTACTATAGTGGAAGGGAAAAGGTTTTTGGGCGGTTTCATTGGAGACGGAAATGAGAAGGACATCTACCTGAAAAAGAAAGAACTTGAATGGGTAGACAAAATTGTGAAATTTTCTTTTGTGGCAAAACAGGACCACAATGTGCTTTATCAGGACTGACTAAGTCCCTACTAGCGGAATGTAACTTTTCCCATCGTGTTTTGTGTGGTTCTAGTCAGCTTTTTCAACCGCTAGGGAAACTTCTGATGGAGAAATTTTTACCTGCGATACTTGGAACTTCGTCGATTTCATCAATGGAGAGACGCCTTTTTTGTTTGCCAGCAAGAAAGGGTGGTCTTGGAGTGTCTAACCTAACCAGTTTCGCTGATGAGTCTTACAACACGTCACGGGAAGCAGTTACGAGTTGTTGGGGGAGTTATTGAATGAACTACCAGCAGACCAAGTTCGCACAGTAAAAAGAATCAATGAAGGAAGCTTGTCTGCCTGGCTGACAGCGTTACTAATTGCTGCAAAAAACTTTGATTTTTCGGAAGTGGAGTTTCGGGATGCATTGAGTGTCCGGTATAACAAAAACTTGATCGCTTCGCCAACTTTTTGTGATGTTTGCCAGTCACCATTCACCCTACGGCATGCGTTAGCGTGCAAAAAAGGTGGTCTCTTAACTTTACGGCACAATGAGATTAGGGATACTGTAGGCGACTTAGCTTCTTTACTGTGGAAGGATGTACAGAGAGACCCTGTTATTAGAGAATACAACCTGCAAGATGAGACACCCGCATTAATTGCAGTTTTGGTTTGTCGTGGAGTTTAAGTTAGACAGGGAGGAGCGTCTTTTGATATTCATGTCTCTGACACCGACGCCATCTCCTATCAGAACAGAAGCCCCATGAGTGCTTTGCACTCAGCAGAGGTTGAGAAAAAGACAAAATATTCAGACGCGTGTCAAGAAAGACATATGTCTTTCACTCCTCTTGTCGTGTTTGTTGATGGTATGCTTGCTCCAGAATTTGCAAGTTTCTTTCGGAAAATAGGAGAAGAATTATCTACCCAATGGGAGAAACCCTATAGTAAAACTATGAACTGGGTGAAGTGCTGGCTGTCTTTTGTCGTGCCCCGTGCTTCCAGTGTGTGCTTCTGAGGCACAAGGACCAAGTGGAGGAGTCTTGGCTCAGAACATGATTTCTTACCCTAGAGAAATATTTACGGATGTTCTACAATGAATAGAAATTGGCTAGTTATGTGCAGACTCTGCTAGTAATGAAAAACGTGGACCTAAACGAAACAAAATGTTGAAAAAATGAACCAAATAGATAATTGACTGATTATAAAGAAAAAAAATTGAATACAAACAGTGTATCTTTTATTTTTTGCCGAATCAAATCTGTTGAATCAAATCGTGCAGCAAAACAAACTAAATAATCAAAAAACTTGACGATCAGCTTGACGTTGTTCAAGGTTGCTTAACGACAATTTGACTTTCTGAAAAACGATCTGCGATCTTGTTTAACCTAACTTAACATTGAGCAAGGTTAAACAATGTTAAGCAGATCATCATACTTTAACTCATTTCATTAAGTTGAATTAAGTCAAAATATGATGATCTGCTCAACGTTTTTTAACGTTGCTCAATGTTAAAATATATTGAACGTGGTATAAAAAACACGGTAGGAAAAGTAAAAAAATATGTATAGTGAGACCGGAGACAAATCCGAAAGGTGAGTATAAAATTTCCAGCAACATTATGGAATCAAGGAATGCACAATTGCGAAAAGAAAAAAACAAAAGAAATTGCAAAATTGGCGAAACGAGTTTGAGTTTTGAGAAGATTTTCAGAGGGATTTGAGTTGATTGTTGAGATTCTGGCATTTCTTTATCATCATCAGAACCAGAATCAAGCACCACTATTGCAACTTGGCGGCTCTGACCGGGGCAGTTCCCAGGCGAGGAAGAGGATGATGAGCGACCTCTACGGGAGTTTGTTGGAGTATTCCCACTGGAAGGAGTTCTCGACATGCGTCGGGGATATGGCACTGTCGGAATGGTTGGTTCAGGGTTCACCGAACAACACGGCTCAACTCTGCTGTAACCTAACCACGGCTGATTGAGATCCTCGACTGTTGCACTGGTACCTTGGTTTGGGAATGCGTCGTAGAACCTGAAACAAAAACACCATTGATTAACTCAAAAACATTTACGGTTAATTTCCGTTCAAAATCAGACTTTTGCACCAGAAACAACAACGTTAACTTAGTTTTTCAAAAGTCACTCTCGGGCCAGTTTCACCTAGATTTGTAGACCTGTGTTGGCTGCGTAGCGGTTATTGTCATAATGACACTGCAGCTCTTGAACTAGGATGAATAGCGAACATCTGCGATAAAAAGTTTCGTTTTTCCTTTCTGTTGAGTGACACAACGCGATCTCTTCACTCATTTTCCTCGTCATGAAAAACTCAGTCTTCCCCGGCGGACGCAGGCACTTACTCAGATCGAATAGCTCCAGCCTTATCTGGATCATATAATATGCTTACAACAAATAACAGGCATCATTTGGGGGTGCAACCGCATCCTCTCCCAGAAACGTTCGGAGAAGCCTCCCTCTAGAGTTCATTTGGGTTTGCATGTTCAACTTTGTATTGGATAAAACATCCACTTTGCGCTAAAACATACCTTATCGTTAAAAAACGTTAACGGAGGTATAATTTGACTTTCACAGTTCAACTCACAAACACATAATTTAACGTTAACTTCCGTTTCAAGGGGTTAAAAACAACTGAGAGAACTATTACTAAAAGAACTACTAGGACATAACAACCTCTAGGAGTGTGAGCCGGTCTGAGTCACCGAGCCGAAGAGGAGCCCGCTGCATTTGGGGTGCCAAACTGGCGAAATGAGTTTGAGTTATGAGAAGAACTTCAGAGGCATTGCTCTGTTTGGCGTTGTTCTTAACAGGACTCCTCTCCCGGTACCCCATCAGAAAAGAGATTCATCGAGCCATCGCTGATTGCGGATGTATTCGTGATTGTTGCAGCGAACTGCATCTAAAACCAGTAAAAGATTAGGAAGTAGAACAGCAACAGAAAAAACCAACGCCTTATTTTAACAGCAGAAGTTTTGGAGGTTATTTACACACCTGACTTAACGTTAAACCAGGATTAACAACAGCCAAAACGAAAAACTTTGGAGGTCAACACAACACCCAATTCAACTTTAAACAAGGTTTACCAACACTATAATTAATAACTCTTAAAGTTAAATTCTTCGACTAGAAGTCAGAGCATCGGCGCCATCATCGCTTTCGTCGGCAGCGGGAGTGTCTAGGAGAATACGATTCGCCGACCTCATGATGGTCGACTGAACGTGCTTCTTTCTTTTTTGATTATTGATCTGAAAAGAGTGTCTCTGCAACGGAGGACCACTGGCACCCGCACCACCCTCATGAGCAATAGAAGAGTGAGGAGCACCACCTTCATCATCAGACGCAGCATCGCGATCGCTGTGAATTGAGTCCCTTGTCGCGACGTCTCCAGATACTATTCCGTCAAGCTCAACTTTGGGAAAATTTTGTCTGAGGACCAGCAGACCTATCTCTTCTTCCATTTCAATTTCACTGCAGCATAATTCTGCAGTTGTTTCTTAGCTAGATTTTGTGGCGGATTTTGCGCCTCTCTGAACGAAAAGAAAGTGAATACACAAAACTTAACTTAACTTTCTTTTGCTTAACGTTTAAAACCGTGTACAAAGGTGCAACAGATAAGCTACAATAAACAGCTTTAACCAGCTAAAAAAAGTCACGGAGCAGGGTACAGAAGAACAATTGGAAAATGATAACAGTTAATTTGTAGTCAGCCACGTTTTCACGATCACTCCCAGTGTTTTCTTGAAACCGTCCAAATGAACGATTTTGTAGATGCGTTCCTAAGGCGGCTAACGCTTAGGCGGTTGACGCTGAGATTCTGTCCCTGCCGGTTCTGGAACTGGCATGATTAGATGAGATTTGGTGAGATTGGAATTTTGATTGAGGTTTACTGAACTGTGAAACACGCTCGATCAAATGATGCTGAAGGATGACGCAACACGAACATTTGCCACGGCCGCATGAGGGCGACGCAATTTTACGTATTTACCTTTGTTGAACTTTAGATGACGTGAAATCACGTGTAACAAAGATTCATTACTACTGCGATTTTGTTTCGTCGGACGGCACAAATTATAATTTGTGACGTGCTACTACACCTAACTTAAGGTCATTTAACGTTAAACAATCTGTACACATGAAGAAGTTAAGCAGCGTTATTTTATGTGTAGCCAATAGACAAATTACTTTGGTTTAACTTGGTTTCTGTAAACGGCTCAACCTAATTTAACGTTAAGTTATTTAGAGATACGTTAAGCAAAACGATTTTACTGGTTAATTGATCAGTCTAACCTAACATTAAGTCTAAACAGACTACTTAGGTCAACTTGGTTTCTGTTAGCAGTTTGTTTACCCGTTTAACGTTAAATTACGTGTAAATTCGTTAAGACTATAACCTTCTACTATCACTGATCAACCGAATTCAACGTTAAATCAAGTGTAGGCATTTTGGAGTTTGCTTTAACGTTGTTTAACGTTAAATTAAAGTAAATTAGGTGTAGCGGGAACTGCGTTTTCGTTTCGACCCGCATAATCGGGAAATCACTACACCTAACTATACCTTATTTAACGTTGAGAAATGGTAAATCAGGTGTAAAAAAAATTAAGAAACTGGCCGCTATAAGGCTCACAATTTTTAACCCAAGTTAACACTGCTTAACGTTCACTAACCTTAAGTTAGGAGTAGCAAAACATCAATTTGTTACTAAACAACTAAACGTTTAAATTGCTTTCAGCCTTCATTGAATCCAGTAAAATACATGCTTATGCATGAACATGAATACATGAAAGACTCTAGAATCTAGCTAAAATATGCCTCGCGACAAACGCAAACTAGCCGTGAATCAGGCAAACTATTGAAGACGGTTGGCTCAACGTCAACGTGCCCTTATCACACACACACACACACACGCACACACACACACACACACACACACACACACACACGCACACACACACAGAGAAAGATTCTACGGCTTCTACAACTTCGAAGACACAGACAGAACAGTTTTCAGAGACTCACACTCAGCAGACAGTTGAGCTTGAACAGAAAGTTCAACCTCGTGATGATGACAGTGAGTTGCTGCGTCTGCTCAGAAATCATGGCCGTCAGAATCTACCAGCAGATGTGCGGACACTCATCAAGCGTCGCTCAACAGTATCCAAGTACCAAGTTGAGACCTCAGAACTGACCAATGTGGGGATAGAACTTTCATTGAAGTAACTTCTTGACATATTCACCGACTTCAACTCAAACATTGAGCTGCTCTTCAACTTCGACGTTAAATTAAGTGTTTCAGAATCACGCCCGGCGCAGTTTTTACCTGCTCTGATGTCAACAAATATAGTGAAATATGTATGAGTTCTGTTCAAATATCACCATCCAGAAACAGCCGAAACACTTCTGCGCCCTCTCGTTATGAATTGAAGATTATCCTGACTGAAGGAATTTTGATCAACGACAGAAACCTCTCAGTTTCTATAAAATGCATCGTTTGTGACTTTCCTGCAATTGCAAGTGAAACAAATCAAAGCAGCAACTGGAAATGCATCTTGTCACAAGTGTACGGTATACGGCCTCCGTGAGAACAGATTGGTGTCTTTCTTGCAGTAAAACCCTCAATGCTATGGCAACAGCCGAAGAAGAGCTGACACTGTTGAAAGAGCTGATATTTCCGGAGAGGAAGCTGACACGTAAGACAACCCGAGCTGAAAACAGTCAAGAAAAGCAAAAAAGCAGTAATCTACCTTTCGCAAAACGAATGTTTACAGCAGAGCAGACGCTGAGCACCATTCCGGAACTTGAATTTTTGATGGTGATTTTTTTAAGCTCGCTTAACGTTGAATCAGCTGTAGATACGTTATTCGAACTTTTGTTCAGAGCTCTCGATCGATATGGGGGAGACGTTTGTCGTTGATGGGATGCACTGTGTATTCCAGAATAGTTTAAGGCGCTTTATCTACAATCTCTGTGACTGTTTGAAAAAAGACAGACCCTACTCTACGACGAATTACTACAGAGTTAGGCAGCTCTATGCCATTGCTAATTTTTCCCGTGAATTCAGTAGACTAGCGTGGAACTTTGATAATTTTGATATGTGGAAAGCCACAGAGTTCCGGATGTCCCTCATATATGGCGGTGATGAGGTACTTGCTTCGAAAGAAGGTGCTTCGAGTTTCATAATGAGCTCACCATTGCTTTCGGAATGCTTTCTCTTGCAATAACAATCTTATGTGACAAAACATTATACATGAACATGAACACAATCGCTGAAAATCTTCTGGAATCGTACTTGAAAGATTAATCTACTCTTTTCGGGAGGATGTCAATTAAGTTGGCAATTCTCCAACTGTCTCATTTGCCTTCGGATGTTCTCAAAATCAAACCGATGGGTTCCTACAGTGCATTTCCGTTCGAGAATGTTCTCAAGACCATTAAGATGTTTTAAACTTCTTTTAACGTTAATTTAGGTGTAGATACATTTCATTTTTTCAACTAGGGGGAGTGGTTTGGTTTTTATCTCAGTTAATCTAACTTAACGTTAAATTGGGCATGGCTAACAGGGGATTGGTTGGTTTTTAACCTAGTTTAACGTTTATTTTCAACTGGTTTTTATATGTTTAGGGGCTGTGTAGATATTCCCAGAAGCCATTGAGGAGTCTAAGGAACAGCCTGATGTTCATTCACACATTTGTCTCCGAGAATACTCGGAATCTTTGGACAAATAAAGTGTCTGTGGAGTTAAAACGACCTTACAATGCTGATCAGATTGTTGAAGACTTGTACACCAATACACAGTCCTACCAAACTGTAGTTATCAACGGTTTATCTTTCTCCAATGAAGCTCCAAACTAATATCTCATTTTGCGGGCAGGAGATATTATGAAAAAACCTAATATTGTCAAGAGACAAGATGAAGAAATCAACTTGTATACAAGTGTTTCGAGAATTACACGATAAATTCTCCTGGTGAAACAATAAAATCTTCTTGTTCTGGTATTTATTTGCTCGTTGAGTAATCAGGTGGTGCCGTGAAGTTCTGTACAGCTAATCCACCTTATGTTTATCAAAAACGTGTAGTTCAGAAGTATGATAATCAACGCATGATTTGTTATCCTCTTTTGAATTTGAAAATTTATACATATTTTCATAATAACTGCACAAATCTTTTTTAACATCACTTAACGTTAAATTAGAATTAAATGGGTTAATTTGGACAGAGCAGGATTGCACGAGGCATGCATTTTTGTTACGATCAGCACAAACAATTTTTTAAATTAGATGTAACTACGTTCAAAATCACTATTTAACCTAACTTAACGTTAATTTAGGTGTAACCAGACTACTTAAGTCATTTTGACTTTCGTGTTTGGTTTAACCTTAGTCAACGTTTAGTTAGGTGTAGATACTTTCAACTAACATTCTGTGTTAATTGGTTGTTAACCTAACTTAATTTTACCTTAGGTGTAGCCAAATTATTTGATTTAAACTTGTTTACGATTTAAATTACGTGTAGTCAATCTGTTATTCTTACACTTGCGTAACGTTAAGTGAGGTGTAAATAAGTTAAGGAACACTACTTCTCTAGGTTAACTACTTGACGTATCTTAACGTAACTTAGGTGTAGTAAATTTGAGAGGTTTACTCTTGTTTAACATTAAGTTATATTAAGTTTGATGTAGTTATTTTTTGGAATTTTCCCGTCCAAATTGCTGAACGTTAATTTACGTTAAACAAAGTTTGGCATTTTAATTCCAAAGTTCGGCTTTTTATCGATTGAGCGAAAATCCAATTACGCGTAATTTAATGTTTGTTCACCGTTCGATCTCAAATTAAATAATATTAAATAACTTTAAATCAGTCGCTACACGTAATTTAACGTTAATTAACGTGAGTCTGTTTAGCGTTTTGCCCACTGGGTAACCTAAAAAGAATATGATTGCGAGAGCAAATGTCTTGTAATTGGAAACTGTACTTTTTTCCCTTTAACTGGTGTTCTTACAAGTTTGCGAGAAATTGATGTTGCTTTTTATGGAAGCTAAGCAAGTTCCAGGCGCCCTCCTACTTCGTCTGTAGATAACGCAGTTGCCTTTGAACTCTATTTGAGGATCTAGTCCCAGCCTGACTTTGATTTTTTTGGTGCCTTTGGGAACAATAGGTTCTACGCTTACGTTTCGTCGGCTGAGTTGTTTGCACTGTCAGAAATTTGTATTGTTATTTCAGTGTCGTTGAATAACTCCTACAGTTATTTAATTTACTAACATTGATTGGTAAATTTTTCCATTTTGCTTACATTCTCACTAAAAAGTTTTAATCGACCTAAATAAAATCAGCTTGTGTGTTGTCGGTTTATTTACATTATTTTGCATCGGTATAAAGGCAAACCTTATTATTATACTTTTAAATAATTCAGGTTCGTTGTAATATAAAAGTAAAAAAAAAACTAACTATTTGATTGCTCAAAAATGTTTGAAAATTTTTATCTGTATTTGTTGTTTCCGACTCAATGGGCGTCTAACCTCATGCCGCCGGCTTGGTGAGTGCTCAACAAAACACTAACAGCTTGTTTACACTTGCGGTGCAAGTATTTTTCAATTGGGAAAAAGACGCTTTTTCCCGTAAACTACAATTTGTATTTAGTATCAACCAGCTTCATTATTGAATTTGATAATTTGTAGGTCTCGTCACACTCAACTTAGAGAAAACGACGTCGCCTCACATTAAAGTCCATGGTTTGATTCGCGATCGGGCCTTTTTTTTTCAAGTATGGCAAATGAAAATTTTTCTCCGGTGAAAACTGAATTTTTGAACTTTTATTTTCTGATCAAATGTTTTCAGTTTAGTTGCCTACATCGATGAAATTTGCTTGTGCTGTAAACAACTCCTTGTTGTTGCAAATTTGTGTTGTTCACTGTAGATTCAGATGAGACTTAAATTTTTTTCGAACTTTTATTATTAATTTTTTTTCGGACGAACTGGTGCCACCTCAAAAACTGTCGTCCTAGTTGCCACATCACGGAGCTCTCTGGAGCTGTCAGTAACTTTCATTGTAGTTGCGTGTTGTTCATTGTAGTTTCAAAAAGGTAGTCAATACTTAAAAGATTATTTTTTGAGTCAAAGTTTTGTTCCGTTGCTAATTTAACATTCAGAATAAACTAGAATGAGTTTTATGCCTAGAGTGGCATTATTTGAAAATTATAAATTTTCAAATTTTTTAGGCATAGTTATTTCCGTCTCACTTTCCATTTGGTTGTTTGAAATACTATGGTTTCGTGGTTTCTCAAGTGATGAAAATCTGCACTTAAGTTCTGTGTAATACTTGCATAGTTTACAAATGCTTGCTAACTTTTTAAGTACCAAAAAACACGTAACAGAATACGTCAGACTCAATCTAAGAAAATTCTCGCCAAATTGTACTTTTTGGTAATTTAAATCACTCGGAAAATTAAGTCCGATACAACCTTCTGGTAGCCTTTTTAATGAGAAATTTGAAAGGTCGCCGTTAAGTATTTAGCTATCAATTTGATATAGCATAGCATGTTTTGTGGGCGTAATCAGGTGTGCATTTTGATTTCCTATTAAAGATTTTCATAGGCCGATAATCTGAAGTGCTGAGGTATAGGAAAACGCGCCTCAATAAGTACAGAAAAAAGTATTTTGATCAAAACCAGAGAAGTTTGATCTAGAAAACCATTACACTGGAATAAGTGCTTTCGATCAAAATAGTTAAGACCCTGAAGCAACAAGCATTCAAATTTCGGTCAACAATATGAATAAAAAAGAGACTGAAGCAAATTTTAATTTTACTTCTTACACAGGCAAAGCTGCGCTTTGCAAAGACAAGCAAACGAACACCAAGAGGTAGCTTTAAAAAGGTCAAAAAGGAAAATAACTAGCAAGTTTTGAAAAACGAATTACTTCTACGGGAATTATAGTTCCTCAGTCGTCGGACATTCATGATTTTCAGTTGGCTGCCCAAGACAATTGTGCCAATGACGCTAAGGAAAACACAAAAATGGCAATAGAGAGCTTGAAATTTCACAAAAAAAAAACAATTTTTTGCATGTAATAGTTTTTAATGGAATAAACTAAATGCAATTACACTAAACGTTCATTTAATAAAAAGGAAAGTATGAAGCCAATTTGTGTTTAAATTTTAAATACCAAAAATCTCGCAAAAAACATTGCGTTGGAAAATTTCTGAACTATTTTTCTGTTAAATCAAATTTCAACTATTACTGTTGTATGAAACAAACTTTTTTCGCTTCAAAAGAGAAATCAAGAAAGTATCAACTAATTTTTCTGATTACTAATCCAATCAAATCACATGGCATTATATTGCTATTGTTTTAAAAAGGTCCAAATAGCTTTCTTAATTTGGCAGAATTTCCAGTTTAAATTGCACTTTTATTTGCCACTTAGGCTGGGGAAAAAGAAGTATCAAACTATCACACAACGCTCAGCTTATGTAATAAGCAGTAAATTTAAAGTCATGGTCGGTTATCAAATATTGTGGACAATTTTATTTTCGCCACTGATTGCTTACTTCGTTATTTATTTGATTCTCGTTTAGGTCAAGCTAGCACTTTCAAACCTTTTCCTGTGGAAACCAGTAACTACTGAAATAAAAATCATACACAGTGGCAAAGCTGAGCTTCGCACTAATTGCAATATTAATATGAATGAATATGAAAATCAAACGGAGAAAATCAATAATTTATTTTTGTTTTAAAGAAATGCGACAAAAGCAAATCAATAATTTATATTTGTTTTAAAAAAATGCGACAAAAGCTCAAAATATCCGGAACAAAATTGCCTGCACTATCGGAAACTCTACAAAAAAGCTTTGGGAAAGCTAACAGAAACCAAGTTTACAAAAAATCCCTTTCTGTGGATTTAAGCAGACAAGAATAAGCAGGGAGACAATCTAATATTTATATTTGCAATAAAAACAAGTCTCAACTGAAATCAAACCACCGGGCTTTTTCGTTACAGCATCTAGAATTAAAGCTGAACTAACAAGCTACGGAGCTCAGCCGACAAAAATAAACATACGTACGATAATACGAAAAAGCACAAAACTTCTAGTTTGCAAAAAAGGCCCTGCCGGATTCGTTCCGCAAATCTTTGCTTTCTCAAGCTGTTGTCTAACCTCTACGCCAGATGTACCCCATGGTTGATTTTATAATTGCCAAGCGGTAACAGAGTAAAAAATACTTGAGCAGAAACCCTTCATGCCGAAAAAAAATTCGGCTAAGTTTTCTCCTCAGAGCTCACATACGCGCTCAAAAACTGTTTTCCGGCGTAACTCCTCAAAAAGAGGCCACTAAGTCTATATTAACAAGGCCGAAATTTATTCGCCCAATAAAAAATACAATAAAAATTGAGAAAGTAAGTCGAGCTGGTAAAAGTTAACCCATGTGAGAAGCTAATTTCGAGTCGGCCGGATTTTTTTCTCAATTTTAAAAACGACTGCACCTTAAATCAATTGCAGTTATAATAAACGATTCTTTGATGTGATAACCCAGCCGACAAAACATAAGCAGACAAATATTAGGCCGAGTTTTTTTGAACTGGAACAATTACCGTTTGAAAAAAACTGCTCCTGATCAGATTAGGACCCAGCAACTTTGCCGTCCCAGGCGTATTTGTTACCACAACGCTAAGTGTGCAAGAGACACTACAAAATTTGAATTCATTATGAACCAACGTACCGCCAGCTCGTTGAGTCCAATGAGTCCTGTGGACAAAGTTGTTTACGGAAAAAAAAAAACAACTGTACTCCTTGTTGTAATAATAACCTCAGAACAGTACTCCTTCGCAAGGGTAATAATAACCTTAAGACAGTACTCCTTTGCAATCGACTTTGAAAAGAGCAGAGAGCAAGAATCGTGACAGATGGTCGGGTTTCATGAGTTCTTGAGTAATATAGCAAACTGCAGCAATTCAGCCGTGAAGCTCAGTAAGAACTACCAAAAAAGCCCATTGTCAAAAATTTGCTTAGTTTGAGCATGAACAACTATTACTTTCCCTAAAAAAACATAGCCAATCAAAGATTGGAAAAGAGTGATGAACGCAGGTAAACACTGACTTTGTTGAACGCAGAAAAAAAAACACTGACTTTGTTGAAAAAATCTCACCTTTCGGAAAACAAATAGATGCCTTTTAAGCTCTTTGAATTTCTTGAACGATTTTTGATTTGCGATTTTTTTTGATAACATTAACCCAACTTGAGAGAACTGGATCAACAGTAAAGTTTATTCTGCTAGCAATCTAAAGATTAAATTACACTTTCGAAAAATTAAATTCCACTTACGGGTAGCGTAATTCAACCTCTTTTCAGCAAAAGACATGGTATTGAGCTTAAAAAAATCAACAGTCAACACGCGAAAAAAATAGTTTGAGCATGAACAATTATTACTTTTCCCTGAAAAAAAACATAGCCAATCAAAGATTGGAAAAGAGTGATGAACGCAGGTAAACAGAAAAAGAAATACTGACTTTATTGAAAAAATCCCACTTTCGAATTTCAAAGACAAAATAGATGCCCTTTAAGCTATTTGAATTTCTTGAACGATTTTTGATTTGCGCTTTTTTGATAACATTAACCCAACTTGAGAAAACTGGATCAACAGTAAAGTTTATTCCGCTAGAAATCTAAAAATTAAATCCCACTTTCGAAACTAGAAATCGTTCAAGTTCTTTCGCGCCATTTCCACGTTTGTGTTCAGAGAGTGCTATTTACGTCACTTTCAGCTGATGAACTTCAATTGAACTCAAAAAGTGAATATATACCTAAATGCATTCATAAATGCATCAATATGTATGAATGCACATCTGTAGTTATTAGAGCATTTCAAGACTTTATCCTGAAAAAAAAAATTTAAAAAATCACCAAGATCTATATACGAGTCTTGACTACAATCATTACTCTTAAAAACCACACTTTTTTCATTGACACTTATTAAAAACTCATTCATTACTGTCTGGTCACAGATATTCAAGTAGATGTGAAGCCAAGTATTCTTAAGGTATGCAGCTGAGTGGTGTAGCCAGCAATGCAGAGTTCAGATCCCCGCTACCGCTTGGCATTTATACATCTATTTTTTACGGCTTAAATTCGTGAATAAAAAAATAGGGGGTGAAGATTGCTGCTAGAGAAATCACGAGGAAACGTTCAAAATGAAACTTTAAAGAGAATAAGTAAAAACATATAATTTAACTTGCAATTCTAAAAAATAAATGGCCATTGAGTGATCGACAGCTAAAAATTTTGAGTTAAGTTTACTCTTGCATTGTTTTTTTGCTCATATCTTCGTCAATAAGATTTAGAAGCGCTGAATGCGTATTTACAATAAATTGATTTTTTCGATGATAGAGAGAGAGAGAGATAGAATGATGATCGCGATGCTGCAGAAGCAAAGAGATTGAACTATGGAGAGCTTTTCGATTCTTTTCTTTCCTGAGGCTAGACTTTGTGTAGCATGCGAGTGCGTCTGATTTCGGTCTGAGTACGGACGAGACACTGTATCACATAGGGGGTGAGATTAGCTTCGGAGCATGTCTGTAGAAGAGGGGTGGCGGAAGAGAGAGATTGGAGGAGTGAGAGGAAGTGGGTGCACTGGTCCTCTGAGCAGAAGAAGAGCAGCATGGGCAGTTGATTGTCCACTAGGTTAGTGTTGTCAACTATCTCAAACTCGTCTGCCACATCTCCCTGCAAGGACGACTCAGCAGAGTTACAGCTGCGACGGAAATCCTAAGCATAACCAACAGCATGTTTGCACAACACGTGCAGTAACATCGCATCCAATGCATCACATAGTTGGGTATTGTAGAGTAAAATTTGATTCCTGTGCACAACGTACACCAACGCAAGAGAAGCTCGTTTTGTGATTACCTAATAAACTTACCAGAACTACAAAGTCCCTGGACGCATCTGAATTGTTTCCAGCAAATACACTAGAGTCGGCTGTGATGACTCGCCAGATATCAGACAATCTGAACTTCTCCACAGCGTAGAACTCTTCTCTTTCTCTTTCATATCGACATACTGCAGCCTGTCAACAAATTATAACCCTAAACACTTGATTCCATTTCGAGAATTAATTTTAAAAATTGATTATTACATTGGAACTGTCCATAACAAGTGCCGTTGCCTTCACTGGAATAGGTCGTCCCTTCTGTTTGCGATGACCAGAAGACTGAAACATAAACTAATTTGACTATATAGTGCTGATTTAAATTAACCGGACAAAACGATCTAAACTTGAAATTTAAAACGCGTTTTTCTCAAATTGAGTTGAGATTTTGGCTTTTCTTAGTTCAAAAATTACGCCAAAAGTGATACGTTGATCACAGACATAATTAAATCAAAGAGATGCCCTTTAAGCCCTTTATATTTCTAGAACTATTTATGATTGGCGCTTTTTTGATAACATTAACCCAACTTGAGAAAACTGGATGAACAGGTAAAGTTTTTATTCCGCTGGAAATCAAATTAAATTCCACTTTCGAAACTAGAAATCGTAGAAAACTACAAATTTGCACGTTCGTATTTGGAGAGTGCTATCTATGTCACGCTCAACTGATAAATTTTCAATTGAACTCAAAAAATGCATATAGACCTAAGTGCATTCATAAATGCATCAATGTGTATGAATGCACATCTGTAGTTATTAGAGCATTTCAAGACTTTTTCCTGAAAAAAAAAAGAAAAAAAATCAGCAAGACCTATATAGGAGTCTTCTCTACAGCCAACATTACTCTTAAAAACATAGCCAACAAACAGTTGGAAAAGTGTCAATGAACAGAGGATTTTTTGGAAAGTTCGAAAACTGAATAAAAAATATATCAAGTTGAAGCTCTCTTAAAACAAGAATAATTAAAATGTTTTTTTTTTCAATATATATTTATCATTCCGCTGTAAAAATTAGAAATAGAACTCATTTTAAAAAGTCATTAATGTTTGTTCGCGCCATTTCCGTTTTAATATTTGTAGAGCACAATTTGCTGGTATTTTAGCAATTGAATTTAAATTGAACTTAAAAAAAGGGTTACGATCTTTTAGCCGACCAATCTTTAAGCTTACAGAGTGAAAAATGAGTCTTTTAGCAGATCAACAAAAAACATCTGTTCTGAGCCTACTAAAATATCGGTCTGCATAAAACCGGTCTGCTAAAATACCTAGCACTATTAAAAAGAAATGAAAAGTCAAACCGCAAAAAAAAATAAATCAAATGAGTTAGAACCGAAGTGTAACTCATAGAGTAATTTCGGATAGGGTACACCGTCTGCTCGTCACGCTATCTTATTTTCGGCCGGATAGATTCGTGCAACTTCTTAGTCTAATACCGATCCTAATCTTACTCTTATACTATCTAGTCTCAGGTTGTTTAACTAGTCTCTGCTAGGCTCAATAGATCTAGGGTATACTGGTTTATTGCGGCTGCTGAAGTGCTCGGGAGAGTCCAACTAATTTCTAAGTTAAATTCAAATCTCTCTGGTGCTGAAATTACAAGTAACTTCAGCACTTACAAATAAGTGGGTTGTTAGTTAGATGGATCATGATTGGTTAATATTAAATACTTTACATTGGTAAAACATTTAATTTATCCAATCATAAAATATAGTTTAGATCAGGTTCCACCCATCCGGGTTTTACAGAGTTTTTTAGAACAGTTCTTCTGTAATTCAAGGGTGGATGATGGACGTTGGTATTTGGCGAACATCATAATTTTCTTTCGCTTCTTCTTGTGACAACGACTGAGTCTCTGCAACAAAGTCAATTCTGATTCCAGAATGGTTGGCTATGTCAGGTTTTTCTGTTCTGCGTGGAGAACTTCTTTTGTGTATGATCTAGTTTGGGAATGGCGTGGAGATTGTGCGTGGAGGGGATGCCTGGTTACTCGGATCTGTACGTATACTTGAACATCGAGGTGGTCATTGGTCTAGTTCAATGAAGTCCTTTTCTGCGAAGTCAAGTCGTACTCTAAATCCTTTGAGTTGTGATTGTGAGCGGCATATCGATTGTAGTTGGTCATTCTCTCTCGAGTGTAGTGAGGTCGTCTTGTCTTTTGATGTTCGTCCTTGGTGTTGTATTCTGATCTATATATTGCATCATGTGATTTTACATTTTATAAAACTTTTATTAGTTTAATATTTTTTAATAATGATTTTAGTTAGTTGTTTTCACAAAAGCTTTTTGTTTTAGTTCGGTTATTTTGAAGAGTTACTCACCCTTGAGTAGCTCTTATTAAAAATAAAGGTGTGGTCACAAAGCGTGGATGTAGCGCGGTGGGTTAGGCCGGCTATAGAGCATGCTCAGGACGTCCTTTCCTGGTGGGTTAGGCCAGGAGTGGGAGTATGATTTCATGCGGTGTTTGTGAGGGGTCCTGTTATGTGACAACGTTTTATGTTGGGTTTGTTGTGGTTTTACTTATGTCTTGTTGGTTATGTACTTTTTCCAAAAAGCAAATTGTTTGTGGTATGGGTTTGTCTTTCGACTTTTTTGTGTTTTATTATTTCTTTCTAAGACTTTGTAATAGTCTTCAAAAGAATAAATTATCCAGTTTTAAACTGGGTTAATCCGGTTTGGGCACCGTTGGTTTCCTTTTCTTAGTCATGCTGTTATTCTATGATTTGTGGTATTTAGTAAGCTGCGTTGGTTAGTTTTGTTTAGTATATGATTCCTTTCCAACCGGGTTAAAGGAAAGTTTGAAACATGTTATTGTATGTTAGAGTTGTTGAGTGTGAAAACTTGAAACTGAAATTCATTATTTTAAACAATTCTTCGTGGGCGAGCTGTGCGAGTGTGGATAGAATTTCTGTGCGAATGAATGAAAATATCTAAAGGTTAGTACTGCAATTGCATTTTATTAATTTACTACATAGAATTTAGAAATTTACTGCTAGTCATGGGGGAATATTAAGATACAAATTTTCATCATAATTAGATTTACTGCTTGTGGGGGAAAATTTTAGAAATGAATTTACTGCATTGGTATTAAATTTATAAATTTATAAGTGTAAGAGATTAATAGAATTTTTGAAATCTGTTTGATGAAATTTGCGATTTTTATTTGTCTTTTGTGGTTTTTGTAGGTGATCGTCGGATGAAGGCTAAAAATCTAAAGAAAACATGAATAAAGTATGGTGAGTTTTTTAATATTTTAATTAGTTAGTAATATTCATTTAATTCATACTTACCTGTTAGTCGTCGGGGAAAAAACCGTGGGAAAAGATGTCGTGAATTAGTTCTGAAGTTGTTAGTAGTTTAGCTAAGATGCGGATGATATTTTTAGTTTGAAGCAGTGGCCAAAGCAATTGAAGTGCCTTAATAGTGGTTAGTTCTTCAGTGCCTACTGCAAACTCATAAGGTGTGTTTTGGATTAAGTTATATAATTTGTGGTTAAATTTAGTGTTGTGGATGAATTCTAAAATTGGGATTTCTATAGGTTGCAGGAACTCGTGCGGGATAAGGAAGGGTCGGGATTCTTCGGCGTTGAAGGTTTTGGTGATTGGGCAGAAAATGTACATTTGGGTTATGGGGTCATAATTACGAAGAATACCATGGAGGTTAGTGTCTTTAATACAATATGTGAAATTTAGGAAATACGGTGAAGTGTATTTTGAATTGATGAATTGGAAACGATGGTGTGATTGTCTAGAGGGTGTGTGGAGGTCAAAGTGATTTTGGATGAAACGATAGTAACTGTATGTATGTGTTTGTTTAGTGCGCAACATAATATCGTGTGAGCAGTGTAAATCTCTTTCGTGTGGTGCAAGGAAATGAAAGGTTAGTGAAAAGATTTGGAAGCGTTCTTTAAAACTTTCGTATGCTTGTGTGTTTGTTAGTGCTTCTGAAATAATGTGATCAAACTTTCGGTCGAAGATATTTAGTGTAAATACATATGGTGTCTTGATGAAAAATTTCTCGGTGATTTGTGGATTAGCGAAGCGATCGTCGTCTAAGAATTGATCTTGGTTAGCTCTAATGATGTTGTGATCGTAATATTCTAGTGTATATTCATTAGCTCTAGGTGCAGTGTGTATTTTTAGTGATTTTTTATATCCAACGTAAGTAAATTGTCTAGCGGTTAGTGGTGTAGTGAGTTGATATAGCATGTCCTTGTTTCGTTCTATATCGATGGAAGTGCTGGATAAAGGTAAGCAAAGAGGGTTAGTGAAATGATAGTATGAGGTCCAAGAGAGAGTGGGCATTAAAACGTATTCATCTACAAAGTTGCGTGTTTCGTTAGCGTCGTGAGGGGTGTTTAAGGTGTATTGTGGAAATGAGGGTAAAGTGATAGCTAAAAATTCTTTAGTGTTAGTATGCTGGGGGTGGTTGATGTATTCACGGGCTGTTCCTGGTTTTGCTGGGAAAGGATGGTTGGGGAATTTTCTTTTAAAAGTGCGGTAAGCTCTATTAGTGTTTAGTGAAGATATAGTGGATGTGGATGATGGTGTTAATGATTCAGTATAATTTGAAGAGGGTGTAGGGGGATTGGATGAATTTGTAGTGGAGGAGATTTGGTTTATGGTCGGGGTGTTAAGGTGGTAGGGTTGCTGTTGGAGTGTAATAAAATTTTCTAGCTCTGGGGAGATTCGGGGGGTGTCTGGAGAATGAGATGATTGGTCAGAATGGTATGAGGAGTAGGTTGGGGTAACTTGGGAAGCATAAGAGGGTGTCGGAGTGATTGGGTCAGGGTTATTGGACAATATGGGTTGAAAAGGAGGTTGAGAAAAATTAGAAGGGTTATGAAAATTATTGGATGGGGATGGTTCTGAGTCGGCAAATTCATCGGGGGTTTCAATATTCGGGTTATTTAGCTGTGAGATGGAGTATAAAACTGAAATATGTGAGTTAGTGTCGGAATTCATGCCTGATGTTACATTGCTAGATGGAAAATCGGGTGGCGGAAAAGCAAAAAGTGGTATGATTGGGATTGGAGAGGAAAGATTGGTTGGATGGGAATTTGATCGGTGTAGTGATCCAAGTTGGCGGCTCATCGTGGGCTAAAAAAATTATTATTTTGAGATTGAAAAGCGGTGGTATGGGGCTGTTCAATAATTTGTTCATAAGTATTATCATCTTGTGATTGATGTGTCATTATATGTTGGACGGGACTTTGCGATGTATTGAGTCGAAAATTTGGATTATGTGTGATTGCTAAATTTCGAAAATTTCGTGGGACTAGGGATAGTGGATGGTTATTTGGTAGGGGTGGTAATTGTGGTGCCGTTGGCTGTGTGTCGACATTGTTATGTTCTTCGTCGTATGTATTTTGTCGTGTTGTTATTTTTGTGTTATATTCTTTTATTTGTGCTTCTAAAAGAATTTTGTTTATAGATGTAGAAAAGATTCCAAAAAATCCTGCAAAGAGTATGCGTGCTACGCTTGCTTGTCTGTTTACTTGTGTGTGTATAGCACATGTATTGTAGATTCCTTTTAAGAGTGAGAAAAGAAATCCAATAAAGTTAAACATTGCGTATAAAATAGTCAATTTTTCTAAGATGTAGTAGGGCCATCCTAGAAAATCGAGGATTTCATTCTTGAGTGTAACAAAGCTAAAAATGTTGATTGGTGATATATCTTGGGGACGGTATTTTTCGCCGTTTAGATATATATAATCTTTAATGTCTTTAAAATATCCGCTATAGTCTTGCGTGTAGATATCGGCAAATCCTGCGGTTTCTGCAAGTTTGCGTAAGTTTTGGTCTATTGATTGTCTTTGTATAGTGTCCATTTGTGTTAATAATTCTTGGAATTGTTGTGTTCTAATGTGATGTTGAATATCTGATTTTGAATAGATTCCTATTGATTGTAAATCTATATTTGGGTTTCGAGCAATAGCGCGAATGCTTTCTGGTGAAAATTTTTTGAGTGATTGCATTAATGTGGGATATGGAGTGAGAAGATAATATTTATTTTCATCAGGGTTTAGTTGTACTACATTGTGGCTGTTTTCTGATCCACATGGGACTGCGGTATCCCAGAAATAGGTTCTTCGTGAAAGTGTATCCACGAAATGTACTTTATTCTTATAAAAGATAGGGATTCTTTTATAACATCGTTTATCTTCAAAAACGTATAGTGGTGATACTTTTTTGGTACAAGTATAAAACCATAAGATGTTTCCTTCGTAGTCTAAAAAATTTGATCTATTTCCTGATAATAAGTATCCTGCGTAGGGTATTTTTAATACTGCTAGTGCAAGTGATTGTAATATTTGTGTTCGTTCTAATTCGCATAGTTGGTGTAGTGTTTCTAATTCGGAGAGTGACATTTCTTGAAAAATGCGGCTAATTGTATAGTCTAGTTTCATATCCAAATGAATATCATAGTGGATATTACCGAAATATGTAGTATTCATTAGTGATAATTCTTGTAAGCGTGTGCTTCTGGTGTCATAAGGTTTTAGATGTCCACCAGGTTGTCCGTTGCTTTTTTCAAAATTAACTGGTATATAGGATGTTCCTTCGTTTAGAGGATGACCTGTGGCATATGGGTCGATTTTTACTTTTCCAGTGGTCATGTCGAATCCTTTTTCGTATTCAACTAATATTTCAGAGTATTGTGTTCTGTGAAGTGGATTCCTGTATTTACATGCAAGTTCTGTTTCTTGATATATTTGAAAACGTGTCAATTTATTTTCTATATTGTCTATGTTTCTAAAATCGGAACTTAGTTTGCGTGATGGATGGACTTGTTCATATGGAATTGATTGTATAAAATATTTTTCGTGAAATTTTATCATACGAGCGTGTATTTTTGCTACTTGAAATGTTGTACATGTATCTTCGGGGAACCAAACAATTGTTGCTTGTGTTCTTGTTGTAGGGTCGCAATATCCTTGATCATTTTTACAAGGTAGTCGGATTCCTTGATAGATCATTGTATTATCAGATAAATCTCGTGTGAGTTGTATTTTTTCGAGTTGTATTTTCCAATCGAAAAACATTATTTCTTGGTATCCTTTATTTTTCGTGTCTGCTTTGCAGTTTGATGGGTTATTTATACCAATGTGTGGTATCCAATGTTTATCATGTAGGTCATAGGTTAATCGTCCGTGTGCGCCGTTATACGGGTATTTTTCGTCTAGTTTTATATGTCCTTGGTGTCTTTCAAGTTGTGATTGATGTACAGAGTCTGAAAAAACTTGAAAATTAACTAATTTTCTTTGGGAATTTTTATTTTGTGTGATGTTTAGTCTAAGTAATTCATTTTTACAATCGTCGGGATTGAGATGTAAGAGGCGTTCTATATTACTTTGATAGAATGATTCATGGTCAAGTCGGTTTTTGTTTCCGTTCGAGACTTGTGAACAATGTACTTTCTTTTCGGAAAATGTCGCTGTGAATTTATAACCTGTAACTGTTGTTGCTCGGGCTTTGGAATAGAGTGTTGCTATTATATCTGTGGTTTCTATAGCTTGTGGTTCTGTTTCACATTGTGATACTTGATTTATTGCATATTTATGTAGTGTTTTTTGTTCATTTTCTTCACAATCGTAATGTGTTACTAATAAATCTTGTGGTCCTGTACGAGGGGAAGGGTTTATGTTTTGATTTGAGGTTACTAGAAAAAGGAGTTGGAGAAAAATTAATAATTTTAGAATATACATGTGTATGATAATCCTGAGTATGGGTTATAAAATGTAATGTAACCAATTGTGTTTTTGGTGTATCTGTCGTATTTATATATTACTTCAGTAGTTATAAACGGTGGTGGTAGTGATTGAGCTGTTATGTTAGGTGGATTTAATGGGTAGGGATGTTGGGTAATGTTATTTAACTTAACTGTGATTTCAAACTTTAATTGTAAACTGTTTTGTTGGAGTATTTGAATATTGTGATCACGGATATCGTTATGAATATCTTGGCGATATTGTAATCTATTAAGTGCCCAGTTATGAAGGCGGTTACTTTCTTGATGTTGTCCAAATAATGGTGGAGGTGCTGTAAATGTATTCCAATCTAATCTTAAAGGAATATTTATTGATGATTGTTCTCGATATCTGGCGTCGAGATTATTTGGAAAATTTAAGTTAAAGGGTAGTGGTGAAAATTGGCTTATTGATGGTGTTGATGGTAGTGATAATGTTTCTGGTAGTGATGAGGATGTTGTTGTATCCGTAGAAATATCTATGGGGTCATTGACTAAATTTGGTTCACCTTGTGTGAATGAATGTGTAGTCCAATATGGCAGTCGTGATGTTAGGTTTGGGGGGTTAAAGGGATTTTCACGTATTTGTTCAGATGTTGGTGTTGAACCTAAGTAATCTGATGGTAAGCTTGAGGTGCTACGTTGTGAAAAAAGTGTAGGAGTTTCTGGTGTGATACCAGTGGTGTTTTCTGGAGTGGTTTGTGATGGGGATTGAGGTATATCAAAATGAACTCGGGGAGTTTGAAAATTTCTATTTCGTCGAGGATGTATAATTTGTCTATTTATTTCTGTTGTGTTTTGGTTTTGACTAAGGTTTCGTATTCTACTTAGTTCTTGTGGTAGTGTTGGGTAAAGATTATATGTTGGTTCACTTAGAGATGCTTGTCGTTGAACTGGTTCTAGTGGTTCAGATAAACGAGCGTGCCGTTCTTCAAAAGTGTATGGATTGTCTTGAAAAGAAATTCGTGTAGATGTTTGAGGATTTTGAGTAGTTGAAGGTGGTGTTGGATTATCTTGGGATGATGTCGGTGAAGACTGATTCTGTGACTGTTGAGTAGCAATTTTTGATGGATTTTTGAATTTTTATTTTAGTGGGAAGGTTTATGTTTATTATAATATTCTTCCAAAAAAATAATTAGAAAAATTGTTGCTAGGGCAAATGTGATGATTGCTTTCTTTATACATTTACATATTGTCAAAATGAGGGATGATAAAAATGTTATGAAAATTACAAACAATAAAAAAATATCAGTTCTACTGAAAATTGTTCGTATCATTTAGACAAGTTGTTAAAATCGTACCTGTGGATATATTCAAGGGTTTTGGAAAGTTGGAGGAATAGTTCGAGTATTGTGTAGAAAATTAAAAAAATGTTACAAAAAATGATTAGGATTATTAGAAAATATTCAAGTATATCAAAAAGAAATATTATAAAGGCTTCAAGTATTGAAAAAAAATGTTTAAAATTTATAAGTATTTGAGCAACTGTTTGAGAGAAGAGCATTTAAGAAATGATCTCTTGGTCGAATATTTTTTGCTGTTTGAGGCGATTTTCTAGTGTGGTCGAATTATTTATTAGTTTTTTGACAAGTGGGTTGAGTTTTGTAAAAAATTGTTGGGGGCAATTTTCATGGTGACTGGGAGGTCGTCTTTTTCTTTATTTTTGTTTGTCAAATGATCCGGGGTATGGTGAGATTTTTATACTTTAGGCTAATTAAAATCTTCATTTTGTTACTTTAGGCTAAGTTATCAAATTTGTTTTGGGGGTATTCGTGGTCTGAGTTGGGGAAATATTGTTGATCTTTGGGTTATTAGATAAGGGAGGGGTACGGTATTATGGTGATATTTATTTTAGCTGTCAAGTTGGAGTGGTTTGCTTATTTTTGACCTGGAGGTTGTAAAGTTATAGTTAGAGATGTGCCTGGAGTTCTAGATTATTCGTCTAATTGATCTTAGTTTGAGTTAGAGAAAGTGGCGGATTGGATGAATCCTATTGGTCTATTGTGAACTAGAATTATTGCGTACTTGTGAGCATGTTATTTTGAAAAATTGAAATGAAAAATGTTACGGAGGTTTCAAGATTGTGAAGTATAAAATCTCAAAATTACTTTTTAAATTCTACTTTTTTTAATATTTTAGATTGGGGGATGAACATTTTGTAGTTTTTACGTGGTTGATTTCGGAGTCTTGTTGTTTTTCTATGTTCTGATTTGTCTATTTCTTCTTGGGGTATTATTTGTTCTGTCATTTTTCTATTTTTTCTTGGTTTTGGAGATTCTTTATGGTTTTGTGTATTGTTTTTGGTGGCGGTTGGTTTTGTGTTTTGATTTTCGGTGGGGTTATCATTTTGTTCTGTGTTTTTCAGATGTGGTTCGTTTTGAATGATTTTTAATCCTGTGAAAGAATATAATTGAGTTAATTCGCGGAGTGCGTATTCTTTTGGGTAATAAGGTAATAGGTTGTTTCGGTGCTGAACGATTTCTTTTTTGTTTGAGTCGGTAATTTTATATGTGACATCAGTGGGTTTTGCAATTATTTGGTAGGGTCCTTTTCGGAGGGGTTGTAATTTTTTAGAAATTCCTTTTTGAGTATTAAAATTAGGTATTAAAACAAATGTTCCAATTTTTAAATCGGAGGCTGGTGTAAAACGTGAATTGATTTGTTCATTGATGTTTTGTCTTTGTAATAACTTTTTCGTTATTTTTTGATAAATTTCATTGTGTTTCTTATCTCTATTTAAAATCCATTCGGTGTGTGTACCGGAGGCTAATTTAAGAATTTGTGGGTGATGAAAATGATCTTCATCGTGCGTATGTAATGAGAGGTTATAACAAATTGAGTCTTTATTTGGTTGACAATAACCTTGTGCGTTTTTATGGGAATTTGCTGTAAACATTATTGGTTTGCGTGGCTTTTGGTTGAAAACCATTTCGTATGGTGACATTCCTAAAGTTGTCGTAATTTGTGAATTATACGCTAAGGGAAATAATTTTACATCTGCTGACCATTCGGTATATTTTGTATCATTTCCGTTGATGATACATCTAAGATATTCTTGTAGTGAACGGTTCATACCTTCGACTAAGCCGTTTGTCCAAGGTGCATGAGATGTACGTGGTTTGTGTTTAATGTTGTATAAATGACATAGTGTTATAATTTCATTATTTATGAATTCTGTACCGTTGTCTGTAACTAAAATTTCTGGTAGTCCGAATTTTGCTATCCAGTGTTCATAGAGTGTTGTGTAAGCATAATAAGCGTTACAATGTGGTACTGGGTTAAGTGCTACATAATGTGTAAATGCGTCAACAATTACCATAATGTAGGAGTTTCCTTCGGATGAGGGTGAAATTGGTCCTTTAGTATCAAATGAGATACGATGATTGAAGTACAAACTTTGTCCTTTAAAATCTTGTTTTTGTGCTATTTGTTTTTGATTTGGGTAAGGTTTATTTAGTTGACATACTATACAATCATTGCATAGTACTTTTATCCAAATTGGTGCATTTGGAAAGTAAAAATTTTGCATAAAATTTGAATATGTTTTTTCTGATCCAGAGTGTCCTTTAATATTTTGTGTATGTGAAATATTAAAAGCTATAAGAATCATACTTAAAGGGAGACATGGAACTGTAGATTCATTCAGGTTATACTCTAAAAGGTCTGTATTTTCGTTAATTGTTGTATTATTGAATTTTCGAAAATATCGGAGGAGTGTTTTGTTTCCTAGAATGGTTGAATCTGCTTTGATAGGTTTAGTTTTATATTTGTGCCATGATTTCAGTTGTCTAATTATCGGGTCAAGATTTTGATATTGTTTCAGTGTTGAAATTGTAATCGTATCTGTTGGGGGGAGAAAAATGTTTTCGATTTCTAATTTAGATAAGGGTATTGTATCAAGTGGGTCGTGAAGGTCAAAAACTTGATTTATTGTGTATTTTGAATCATTTGTTTGTGGTCCTGATAAATTTATTTTATCAGTTAAATCTTCTTTTTCAATTAGTGGAAAATGGTCTTTTTTAGGCGGGTGTTGTTTTGTTCGTTTTTGTTGGGTGTTACTTTTTATCCATTGAGAATATGGGATTGGTTTGAAGGTTGATGTTCCAAGTAAATCAACTTCATAATGATTATTTTGACAATCTAAATAAAGTGGGAAATGTTGTAAATTATTTATTTGTGATTGTTCAATATCAGTTTTAACTGCATATTTGCATTCTAATCGAGGTGATGTTTCGTTTTCTGCAAGGTAGAATTTTATGTTTTTGGGTATTTCAACTGTTGTTTTTCGTGTAAGTAATTCAGGTGGTGTATTTCGACTTAAGGTGTCTGGTAATGCAAGATTTTTTCCTGCAGTCCAAACTATATGTAAGTTTGGAAACTTCATTAGAATTAGTTGAAATCTGTAAACTCGGTGGTTTGGGTTAGATTTCTGTGTGAAAAGAAAAATGATTGGTTTGTGGTCTGTGAATAAAACTGTTGGATGTTTTGATCCAAGTATCAGAAATTCATATTCTGTCAGTGTATATATTATGGCTGTACATTCTCTCATTAGAGTTGAGAGTCGTAGCTCTGCTTGAGTGAATAATCGGGAATTTGCTGATATCAGGTTCATTTTATTTGTACCATTATGTGATTGTAATAGTGCTGCGCCGATGCCAAAGTTCGAAGCATCGCACATTGCATAAAATGGTTGATCAGGGTCTGGGATTGTATTTGAAATTTGTTCGGTTAAAAGTTTCTTTATTTCTTCGAATCGTGCTTGATGTTCTGTATTCCATTCAAAATTATTTTGTTGTCTAAGGATATTGTAAAATGGTCGTAGATATAATTGCATTTTATAAACATATTTACTTAAAAAGTTTAACATTCCAAGGAATTCTTGGATTTTCTTTTTATTTGTTGGTGGTTGAAGTTTTTGAATAGCGTCAATGCGTGATTTCAGTGGAGTTATTGTTTTTCTTTCTATGTTATGTCCTAAGAATTTAACTCTTGTCAAAAAGAAGTGTGATTTATCGGGGGCGGCCTTCAGATTTTCGTTCTGAAGTATTTGGTGGTATTTTTCTAAAACATTGAACATTTCGTCTTTTGTTTGTGATTGCATAAAAACATCGTCTAGATAGGTGATTGCGTTTTTCTTGAGTATTAGTGGTCTAAAAATTTTGCTCATAAAAGCTGAAAATGCTGCTGGTCCTATGGATATTCCATAGAATAAGCGGTTAAATTCATATTGTTGGTTTCCGATAACAAATTGTGTTAAACGTCGTGATTGTTCATCTAGTGGCATTTGATTGTATGCACTATTCATATCGGCGGTTGTAAAGTATTTGCCGTTTATTTTTGTTAAAATAACTTGTATTGGTTCAATGGGCCAATTACATTTTGATTCATCTATGAGTGAATTGAGGTATCTAGCATCGAGAACGATTTTTAATGATTCTCCTTTAGCTAGAATGATAACGGGGTTGATGAATGTGTTGCCTTTTGGTTGTTCTTCTTTATTAACTGGTGATATAATATTGTACTGTTCTAAAATATCGAGTAATCTGTTTACTTTATCATGTAAGTGAATTGGTACTTTACTTGCTCTCTGTTTTTTGAAAACTGCGTCTGGTTTTAATGGGAGATGTAGTGATGAACTGATTTTTCCAACATCAAATTTTGATGTTGCATAGACTGATGAATATTTAATTAGCTGTTTGGCTAACTTTTCGAATTCGTCTTGTGTTATTTGTGAATGTTGGAAATTAAACATTGTTAAAAATTTTTGTTGGTCCTCTGTGTAGTTACTGATGTTGAATGTAGGTTTGAAATATGGAGTTTTTGTGAAATAATCCGTATTTCTGTTTTCGTTACTTATTATATTATTTATAGATAATTCTTCATTAAGAATTGTAGATTGGCAAATATCTAGTAATTGGAGTATGTTATTTACGCGATAGGCTTTTTCGTGTATTGGTGATATTGTAGCGTTGGTTTCACAATATCCTAAAAGTCCTAAAGGTAATGTTACTTGGTAAGGTGTGTTGTTATAAACATGTAAGGAAATAATATCTGAATTCGAATTTTTCAAATATTTTATTGAAGAGATTGTGATTTTGAAAAATTTATGAATAGGTTTGAATTCAAAATCTGACATATAAAATTTTTGTTTGTTTTGTTCTTTATCATATTGGTGAACTTGTTTGATTGAAAAATTATATATGTTTCCTGATAGTGGTTTCAGGTGTTTTCTTTGTTGGTTATATATTGGATAAAATTTTGAAAAGAATGGTGGTTGTTTGTTTAATCTTTGAAAAAATGTTAGGGATGTTTCTTTTGTTTTTGTATATTTATCTTTGATTAATATTTTACTATTTAGGATGTTAATTGTTGGTATATACTTCGAAATAAATGGTATTCCAATGATATTATATTTAATATCAGTGATATGGAATATTTGTTTAAATGGCTTGTTTAGAATTTTACTTTGCTCCATTGTTCTGGTAGGGAGGAGAAATAATTGGATTTTTCCGTAGTTTATCAATGTTGATCCTTGTGCTGTTGCTAGTTTGCTGGAGGTTTCAAGAGGTGTTAGCTTTGGGTGTAAGGATTTTATTTCATTCCATGTGGGGATGTTTATTATGTTTGATTCTGCTCCTGAATCAATTAAAAAATCTATTTCAAGGTCTGGTGGTTGAAATTCTTTATTTCTTGGGCTTTCTAAGAGAAATGGTATTGTCCAAATTTTTTCTTTGGGTTGTTCTTTTTGTATATTTTGGTAGATGTGGTTTGTATTCAAGCATTTTGTTTTGACATTTCGATTGGGTTGTTCTGTAGTATTTTTTGCATTTGTTTCTTGCGTTGTTGGTGTGGAATTTATGGGTGTAGTGTAATAATTTTGAAGAAATTCTGATTGATTTTCATATATATGTGATGGAAAGGGTTGTTCATATATGACAGATTCATAGTCATTTTCGACTTTTATCATATTGATAGCAAGAGTGTTTTCAGTATCACTTTCTGAATCTGATGATGTACAGTTTATTTGATTGAGTTGTAACGTATCAGTTACTGTGTCATCAATACCTGGAGGGTCTGATGTTGTTTCTGGATTAGATTGTACTTGATTAATATGTCTTTGATGTTTAGGTGTACTACTTCTGTGGCGATTATTAGAATTATTATAGTTATTATTATTCCGGTGTGGTGATTGGGAATAATTTCTATAACGATTATTATAACTTGGGTGTCGATTTTGTGAATTATTTCGCGATCTGTTTTGGTAATTATTGTTTGGTCTGTTATAGTTCGATCTATTATATGAGTTATTCCTTGATCGATTGTTCGGGTAATTCTGGTTTCGGTTGTTTGAATAACTTCTATTTCTATTATAGGAGTAGTTTCTATTCCTATTGTATGATGAATTTCGTGATTGGTTGTTTGGATAGTAGTTATTTCTTGATTGGGAATTAGATCTAGAAACAAATCGTTGTGTATTTGAATTTGATCTGGAGTAGTTATTTCGACTATTTGGTCTATTGTAGTGATTTTGTGATGAATTATTCGTGTTTCTTCGTTCTGGTGATCTTCCTCTATAACTTGAGTTATATGGGGATTGATTTCTTGTATAACTTGTATTGTTCGGAAGTGGTTTTCCTGAACTGTTGTTGCTGTATACATTTTTGTTTGGTAGATTTTGATCTTTTTTCATATATTGATAGAATGATTTATTTGGTTCTTTGTATTTTTGAGGTTTATTTTGACTATCTTGCTGTTTTTGTCTACATTCGGAAATACTATGTCCGTATCGGCGGCAATAATTACACCATTTTTTGAAAGATGGTTTGCCTTTAAAGTTCGGGTTCTTTTCGTAAATATTGAGTATTTCAGTGATTTTTTCAACGAGGTCTGTTTCTGATTCCTGTATATTATTAATATTAGTGGGAGTCGTTTCAATTTTGTTAACGTATTGTAATTTCAGATTTTCCGTTTCTTCTAGTTTCATCGTGATTTCTGCTTGTTCTAATTTGTCTACTAGTTTTCGAAAATCTAAATCGGGTTCTCGAATTGAAGAAGGATGGGATGCTCTCTTTTTTATTGCTATTTTCCTTAATTGTGGTGTTAAGGTCATCATTAAGATTTCTGTCATCTTTGTGTTTTTATAGTCATGTGTATTTAGTGAGTATGCTTTTCGAACTAGTGTTTCGATTCGTACTGCTATTTGCTTGATGGTTTCGTTTGGTAATCTGCGAATTTCATTACATAAAACTCTTTGTTGTTGTTTGTTTCTTTCGGAGTCAAACATTTTTGAAAATTCTTGTGTAAATCTTTTCCAGTTTGATTTTATTTCTAGAGGTAGTACTGAAAACCATTTTTGGGCTGCGCCATCTAAGGTTGTTTGTATTAACGCTGTGCGTCGATGTATCCAATTTTGATGTAGTGGCGTATTAATTGGTTCAGGTCCAATATTTAAAATCAGGTTTGCTGTTACTGCATTTAAATAATCTTCTACAGAATATTCAGGGTCTGTTCCTGTGAAAACCATTAAAGGTTTGTTTGATGTTATTGATGATCCACCCATAAGGTATGGATTCATTGTCATTTGTAATGATTCTGCTGCATTTGGCATTTGAGAAAAATTTGAAAGTTGGTTTCTTGTTATTTCATGTTGTTGGAGATAATATGGGAGTGGTATTTCATTTTGCATTTGTGATGCTTGATACGAGTGTGCAGTCATTGGATTTTGTTGTTGAATTGGTTGAAAAGATTGTGTATTAATTAGATTTTGTTGTTGAATTGGTTGTTGATTTTGTGCATCTATTGGTTGTGGAGAAAAATTTCTATGATTTGTACGTGTTCTCTGTATTCCTTGTCTACGATATTCTTGAGTATTTGGTGCAAATATATCTGGTTGTAAGAAATCGTCATCTGAGGATAAATAATCCATTTGATAAGATGTTTGTTTTTTATTTTTATTCTGTTGAAAAAATGGGTAATTTTCACTGCGATCCTGTGGAGGATTTGTTTGGAAATTTATTGAATTAGGTTGGGTCATTGGGTTATCCCAATTTCGAGATTTTGTATATTGATTAAAATTCCTTTGTGGTTGATAATTTGTTTTTGACGGATGTGTATAATTATAATTATGGTCTGCAAAGTTGTTTTTAGTGAATGTTTTGCGTGTTTTTGATGGTATTGTCATGGGTCTGTATGTTTGGTAATCCATATGGGAATATTTTGGAGCAACCGAAGGTTTAACGGTTGATTGTAAGGTTACCTGTGTTTGTGAAGGATTTGTATTTCTTGGTGTTGTTAAATTTGGGCGTATTGGTGAAATACTTTGTTGTGTAGTTGTTGTGTGTACAATTTCTTCATTTATGAAGTGTGATGGTGTCTGGATATCTTGTTGAGTAAGATTCCTAGTTCCATTGAGGTTTTCGTTGTGTATGACTGTAGAGTTTAAACTATTATTTTGTGTATCGGGTAAAAATGTATTATAGTTTAATGGTGTTGCATCAATTGTTAATGGTATTACTCTTACGTAATCTCTTATGTAAGATATTGTACCTATTGCTTGACTTGAGATTGATTGTGGAAAGCTTATAAATGCGGGATGAGACCATTCGGGGTCCCAAACATAATCTGATTGTTCTGTGATAGCGGTATCATCGTTCGAATTTTGGGGTCTAAAATTTTTTCTTGCTTGTGCAATTAAATCAATATTGTGTGTGAAATAATCTATTATGAACCATGCCAAAATTTTTTGTAAATCGTGTTTGGTATGTTGTGAAACGTCGTCTTTCGTGAAATTTTCTTTAATGATGTTTAAATAACTAGAGAGTAGTGTGATTTCATGTCGTACTCTTAAATGTTTAGATGTTTCTGTCGGTGAGACATTTGTTAATGGGATTTCGTTTTCTAATATCGAAATATAACTATATATTATTGCGAAAACTTCATTGGTGAAAATGGAGTTTGCTCTTTGTGAGTTTTGGTATTGGATGCTTTTTATATATTCTGAAAAAACTTTTGAAAATTCTAAATCAAGATCGTCTGTTTGTATAGTATATGTTCTATTATTATGGTTTGGTGAGGTGAATTCTATAGAGTAGATTCCATACTGTTGTGTTATGTTGCATATATCTTTTAAGTAGTGATCTATGATTTGTCTTTTGATTTTTACATCGGGGAACTCTGTTTTACATGGACTGATTCCGGGTTCAAATAAATTTACGAGTAAATTTTGACAAAATATGTGTTGTCCTCTATCAGTATCTGCGTCTACTATAAAAGGAAAGATTTCATCATCATCTGGAGTTTCGTCACCTGGAGTGTGCGTTGAGCTCATTTTTTCGTTCGATGACTGTTAATATGTAATTATTAATGTGTCGAATTGGTTGATTCCAATTGTATAGATGTACTGGTTTGTGTTTGTACTGCTTTTTTATTCTTCTTTTTCCTCTTTGTGATGAATTTGAAGTTGTTTCTGAGTCAGAAAAATATAATTGATCGTGAAGTGGGTAAGTTTTATCTATTGATTCTTTTAGTTTGTAAAGTTCGTCTAAACTGTTGGTTTCTGATTCTGAAAATGCGTTTCGGTTTTTTGAAAATCTTTTTCGTGTTATTTGTCTTTGTTTAGTTATTATTTTTCTTTTTAGTGTTTGTCGTTTTGTTCGAATGTATCCAACTGTTTGTGTATGAGGTGTGATTACAAGGTCGTATTTTTTGTTATCTATTTCACAATTGTGTAAAATGATTGTTTGTTTATTTCCTAGGTTTTTAAATGACATAAGGTTTAGGATGACGGATGCAAAAGGTTGTTAAATGATTTCTATTTTCCTAAACTGTTAGTTCTTACGATTTTTTGGTTAGCTTAACCTGGGTCTATTTGTTCAGGGTTGGAGAGAAAAGTATATCGATTCCGAAGAATGATTTTTACTTTCTCGTGACTAGTATAAGTTAAGGTGTTAACTTACTTAATCTTACTTAGGGGTAGTGATTGTGTTCAAGGGTTGGAGAATAGTAAATCGATCCACAAGGTTCAGGTATAATTAGAACGCGAGTAGTTCGTTAGATACTATTTTAAACTTACTAAGTCTAAGATTTATCCTGGGTCTGGTAAGAGGGGGGGGTCAAGTGAAGGATGAATAACCGAAGTTCTTCACTGTTTATCCTAATTTGAATGATTAGTTTTGTTTAAAAATTTCTATTAGTCTTGGGTCTTTAGAAAGGGTTGGGTAGTGAATCGACGTTTGAGGTCGTTAGACACTAATTAAGTGGGTGGGGGAGAACAAAGTTGTTCTGTTTGATCCAAGGATAAGCCTTGATGATCAAATTTAAAATTTAATTAAGTAGAAAATGATTTAAGATCCAAGGATAAGCCTTGATGATCTGGTTTTAAAATTAAGTGAATTTAAGTTTTAATAAAGTTTTAAATGTGTGTAAAGGAAAGATTTAGTGTTTTGATGATATTAGTGAGTTGATGATTGCTGTTATGTTTTAGATGATGAAGCTGGAACAACAGGATGATTTATGATTACTAACCATTTATTGTCATGCTACTAATTTTTATTTTTATTTTCCAATAAATATTTTTCAAACATGTTTTGTATATTACTGCAGAGTTTTAGGAAAACGATCTTAGATCTTTTTATCAATCGTTATTGTATAATATTAATTTTGTTTAGCGCCTTAAATGATTTTGAAGAGTAACTTCAAGGTTTTATGTTTGCAAATGGAAATCTAAATTCATTGCAAGTAGTATTCGAAATATAAAAGTTTGTTCTGGCTTTTGCCGAACTATCATATAACTATACGGCAAGTTTCTACTTTGTCGTATGTCGTCTTTGGTTCGAGGTCTTCTTCCAATTCCGGGTAGTTCTATTATGGTTCGGAATATTGGCTCTGATCTATTGAGTCGGAGAGACATTTCAATTAAATTATTGTCGTATAACATTTTGTAAATGTTTTTGTCTAATTTCTAATCTATTTTTGGTTAATTCTAATCTAGTAAGGTCTTGTTCGAGACTTATGGTCGCACCAGATGAGTTAGAACCGAAGTGTAACTCATAGAGTAATTTCGGATAGGGTACACCGTCTGCTCGTCACGCTATCTTATTTTCGGCCGGATAGATTCGTGCAACTTCTTAGTCTAATACCGATCCTAATCTTACTCTTATACTATCTAGTCTCAGGTTGTTTAACTAGTCTCTGCTAGGCTCAATAGATCTAGGGTATACTGGTTTATTGCGGCTGCTGAAGTGCTCGGGAGAGTCCAACTAATTTCTAAGTTAAATTCAAATCTCTCTGGTGCTGAAATTACAAGTAACTTCAGCACTTACAAATAAGTGGGTTGTTAGTTAGATGGATCATGATTGGTTAATATTAAATACTTTACATTGGTAAAACATTTAATTTATCCAATCATAAAATATAGTTTAGATCAGGTTCCACAAATTTGGAGAGATCAATTTTTGAGAATTTCCTGAAAAAAATCATAACGACCTATATCAGTGTCTTCACGTCATTAATTGACATTTAAACAAATCAAATGAACGAAAATCAGGATGCTTCTTTTTCATTGATAACACTAAAAAAATCTCGTTTTTCGGGAATTTTTTTGGAGTTTTCGGAGAAAAAGAAGCACCCTGACATTCATTGGTGACAAACCTTGTCACGCACTGGTAACGAGGTTAACGGCATGGTATAACAGTAGTTATATCCGGATTCATTGCATTTTTAACTCATTTCATCGGTATATTCAATGCATCGCACACCTCTAATGCCAATGAGTCAAGTTCAGGTAATTCAAATCAGATAATTTTGATAGTTTTACCTGCTTTTATCAACATAGATTCCTTAGTTTAATTATTTGAGAAGAAAAATTATCGAGGGCGCTCAATAATCAACAAGACTACACGTGATAAAAAAAAAACTAACGGGAATGAATTTTCGGATAGTATGTATCCATTCTGAGGCGTCCCTTTCATTGCGTGCCGCAAAGCAGTAAGTCAGAATGGGCGCCGCTTTGACTCTAGCAGCAAGGATCCTCGAAAAACCAATAGCACTTTTAGATGTTGTCAGAAGAAAGGTGTTCAACTTCTCGCTGTCTTTGTACAATTTACAGGCGAGGCAATCCGACAGGCTAAAAATTGAAGCTAGTTCGTCGATTGAAAATTACCTCAATCTGGAATTTGATTTAAATATTCATAACTGCTAGCATGTATTAATTTTACTATAAGATTTTTTTCTAAGTTTTTCAATTCAATTATAGCCAACATACAGCTAGCAAAGAAAAAATTCTTTCAAGCTCTTTGAATTTCAAGAACAATTTTTAATTGACACTTTTTATGATAAAGTTAAACCTATGTGAGAAAACTAGATTAATATGTGAAATTTTTATTCCGCAGGGAAATCTGGAAAGTTAAATTCAGGTTCGAAGCCAGAAGTAGATCACGTTTTTCGTGACCTTTTGCCGTTCGATATTAGAAGTTGCCTTCATTTTACAGAGGCAAAGCTGCGCTTCGCAAACACTAGCAAGAACACGAAAAAAGGAGCTTTATAAAGTGAAATAAAAGATAGAAAGAAACCTCTAATTAAAAAAACTTTGCTGCGTATGGGCTTGAACCTGTGACCTCGCAAATTGGAGTCTCACGCCCTATCCTCTAGGCCACGAACGCTTATCAAGCGCCAAACACTAGTCAAAAATAAAGCAGCTACATACGCTAACAAATTGCCAAGCTATGCAGCAAAAGTGGCACCAAATACAGATAGACCCAATTTTGCAAATAATAGTTTGCAATATAACAAAGTGGAGGCATCCACACTAATTTTGCATGGAATAAACTGGAAAGCATAAAGCCATTTTATGTATAAATTATGCATATCAAAAACTTTCGAGATACATTGAGTTAGAAAATTTCTGAAATCGAGTCTTTATTATTGTTGTTGCAAGAACAAACTTCGAAAAAAAAACATAATCAATACCTTTTATAAAAGCCTTCACTACGTTCATTGACTGTTAATTAATGATGAAAATAAGTTTGAAGTAATGCAATTAATAAGTTTGAATTATGATTGAGGCATTTTAAGTTAAACTAACTCGGTTGGAAAAAAACTGGACGAATCGGCATCTTTTATTCTGCTAAGAACGCCGAAAAGATATTGTCGACTTGTGCCTTTCTTTAAGCACATGAATTTGAGTTGAACTTGAAAAAATCAAATTTAAGTGAGAACAACTATTGACTTTTCCCGGAAAAAATATTCACGACGACCTACATAAGCGTCTTCATTGACACCTGAAAACAAAATCAAAACAATTATAAAACATGCGCACTCAAAAAGTATCATATTCCAGATTTTCCACTGAATAATTATAACCGTTTTAGATTGTATCAAAATTTTCTCACGAGAGCATGAATTCTGGCTGCGAGACTTTTCCTCCGTTAGAGTATTCGGCCTTGTAAAGATTACCATTTCTGAAAAAGAAATAACAGCGCTCATTACGCATAAAATTCAATTTTATAATTTCGCATATCTCATAAAATACTTGATGGTGAACTGGTAGTCTTTCCAGAAGACGTTGTTTTTACTGGGCAAGAGACCACTCCGCTTGCTGATGATGCCCCCCATTGCACTGACGGCGGAGGCCTCCTCCTTCAGAAAGAGAATACCGTCAATGGCCACAGCACTCGGGCGACTCAAGCGGGCAGAGGTGTCGTCTGATATGCAGGAGACGGATGAAGTAACGGTTTCCGAGCGCCCTTCTCCCCCAGTGGAATGGGAAGACCGCTGAGACTCTGAGAGACTGTAGAAGCCTAGTTTGCTGGCTTCGCTCTCATCCTCTTCATTAGTTTCCAGAGGCGGACTTTCTCCCATGAAAACCAGAGAGAACAGCTTCACCTCTTCTTTGGTTGTTTTCTGCTCATAGTTGAAAGTGAAAGCCATAAAGTTCTTCAGCTGGGCCAGTTCAATGATCGGCTCGCCTCCAAAATGAAAAGAAGTTGGCTGCCGTGAACTTTCAGCGCTTCTGATATCACGTGTCTCAGCAAACTGAGTGATAGCTTGGCTCAACTTGTCAGCTATTATCCTAAATTGTCCAAGAAAGTGAGATAATCGGCAAACGCTGAACAAACATTCAAACGACCGGATTCATTCATTTGTAATAGCGCCAACATAAGATTGGGAACTCGTAGACTGACATTTGACACCAGTCCGTCAGTCTAAGCAGTTTCCAAGCATTGGAAACAAATTTGGAAGCCCTCTTACTACAAAATACATTTCAGGTAGAGGCTTAAAATAATCAATAGAAGCAACAGTTCTCAGAGCAATAGAAGCAAGAAGCAGCTATATTTCAAAGGGTGATAAAACGATATCTCACTCGGCTGCATGGGGCTGTTCCAAATGGCGCCTGGTTTGGCGTAGGAAAAAGTGCACACAAACCTTGTTACTTTTACTTTGATAAGCTCCAAGCGGGTTCCGACTTTCGATGAAAGAGACGCAATAATAATGCGGGGCGATTTTTTTCTGAAGACCAGTTTTGACTCTTTCACCTGCCACTTTTGAACAGAATTATTATATCAACTGAATTGACGTTCTGAGCTCAAATTTAAAGCGATGTTTCACCTGTGAACATTTTTTGGGACAATTAACGCGTGCTTTTTGTGCTATGAACACGCAACCTTCGACAATTAAATCCCGCTCAGAAATCGTTCAAAACTGAATTGAGGCAGGCTCACCTGTCTTCATTATAGGTCACTACAAGCTAAAAGCATCACTTTGTACTTAGCGCGCGAGTGTGCGGTTGGGGGGCGGGGTGGTTTAAATTAAAGTTTTATAGACGTTAAGAAGGGGCAGTCGGAACATTCAGAGTTTAATCCTGACACAAACAGCCTTGTATCAATATGAGTTTGTACTCACTGAGTTAACTGTGGGTCGCCTGTTTCAAACCAGAACTCAGCATTTCTCTTGCTCTCATTTGCATTGAGTCGAGTCCAGTCCACCTCATGTGATCGACGAGAGAATATTTTAAGACCTTGGTCAAATGGATATGTCTGAAATAATTGCCAAACGATAAAAATGAGACAAAAAAGCTCACTAAAGATGTTGTAAGCGGAAGCAACAATTTTATTAAACATATCGAACAGAGTTTGAAAAGAGTCGTTGAACGCAAGCATACAGAAACAAAATTCTGACTTACTTTTGAAAGAAAAAAAAACTAACTAAAAGCCCTCTTGAATTTCAATAACAATTAATGATTGATAAGTTTTTGATAAAATCAACCCAAACTGAAAAAACTGGATCAATGGTTTAATTTGTTTATTCTGTTGGGAAATCTGAAAATTAAATTCTACTTTCGACACTAGAAGTCTTTCATGTTCTCTCGCGCCATTTCCGCATTAAAATCTCAAAAATCTCCGACTAGTTTTGGCTAATGTTGTATCAGATTAGTCAGCTTAGTTTGTGTCGTTTAAGGAAAGAAAAAAATTCAGGTAAGTTGTATTGTAAAAAGTTCATGAAAAAATTGTTTTCATAAACAAATTGAAACTGGCGTTTTTTAAAGTTTGAAAATGAAAAAAGTTTGAAACTGGCGTTTTGTGTTTGGCTCAAACTTCACAGTTTACATAAAAGTTATTTTCGGCTCAGACATTACCGTCTCAATTTCAATTCGCAAAATTACCATGCTACTAAGTTTTTAAATGAAATAACAGGTAACCAGAAAGGCAGTGTTAAAAATTCTGCTAAAAAGTAGTATTTCTGATCCAAATGTTATCGACTGCTTTCAAGGAACACTTCGCTTCAATCGGATCAAAACTTGCTAGCAAAATGGAAGGGGCCGATGCTATCGTTCAAACTACAAGTGTTGGTCAATGAATGCACCTTTTCAATTGCTTATTCACTGAGACCTTAAATGCCATAAATAGTCTCAAACCAAATTATTCTTGCGGCATTGATGAAATAAGTAATATGTTACTGATTAAGAGCTGTTTTGACCTTGCTCCAAATGTAACATATCTAATCAACCTATCGCTTAGCGAGGTATATTTCCTAAGGCGCTTAAATATGCTAAAACTTTGCCAGTATATAAATCTGATAGTAAGTAAGATCTTAACAACTATCGTCCCATAGATCTTTTGAGTAGCTGTGACAAAATAATTGAAAAAATCATGCACTCTAGGTTGTACAAATACCTTGAGAAATTCAAAATCAATTATGAGCATCAATTTGCTTTTCGGAAAAAATTTGCATTTATCGATGCCTTAGCGACTAACGACAATGAATGGGTAAAGACAAAATATCAAAAGCAGTTTCTTTGTTTTGAGAAAAGCATTTGATACTCTTGATATCAAAATTCTGTTGAATAAACTGAAAAATTAAGGTGTCCGAGGTAACTGTTTTTCTTGGTTTAATAGATATTTATCAAAGATTTCAAAAAGTTCATGCCAACAGCTGCTCGTCGGATTGGTTACGGGCATTCCGCATGGTTCTGGCTAAGGTCCTCTTCTATTTTTAGTTAAAATAAGAGATATGCATCACGCTGCATCGAGTTCACGCGTTTTTCTGTTTGCGGATGATACGAATGTAGCATGCGAGAGCGCAGGTTTTGAATTCTTCCAGCATGATCTAACAAAAATTTCGGCGTGGATGAAATCAAATAAATTAACCATTAATTCAGACAAAACAACATTAATCAGTTTTGAAAAAGCAGAAATGCTTCTAAATTTCATAATTGTATTGATGATATTGTTTATAGTCCCATGCCTTCGTGTAAGTACTTAGGCGTAATACTTGTTTATAAGGTTACATTTATTCATCCTATCCAAAAATTAAAAACGAAATTAGGGACGCATCGCGGTGTTGTTTCAAAAAAGGGGCATTATGTTCCGAGATTATTTTTACAAAAACACTATAACGCTAACACAAAGCCCATAAAACAATATGTCTTGCTTGTGTACGGTGGTACTAGTTTTTCAATTTTGAATCAAGTTCTAATTTATCAGCGGAAAATAATCCGAATATTCTTTAAAAGAATATTCGACACTATAACCAAAAGTTTCTATGATAATAAAATTTTACCTGTTAATGAGCTTTATGTTTATGATTACTGAAGTTTTGTCAGAGATCTTTAAATAGAAAAAACCCGAATGAATTCATTTAAAACATTCGCTGATAAAACAAGGAATTCGGGTATATTAACCAATAATCCTCCTTTTTGTAAAAATAAAGCTAAGTTGTACTCCTTAACTAATAGGGGTTGAAGGTTGCTTAAAATGCTTAATATGGTTAACGGAAATAAGCTTCTGCCTATTAACATAGGCAAAATGACAGAAAATGATGAAATTCTTTTTGTTTTCAAATTTAGAGAACATTACATCCTAGGTAATAATGAGTTATAAATAGCGTATTTAGTCGATCTGATTTTCCATTTCAAAAATTGTTGCTTGGTCTTGATGATACCAGAGACCCATCTGAGGCTCTGAATCTACCCCAAAAATATGATCTTTCAGAAATTGCTGGTTTTTCGAGAAAACGCCCTTTTTGTAAGAATATGAAAATTTCTAAATACTTACAAAAATACTTGCTGCTTAAATGACTATCTTTATTTACACATTAACGTTCTATGTCTCAGTCAGAAAATACTGGGTAGACAATATGTGGGCATCTAATTTGCCCTTAGTCTATCCTCTTCAGATAATACGTACGTTTACCAAAATTTAATTGCTAAATTTGTTTGATTTTTTTGGTAATGTATTTGTATGTCTGAAGAATTAAATCCGTTCTTTCTTTATCTTTCTATAATACGCTTGCCCTATATCACAACGCTCCAATTCGCCTCGGAGTTGAAAAACGACATGGTACCAATGAGTTTGAACTCCGAAGCATAACAAATAGAGCAAAATCAAGTAAGCTGATAATAGCCATGCAGATAACCATTTATCTTCGGGAAAAAATCTTTTTAGTTTTTCGCTGTTGAGAGTGAAAAAATCAGAAATTAGAAAAAAGAGCAATTATGAAACTCTCAGTTTCAGGCCGATACTCGCTGTACAATTGATGCCTTGTATCATACTCATAAGAAGAGTGGTGGTGAAATGGTTACGACTCCGCCTCTCAATCGAAAGGTCGGTTGTTCGAGGTACACCATGATCCCTGCTCGTTGCTTCCAGGTGAGGCAACATTACCGAGCTCAGAAAAATAATCAAAAAATTGTGTGCAGTTCTGAAGCTGATGCACAACAGCGGTTCTGTCTGACGACAGATACAACCGCCATCGTATATTTTTTGAGGAGTACTGGGGTTTACCCATCCCCGTCAGCACAAAAAACAACAAGAACAACAGCGCTTCTCTGTGATGTGCCGAACAGCTCGTATGCTGGTCCTTTTCATCGTGGATAAAATATCTTACTTTGAGTAAAAAACATATCGTCTTGATGTATTATAGTACTCATTAGCGGAATTGAAACTTACATGAACCGTTGAAAAAGATACCAGAAAGCGGATGCAGAGTCCTTACGTAATCTAGCAGGTTGTACTAATTTACACAGAGGCGAAGTTGCACTTCGCATACACAAGCAAAAATATGACCGATAACGCTACTGGGAAAAATTAAATGAGTAAAACTTTGAGTCTACATAATTTCTTAAGTGAAGCACGCCAATTATGAGTCTACATAATTGCTAATTGACGCAAGCCAATTATGAAGCATTAGCAATACCAGTCAACTTGAAAAAAAGGAAATTTACCAACTAACATGCCTCAATTTATAGAGCGGACGCATTTTAACTAGTATACGAAAAAGTTCATTAAAAACATCCGACCCTGCCCAGGTTCAAACCCTCTTTTTTTGTTGCTGGTCTCCTTCTCTACCTCTACGCTACAGAACCATGACACCTTGAAGCTACAGTGCTATTTGTAATATAATAGTTTGTGTTGATATCCTTAGCATTGGCTGTACTTAATAGATGGATCAAAATGAACACATTTTGTCGCAACAATTGCATCGCAACAAGATTTACGACTTAGACTGGAAAAACAGATAGTTCATACTATAACACAAGCTAATTGATAGCTAACCTTGAATGTTCACAACGATGGATGAAGTCCTTCAGTAATGCTAAAACTACTTACTGCCTGCGTACCAATTAGCCTTATGAAATGGCGCAGTTAGCATAACAGAACAGAACCCTACTATACATACATACGGCCTTCCTGGTCGAACGCAACGCATGGACCACCTTTGGATTGGACGAAATGCCAATCGATTGTGCAAATGACAATACTCGAAAAAGACGCGATAAATCTATCAGAATTATAACGCGAGAAACAACTTACCCTCCACAACCGGTATACGTATACAAATGAAAAACTAACTAAAACAATTCCGAAGAGACGGGACAGAGACGACAGAAACCAAGAGAAACAATTACGATGGCAAAACGAAAAACTGAAAAAGGACCAACAGACATTATATTCTAATTATCTGTACGAGCTCAAACCGCTATTTGATAGCAAACGCTATTTCGCAGAGGAAAAATAAGTTTACAAACTACAAATGATAACTTTTTCAAACCATTTAAAGTAACCGCACACTTCGATTAAAACACTTCGTAAGTTTGGATGATGACACGAAACTTGGTGAAAATATTGTCACATCTTCTCTCCGCGATGCAAAAGGATGGTGACAAAATAAACCACTTCGCGTCGTTTAAATCTTAATGAACACCAAAACTTCATGAAAGTTGACAGAAAAAAAATCGTCTCCTCACAGTTTAATAATATCTTTCATAATTGTGAACAAACTAAATTTACACTCACAGTTATTAGCAATATTTCATCTAGCGGAAAGAAATAATGAAGACAGTGATTTTTCTCCTCGTCTAAAACAGATACAATTGCATATCATATCATCCGAGAAACCATTGTCTCTCGAAACTGACAATAACAAAAAAATCGAAACGTTTGAAAATACTTACCAAATTTAAGAAGGTACACAGCCCGGTTAGTGATAAGTAAATCGATGACTCTGGCATGATAGGAGTTTTTAGTCCAGGAACTGGGCAATTCCATATGGCGATAGAAACCTCTGAAGAGCTAAGGAAAAGAGAAAAAATAGCCGTTATATTGCTTTCTCAGATAAGAATGGCAAGTTTTCAATGAGATAAAACAAATTGACAAACTAACATTAATAGGCTCTTCGCCATTGTCTTGATTAAACTGGTAAATTCTGTAGTCAAAATTGAGACGCTTTCTGTGGTCCATGTGTAAATCGGAGGGGTGAACATTGAGATGGGGGTTCTGCTCCAGGTACAAAGTAGGAGACAGAGCCTGTTCCAGTTTACTCTCTGACGGGGAGGCTGCCATCGAAAACGGAGTGGCAAATAAATTTTCCTTTTTGGGCGCTGTTCCGAGCAGCAGTGCCTCGTCAATTGATTCGTCCACTTCATTCCCATTGAAGTAGCAGGCTTCATTCGGGTTTACTTCGTTAACTTGCGAAAACTCTACATTAGATCCCATCATTGGATGTTCATTGTCATTACTTGATGTAAGCCAACTGGACAGTGACATTTTAGGACGTTTTTCCACTTTGACGAAGCTCATTTCTGCCGTCTGATTGAACTGGTAGTTTTCTTTCTCAGCGCCATTTTCATTTACATCGTCTGAATCAAAGAAGAGGCTACTCACAAACATTTTGCTTATTCCGTCAACTGGCTGTTCCAAGGATCCATTTTGAACAGATATGGTGGCAAAACCGTTTTCGTTTGCTTCATCTTGGAGTTGAATGGACGGGACGCCATCTAGTTTGATTCTTCCTTCAGTTTCTACGCCCATTCGCGATACAGGCCCTTCGCCTGATGATTTGAAACCTGAAGATTTCGTTTTCTCGTCTGCTGATTGCTCCGAAGAGCGCGCAGCCTCTCCGGACTCCTCCGTGCTTGATTCGAGAGGCAGTTCAATTTGTATAACACGCACATTCTCTTCTGAGCCTCTACTCTGATTGGCAGCTTCAAAAGACGATTTCCGCTCCCAATTCTCAGTCAGAGTGCTTCCACGGAAGACATTTTCAGATGTTTTAAGCTCTATGCTTTTCTCTGTCTCTCGGACCTTTCCAGCCGTGGAAGCGCTTATCGAACTTAGAGCAGTTGAGCTTGTTGATAATGGCAAAACTGCAGAACCTGTTCCATCGCTCCTTAGTGTAGAGTTCCTTTCCAGTACCTTCACGACACCTCTCTGGTCTTGTGACACATCCTTCAACTTTCTGGCCATCAGATTCAGTAGATCCCCACTTGCTACAGTCGCATCAGAAAAAAGACCGGAGGCAGCTTCATCTGGTTTCTCATCCTGCTTCACAGACCTCTGCATGCTCACACCTCCTTTGTCACCCTTTTTGGAACTCGCACTACTTGCACTGTAGGCAGTCGTATCAAAACCACTTTTGTCTCTCTTGTATCTCCTTTTGCTCTTTTGACGCTGTTTCGAGTTACCCTCTTTGCCCGCAGAATGAACACTTTCATCGTCATTTGAATACATACTACCAAAAATAATGACAAAAAATCCGGTTGTTGGGCAATTAATACAGGTTCCGACAACATTTAATTTTTACCATAAAATATTGAAGAAAAAAGGATTTTTTTTGCCGTTTTTGGCAATATCAATAGTGACTCTTCACTAAATTCGTCTAACGAAAATTTTTCTCGACTTTGAATCACGACAAAAAGAACTTTAAAAATAATAAGAATTTTTGAGAGTTCGTATAAGTAAGAAAATAAACAGCACAAACTTCCGACCACAGTATTTTTGTATTTGTGTCGTTTTTAACTCGATGTTAGATGGGAAAAACTTAAATTTAATTTATAACTAGCGTGTAACGCACCTCCGGTGCTTCGAATTTTCAACAACTCGAAAAAACTATTCTTTGAGTGTACTCTGACAGCACCCAATTACAGGATTCTTAATTAAAAACTTTGCAAAATTTTTTATTCAAGTTTTTTATACAAATTTTGAAGAACCATACAATTTTGTGAAGTTTTATAGAAGTTATTTGAAAAATTTAAAAGGAACTAAGAAACTTCACATCCGGGAGACTGAAAGCAATTGAGCAGTCGCATATTGGCTCAAGATTTGCAACTCATGAGAGTAACTTCAAATTTTGTAAAATTTTTCATTCGATTTTTTAATTCAAATTTTGAAAAAACCATAAAAACTCGTGACATTTTTTATATTTAAGTATATAATGAATTAAGAAACGTCACATCTGGGAAACTGAAAGCAATTGAGCAGTCGCATTTGGACGCAAGATTTGCAACTCCTGAGAGCACTCTTACAGTACCCAACTACAACGTTGGGAAATTCAAATTTTGAGAAACTTCACCTTAAGTTTTCTACAAGAAGTTTTTTTGAAAGCCAGAAAAAATTTACATCTCGAAAACTACTAAAATTTGAGCAATTTTTTTTATGGCAATATTCCCAACCTTTGAACTATTTTGTAATTTGAATTTTCTGAAAATTTCCGAAAAATCACAAAAGTCGTCGCATCTCTTCAACAAAAATGATTTGGGCATTCTTAATTGGAGGCCGAATTGGCAACCCCTGAGATTACTCTGACAGCTCCCCAACCACACGTTAGGAATTTCAAATTTTCAAACAAAAAATTTAATGTTCATGAAAATTTTTTTGAAAAAATCACAAAAAACGTCATATCTGGAAAACTTCCACATTTTGAGCAGTCCTATTTGGAGGCAAAATTCGCAGTCCTAATTGGAAGCAAAATTCGCAGTCCTATTGGGAGGCAAAATTCGCAACTCCTGAGAGTACCCTGACAGAGCCTCACTACAGAGATGAGAATTTCTGCGACATTTTTTATACTTAAAAAATCCTAAAAAACGTCATATCTCGAAAACTAAAAAAATTTAAACAACCACATTCAGAGGCAAGATTCGCATGCCCCTAAGATTACCCTCACAGATTCCAATAACAGGATTGATATCTTCAAAGTTTTGGAATTTTTAACATTTAAGTTTTTTAGAAAATTTCTGAGAAAATCGTAAAAAACGTCATAACTCGAAAATTTCACGGATTTGAGCAGTCATATTTGGCGGCGAAATTCTTAACTCCTGAGAGTTCCCTGACAAAGCCTCACTACACAGATGAAAATTTCAAGATTTGTGAAATTTTTTATGTCTAAGTTTTCTGAAAAATTTTGAAAAAATCCAAAAAAAACGTCATATCTCGAAAACTACAAGGATTTCAGCAGCCATAATCAAAGGCAAGATTATAAACCCCTGAGAGTACCCTCACAAAATCCATCAACAGGATTGAGATCTTCAACATTTTGGAATTTTTTAAAATCTAAGTTTCTGAAAATTTTTTGAAAAAATCATAAAAAACGTCATATCTCGAAAACTACAAAGATTTGAGAAGTGAGAATTGGAGGCAAGCTTTGCAACCCCTGAGAGTACCCTGACAGTACCCAACTACAGGGTGAGAAATTTTTTAAAATTGAATTTCTAGAAGCTTTTGAAACATCTCGAAAATTGCCTCTCTCGTAAACTAAAAGGATTTGGTTATTCATATATGGAGGCCAGAATCGCAAAACCTGGGAAAACTGTGACAATATCCTACTTTTGGGCTGCTCATTTCAAACTTGGTCAAATAAACACGGAATTTAAACTGGAAAATCGAAAAAAATAAGCCATTGCAATATACAATATAGCTTAAGCGTGAAAAAATTCTTTTGTTAAACATGCAAAAATAATGTGTTGAAAAAGCTTAAAAGGCGAGATAGTGAAGCCCGCATTTAAATACAGTGCTGATTTAAATTATCCGGACAAAACTTGAATTTTCAAACGCGTTTTTCTCAAATTGGATTAACATTAGACAAAAAGTGAAGAGAACAAAAGTTGCTTAGAATTTCACCAGAATTACTATGGTGCCATTTTTTCTCCGAAATTCTCAACAAAAATTTTACCCCAAAAATGGGTCATTCTGGCTTTTTTCAATTAATCAAGAATTACACTGAAACTACTTTGGTAATTGATGAAAAAAATACATCAGAAGAAGCCTCCTACATAGCCCAACAAGGTTTAAGAAGGGTTAAATCTCCAAAAACCAGTATAAGAGAAAAAGTTTATACCTGATAGTCAATAAATGTGATTTTTACTATATAAAACCCAGAATCTCTGTTTAAAAACAAATTTTAAACAACTTGCGCAAATTTTTGGAGATTTAACCCTTCTTAAACTTTGTTGGGCTATGTAGGAGGCTTCTTGCGATAGATTTTTATCATCAATTAACAAAGTAGTTTCAGTGTAATTCTTGATTAATTGAAAAAAGCCAGAATGACCCATTTTTGGGGTAAAATTTTTGTTGAGAATTTCGGAGAAAAAATGGCACCATATTAATTCTGGTGAAATTCTAAGCAACTTTTGTTCTCTTCATTTTTTGTCTAATCTTAACCCAATTTGAGAAAAATGCGTTTGAAAGTTCAAGTTTTGTTCGTTTTGTCCGGATAATTTAAATCAGCACTGTATATAATAAAAAACAGATAGATAAAAGATGAAAATTAAAAAATTAGGCGACGGGTAGACATACAATAAAATTAATTTAAAAAGCAGGTATACAGACAGACTTAATTTGGCCTCGAAAAAAAAATGAAAGATTAATGACCTTGCGAAAAATTAATTGAAAAATTTTCTTAAGCATTGCAATATATGATATAGCTCAAACATGAAAAAATTCTTTCGTTAAACATGCAAAATTGTTATGCTTAAACATGGGAGATAGCTGTCACTCGCATGTAAATATAGTATAGATAATGAATATAGTCGACTACAGTTATTGTAGAAATTTTATTCCGACCATTGAAAATGGAGAAGAACTTTTGTATTCGAGTCTGTTTTAGTTTTTTTTTTGCTTTTTGTTTTCCACGCACAATCAGGTACTACAAAAAATGATCACACTGGGTTGAGTGATATATCATATAAATGCCCTTTTAGTCGTGATTCAATCATTATTCAAATATTTCTGAAAAATTTTCTGGAAAATTTATGTCTTAATTCGAGCGAATAAAGTAAGCGAGCAGAGACTGGCAAGCAGAATTATGCAAAAATTAAGACCTTAAAATTTTTTTTAAATTTTTTTAAAAGTTTCTCTAGTCATTTTTCAACGAAAAATTTTGTCCAATTTGCCTATATTAAAATGATTGTCTGATATGCCTAAATTATGTTTTCACGTCCGATTCTTTTATCACACCAAGCAGAAAAAAAATACGAATTTGGAAAAAGAAACTTTCTAAACCGTAGTTTTCTAAAGAATATGGTCGGAACATTATGCGCTACTTGTTCTTTCTCTTTTTGTTTTCCACGCAAAATCAGGTCCCACAAATAATCTTCGGACTAGGTTAAGTAATACATCATATTTAAGCCCTTTCAGTCTCGATTCCAACGACATTAAAAATGTTCCAAGAAACTCAGCCGAGAAAACCCGGTTTGAAATTTTAGTTTTTCGTCTAAATTCGATCGAAAAAAGGCTAAGAAAACTTTTCCAAATGGAACTATTTTTGAAAACTATATTTGGCACTTTGGCAAAAACAGTTTGTTTTTTCAATTTTTTGTTTGTTATTCTTTTTTGAAGACAACTAATGACGAATATGCCTAATTTACTAAATTTTTACGCTTGTGTATAGTTTTCTTATCAAACCACGCACATAAAACGAAACTAATTTGAAGAACTTGATAATTTGAAGAACTTTTATTGCTAGTTTTTATGAATATGGTCGGAACATTCTGTGCTACTTGCACAGCAACCGGCTATCCTTGTTTGTTTCAGATTTATTTTGTTCGAGAACTTTTGAATTTTAGGAGGCAGAAGAGCGCTAAACAAAACTTCAAAAACAAGTGTTTGTACAATTGAAAGCTAAGTGTATCCTAGTTCAATTGTTAGCCGGCTTTACTCAATTTAAATTCGACAAGAAAAATAAAACTTTTAAAACAGTTTTTCTCGTCCAAAAAACTGGAAGCTTGCATTTTTAATAATAAAATCAAATCGCGACTATTATAATGTGTATCACTCGACCCTATCTGACGATTTTTGTGTGGATCTGAAAAATATATATAACATCCGAATACATTGTTCCTTACCACTGTTTGTTCCGATTAAAAACTAAGACACAATCAAACACAAATTTCTAGTCACTAAAGCACAAATCGAACATACGTAATTGATGGTTAAAAAGAACAGAACATAACGGTCACAATTGGTTATCAAATTCTGCATTTTGAAACTCTCAAAAAGCCGACAGAACTGAAAAATGTCAGTTAACTGAAACTAAAAAACAGACAAAATACGACCCGATTGATTTTCCAAGTAAATATCAACAACCAAAATCGATCCTTTCTTTTCGGTTTTTATCTTATATCTTTGCACATTTTCAACTTTCTGTAGGTTATATTTGAGCATTGTCATCTCAGACATAATATAAAGCAAATTGATGCCGCCTAGAAACAGTTTGCGGGTTTCTACTTACCTGTCGTCAAAACTGTCACCACTGTGTAAACTACTGTTGGACTGTTTAATATCCCTGGTACTCAATAGACTAGGGATGTGCATCCTAACACTTCCAACAATTGATTCACTGAAGTCATCCAATTTTCGATTCTTTGACGACCGCTGCTTCGAACGAGCGTCATTGTCCTATATCAACAAATTTACTCGGCATTCCAACCAAAAAAGAGCGAATATAAAACAACTTTTAGAAATTTACGAACTATCATTTTAGGACATACAGTTGAATATGCTTCAAGCATAGCTGAAAGGCATTTGGATAAATGTTGTCGAGCTCAAGGAACAGAAAAACATTTAACTTTCAGCACAGAGGCAAAGCCGATCTACCATTTATCCACGAGGAAAAGGACCAACACAAGAGCTGTATAGCTCATCACGAAGAACCGCTGTTGTGTCCCTGCTTAAGAACTACATGCATTTTTTTGGCAACGAGCACGGGTCATGGTGGGCCTCGAACATCCGACCTTTCTTGTGATACAAAAATAAACACCAGTTAAGAACAGCGATTGGATAAATTGCGCCTGTAAAAATTCGAATAAATTCAGAAGGTACGATCCATAAATAATTCATACACCATCTCGAACCAAGTCGGTGGTTTTTCCAATTTTGCAATCAGATAAATTAGTGTTTGGATAGGTGTAAGATAAGGCTCTATTCATTGTTTTCTTCTGACTAGGTTGAAAATTCAAAGACCAAAAAACCTACGAAAAAAACGTTTACGAAAAACAAGTTCTTGGAAGTTTGGAACTTAATATTCCACACAAGCGAGGAAAATGCCAAAGAAAGAGCTCTAAACAAGCAAAACAAAGTGAAATAAGGAAAGGAAAAGATTGAAAATACACCTTGAAAAAACTTTTGTTGAGACTAGGAGTTTCAGTTTCACGTTCTCAACATCTGCTCCACGACCGATTGCAATTTTTTTAACACTAGCCACCAATAAAGCAGCTATAGTTTCTATCAAATTGCGATCAAAAGAAATAAAATTAATTAAAACTAACTTTCAAACGCAAGTGCTCGCTAGAAAAATTAAGTTTCAATGTCAGCAAATAGGAGATCTGCTCAGGCGCATATCTAGGAATTTCTCGAGGGGGGAGCTGATTTTCAAAAACAAATTGAAAATTTTGTCGACCTTTTTTTAAGATCGACCAAATAGATTCTCTGAGCTCTCTCAAACCACTATAAAGACCTAAATTTGTCCCAATTTTCTGCGCCACAGGCAAATTTTTGAAAACGGCGTTTTTAGGCACATTTTGGAAATCGCGTTTTTTCGGCGCACGCTACCCCCTCAAAATTAGTATAGACTGGCGCCAAAGGCGTCTTTAGAAAAGTTTTAAGGCCAGTCAGCCAAAAACGGATATCTCAAAATAGTACAAAGGGGGACCCTTTGGGTTGGCAGGGGTTCGAATCCCTGAGGGGGGGGGGGGGGGCGTCCCCCCTTACTGGATCTGCTATTGTTTTCCATGTAATCAATTTTAAACATTTTAAGGTCTTTGTCCGAAGACCGCCGATAATAAAATGAGCTGGACGTACTGATGTGAGGTCAAACTTGATCGACTCAAGACCGAGCAGCAGGTTGCTGATTGAAAACATGAGGTCTTGGTCGAAAGCGGCAGCACCCTTTCTGTAGAACTTATCTAGTAACTTCCTATCATTGCTCAACTGACTCAAGTAGCAGTGCAACAACTGATCCTGAATTGCTTGATGTAACCACGCTCTTGCTGAAACGTATTACTTGTTATGCGACTTGCAAAACTAAAAATCCTGAAAAAAAAAACATTTCAGAAAATAGCAATAAAGCAGAAGCTCTACTTTATCAACAAACCTTTTTCCTCACTCGACGCTGATTTTGAAACAGAATTAATTGCGTCGTTGAATGAGATTTCTTTCGCCAAATTCCAGAAACTGTTCTTTTTATTCTTCAACCTACAGCAGTTTAGAAAAAAATTATCTAACGGTGTTTAATGTTTTAGGAAACATTTCATTCGATGTTAATTTTTGAGAAAAAACGCTTTGCGTAATAAGTAGCTACGAGGTTCTGCAATATATGGATTTAGCTTACTTGTGACTAAGCAACAGATCAATGCTTTCAATGAACTGTCCGGCAGATGGCTCTCCAAGAGCAATAGGCTGCGTTGGATTTCCAATACACCTTTCCTGTAGCTGAAAAAAAGGCAGAAACTTCTAAGTTTTTTTTCATTGTCATCTTTACTGATCAATTCACCATATTGAGATTAATCCATTGGTATTTCTGAAACTTAAAGCAATTTAGAGATGGAGAAACTTTCTATGTTAGGTATCGAATTAAAACTACTTGCAAAGGGAATTTTTTTATTTTTCGATATACCACCTTGAAGCTCTTTGAATTTCAAAAAAATTCAACCGCTAACCCTTCTGAAAAAAAAACAAACCCAATTTGAAAAAAAAGTTGGATCAATCAAACGATAATTTTCATTACTGTCTTACAGTCGTTCAAAATTGTGTATGTATGCTTGTGGAGTCTTAAACAGTCAAAATGTTTGTCTAGAAACTACCTTGCAGCATAATTAATTTTGTAAGTTTATTTCATAAATATATCGCGGAGTCCTCAACGAGCGATAAGATCGCAGAACTGAGCTAGCATTTGGATCTGGACTAGGTTTTCTGTGGATTCCAGACTTGTCGCAGAATCCGCTGAAAAATCGCCGAAATCAAAGAAGAATTTACAAAAAAACCAAGTAAATTTGCTCAAATTATTGAACAGGGACATATTTCAACTTTTCCACAAAGAAAAGAAACAAACGGCTTAAATAAAAGAAAATGCACTTCTTTCAATAACAATTAAAAACTGAAGACTACAAAACAAGTTAATGCAGGAACCTTTTTGAACGCGAACACAATGCAGTCTTGGACACATCCTACAGCAATCTCATCTAATCCCGAAGCATCTAGATCCAAGGGCAGAGATTTGTAACGGGCCGATTCAGAGGTCATTGTTAGAGTTTTACCATTCCTACATTTCGAAGCCTGAAAATGTGAATAAATCAGAATTTACTAATCAAAAGGTTGTCTCTCCGTGATTACAGGCCAAAAAAGTTTCTCTTATACCCAGAGCTCTGAGATTTGTACACAGAGGCGAAGCGATACCACAAAATAGCAGTGCAAGCTAACAGACAGTAAAGGAAAACAGAGCCACTAAGTTCAAAAATATCTTTCGAAGAAACCACAACTAAAAAACTTCAAAATGTTGAAAGGAATTATGTTCTTTTTGCGAAAACACATCCAAAAACCCATTCGACGGCATTAAAAGAAAATTCGAAAACAACTATCGAGCGAAAATAAAATTGTTGTCATGAAAAACTTTGAACTAAAAACTCTATTCTAAGATTTTCAACGTCTTGTGCCATCCGGAGGAAAACATACAAATTATGGTTCTCCGAACGACCGAAAATTAAGTTAGTAAGCCGATGAAAAAATATAAACCGAAATCATTTAGGCCAAAAAAAAAGAAAATATACAAAGTTATGCTTAATAGAATTACAAATTGCAGCAGTAAATGGAAATATAAAAGCAACAAAGAAAATTGCATACAGCAAAAAAAAACAAGATGCGGCAACTAAGCCGACAAAATCTGCAGACAAATAATAAGCCGACATTTTTTTGAAACGGAATATTTCCCGTTTGAAAAAAAGCAGGTCCTAATCAGATTCGAAACCAGGACCTTTGCCGTCCCAGGTGAAATCGCTACCTCCAGACTTGGTGCACTGAAGACGCACAGAAATTTGAATTCATTATGAACCAAAAGACTCAAGTGATTCTGTTAAGCAAGTTACTAACCCGACTTGTCTATATTCCGATTCGATAACGCTTGTTAATTGCAAGTGAAAAAAAACGATGTCATTGAAATCCATGTTGAGCTATATTTGTTCCGACTGATAAACTTTTTTCAAATTTCTAGCCATATGAGTATTTATTGACCTAGTTTTTATTGACTTTATTAGACAATGTCTTCATTTTTGGAGTAACTCAGACCCTCAAGCTAAATTTAATTTGAAATGTTTCTGAGAAGTTTCCGCGTTTGCCTTTTTGTTGGCATTCAATGTGCCATTTTTTAAAATAAAACATAAGGTTTGAAATTATTGAAAAGCTTGGCGCTCTGAATAAGCGCAAACGTTTTGCCTAGCTTTTTCGATAGTTTGAAAGCAAGTTTGAAATCTCGATTGCAATCAAGGCTAAAACTAGAAGAACTCGAAAAATTAACGAACTTGTCTCATGAATTTATTTACACAGAGGCCAAGTTGCACTTCGCATACACAAGCAAAAGTATGCTAAAAAAGCTAATGGGAAAAATTGAATGAGTAAGACTTTGAGTCTACAAAATTTCTTAAACGACGCACGCCAATTATGAGTCTACATAATTGCTAATTGACGCAAGCCAATTATGAAGCATTAGCAGTCAACTTGAAAAAAAAAGAAATTTACCAACTAACATGCCTCAATTTATAGAGCGGACGCATTTTAACTAGTATACGAAAAAGTTCATTAAAAACATCCGACCCTGCCCAGGTTCAAGCCTTCTTGTTTTGTTGCTGGTCTCCTTCTCTACCTCTACGCTACAGAACCATGATACTTTGAAGCTTAAGTGCTATTTGTGATAAAATAGTCTGTGTTAATAGCATTCGCAGTAATTAATAGCTGGATCAAAATGATCATTTTCAAAATGAACACATTTTGTCGCAACAATCGCATCGCAACAATATTTGCGACTTAGATTTGGAAAAAAAGAAAGTTGAAACTATAACACAAGCTATGCTTGTGTAAAAATTATACCAATCTTAAAAACTATACCACTCTGGTACACTTTCAATATACAAGGAACCGCTATGATTGTTATTTTTGAAAAATAACCCAATTTCAGAGAACGGTACATATTTTTTTCGTTCGGTGGCAATTTTTTTCTCAGGAAAATTGCATGGCAGATGGCCGCTAATTGAAAAAAATATATAAATAATCATGATCCTGAATTCATTCAAAACGTGACGCTCTTGAGAAAGCGTACTCGTTTTCCTAGCTTCTTTGATAGTTTTAAAGCAAATTCGAAAATTCGGCTGCAATCAAGGTGAGAATGAATCCAGAAATTTAAAACTTTGTCAAATAAATTTGTTAAAATCTATAACACTCAAAAGCGCGTTCATTTTTATAAAAACTGTTATCCACTGTGTCATGGTCAGATTTTTATCAGAAATTTAAGACACTGTAAATTAAAGTTGTTGAAAACTATATCACTTTGAAACATCAATCAAGAAAATTCCATAAAATTGAAAAGCGTTTCATAGTGGCATAGTTTTTGACAAACTTATTAGACAGTCATAAATTTCGAAAATAATTCTGATTTTGATTGCAACCTAACGTTCAAAATTGTGTTTAGAATATCAAAAGAGAAAGGCAAAACGATAACGCTTTTTCAGAGCGCCAAGTTTTCGAATAAGTTCAAGATCATAACTTCAAAACTAACTTCAACCAGCAGCGATCTGCAATGAAAAATTTCTCGGAATGAACTAAAGACCGATAAAAAAATTGTTTCGGTTGGCTAGTTTTGTTGTTTTAATGAAAATGTCGATCATAACAATTCCACGAAAATGAAAGCATTTTTGTATAAAAAACAACGCAATTTAAAATTTTTGTTAGGGGCGAAACGCAGCATAGCACCACGGACGATATATTAAAAACATAGCATAACAAGCAAGTCGACAGAAAACGAAGCGAGAAACATTTAGTCGAAAAAAAACTTCGTGAAAAACCAAAAGTTTCATGAGTTTGTCTCAAAATAAGTTCATTTTGGGACAAACTTTTCAGGAAACATATGTCGGGGTTAATTTAGCATTAAACCTTAATTCAAGATATTGATAACTAAGCCAATAAAAAGGCACGTCGAGCCAAAAAAAATAAATAAATCAAGCGAAAAAAGGAAACAAGAAAAATTCGGAATTGGTTTGAACCAACATAAACACAAAATTCGAACAAAAAGGGAAATTAACAAGCTCAAAGTATGTCTGTTGTTTGACAAAAAAATTTGAGTTGATGAAACAGTTTTCTAGCAACAAAGATCCAGTGATTCTGATGAACAAGTTAATTGAAAAGTCTGTGAACGGGTTTGATGACGATTGCTAACGACATATATTTTACACTCTACAAATGTGAACATCAACGCAAAGTGTAGCTTGGACACAGAGGCGAATCTTCGCTTCGCAAATACTAGCGAGAACACAAAAAAGCAGCTCTAGAAAAATCAATAAGGAAAAAAGAAATAAGCCTCGAACCAGCCAAAATTCGGCTAGGTCTAGGATTCGATCTGCGACCTACTGCAATCAAGAGATTTTGAGTCTCACGCACTAACCACTTAGTCACATTTGCTGAACCAATGACAAAACTAGTTACGATTAAAGCAGCTACATATGCTTAAAAAAATGCCCAATGCCATTCAGCAAAGTTGCACCAAATACAAATAGACACAATTTTTCAAGTAATAATTTGGATTATAATAAACTGAAGGCATCCACACCAAATTTGCATGTAACAAATCGCAAAGCATACAGCCACATTATGAATAAACTATGCATTTCAAAAAAATTCGAGATATATTGAGTTAGAAAATTTCTGAAATCGAGTTTTTATTATTGTTATGTTGTTTGATGAAACAAATAGCTTTTTCCGGTTCATTTGATGACTTAAAAATGTATCAACTGTGTTAACTTATTACTATTCGAATGTCAAAGCACATGCTATCAAAAAGCTGTAAAAGTGCCCAAAAAGAGTCACCAAAACTTGCGACATAGGTTAGGAAAAAAAAGAAGGTTCTTAATAATACACTAAGCTGACTCTAGTGTTAATAAATTGCCATAGAAAGTAAGAAAAAATATATAAAAAAAGTGCTTTCGTTTTTCTACCTCCATAGAAAACTGAAAAACTTGTAACAAAAAAAACTAGATAAACAAGAAAAGTAGATGCTTTATTCCACTCCCGAATCAGATTATCTATGATTATATTAGAAAAAAAATTAAGTAACCGACACCTAGTAAGACGGAAAATAATTGCAAAAAAAATTGAATTTTTTAATATTTGACGACGGTGTTCAAATAACCAGCAAGAAATTTTTGACTTTGGCAAAAATACGATTTAAAAGCTGTGTGAGACGGTGTTCGCCGGTCGATAGTGGAGTTTGCTTTCCTTCCAATGAAGAAGATGAACTGAACTTAAAAAGAAATCATAAGTCACACCGCGAAAAAGTAAATGCGAGCCTGAATGAAATTTGACTTCCCATAAAAAAAGAAACCAAAAAAATCATCAGGACCTAAATAAGAGTCTGAACTACGTGTATCGACTCTTAAAAACTATGAACTATTTATCAAAGCCACTCTGATTCACAAGTGATTTCATACAACTACCTGAGTTGAAAAACACACTTTAACATTCAGGCTCGAGTTACAAGACCCTTTTTTTCGCTAACGTAAATCTATGTTTTGATTTTCTTGGCAATCATGACCTTAATGAATACTCAATGCATCAAGACGTCAATGCGAAATTATTGCCAAAAAAAAACTTAATCGACTAATGAATCTAAACAAGGTCATTTTGAGGTTAAATGTTGACTTCTCAGCTGCTATCCAACCCTTCTGGACTCAAAATTTTGAATAGCCATAATGATGTGGTTTTTCTGCAGCTGAGGCAGCTCATCTTCATCTTAATGCACAAAAACAATTCATCAACCGAAAACAAAAAAATGAATAGTTTCTTTCTGTTGACTAATAAAGATATTTAGCATAATTCTAAGGAATTTCATCTTCTTCAGCTTCGAATTCATTGTCTTGTTCGAAATTGTTTTCAGCTACCGCAATCTGCTTATTGGGGTCAAGGTCATTAAACGATAGAACTGGGATAGCATCCAAACTGCAACCAAGTTGCTTTTCTGACACAGCGTTATCGTCACTCTTCTTACTCATAATTTGCTTGTCTTCTAATCGCACTATTGAGTCAGAGGTTGATAGAAATTGCAGATCATATTCGTTAAGTGGAGCCAATGATGAGTTAGAAGTCAAATCAAAAGTATTATCGGTTAAATCGTCCTCTCCAGCTGCGATTTGTGATGATATTTGACCAGTGGTGTGGCTACCACTTCCATAAATATAGTTCGCGGTGTCATCGCTAAATCAAAGGAAATGTCTTAAACACAGAGGCGCAACTGAGCTTCGCACCACTTGCGATACAAAAAAAAAGAAAGCCGCTAAGTCGAAAAAAAAATTCGAAAATGTCAAAAACTAGATCTATCAAAATGAATATGGCTAGTTTTGCAACAAAAGATTGCCAAGATAATAGCATGTAAAATAAGCATCAGATAAAAATTTACCAGGCTGCAATAAAGTCAAAACTACCTTAGCAGAAACCCTTTAAGAAAAAATTCAACAAGACTTAGAAAAATTTATTATGTCCCCCTCACCCTCAAAACACACAAACACAAAACCTTTATTTGCGCTTCAAATGAAGCAATATGAGGTTAGCAAGCCGATATAATGTAGACCAAAACATAATACGCCGAAAAAAGGAAGAAAAAAAACCAATTAAAAAAAGCGAAAAAAAAATTTAAAAAAGTTACGACAAATTCATTAATAGTTATTTAACACAGAGGTGAAGCGGAGCTTCGCACCACTTGCGATACAACACTAACCAAAAATAAAAACATAAAAAGCCGAAAATGAAAGTTTGAAAAAAACTAGGTCATATGATCTTTCATATGTCTCGATAGAAGTTCATTCAGGCAAACATGCCAGACACTTGAAACTTAAATCAACAACAACAGAACAAAATTTACGAAAAGAAACAAAGACGACAATCCTTGAACAGACACAAGTTGAGCCGAAAAAAATATGATTTTATAAAAAAGTTTCAGTGCAGCACTTGTAGCTACACTGAAAGCTCCTTACAGCAAAAAAAAATAACTGATGGGGCAACTAAGCCGACCATCTTCGAGCAGACGCATCTTTCAGCAGAACAAGTTAGCCGAAGAAAAAATTTTACGAAAAATTTCTTTAAAATCTTTTAAGTCCCTCTTGAAATTAGAATAAACAACAATTGAACTTGCAACGAAAGGGGAAAATTGTCTACAGCACAAGCTAAATCCGTTGTGGCAACTTAGAAATCAGCAATTCATTTTACTCTGAATGTTTTTTTTTCAATTTCCTTGATACTGAAAAAAAAACAAGATTCAGCCACGACTCGAACCCCAGATCTTAGGGTACAAAGGCAACTGCTTTACCTCCAGGCCACGGGGGGAAGCAACCTCGAACAAGTTCAGAGAAGGTAACAAGAGAAGAGAAGATAAGAAGAGAAGTGAGTCAACTGATTTTGTTAAGGTAGTTGTTAACCCGAAAAAAGTTTTTTACTCTAGTTTGATAACGCTTGGTTATCGCAAGCGTAATAAAAAGTTATTAAGTCACCCTCACCCTCAAATCAAAAACGCAAAAAACACCTCTTTGGCTCGTCGAACAATGCAACATGGGGCTAGTAAGCTGATATAATATAGGCCGAAACTATCAAGCCGAAAAAAAAGAAATAAAAAAGCCGAAGAAAAAATTCATTATAATTTAAGACTAATTAAAATATTTTAAGTCACGTACCCTAAAAACAAACACGCAAAAAATCTTTTCGCTCGTCGAACGATATAACGCAAAATGAGGCCACTAAACCGATATAATTTAGGTCAAAATCTATCAAGCCAAAACACGCACCTACCAGAACAAGTTACCATTTTGGCAGCGGTAAATTTGTTTCTGAGAGAGCCTTCCGAGAAATGAGTACAAATGAAAAGTCCTTTGAACAAAGCAAAAGGAAAAAAGTCTAGAACCGATTGCAATACCCTTGCTTATCGCAAGAGTAAATATCGCTATCAAACCGAAAACAGTTAACTGAAATAGTATGTATATTCCTCGAAGATAAAATTCCAAGCTCTAGATCTAGCAAATAAACCTAAGCATTTCAGCAAACTTCGTATATACTTGAAAAAAAACTGAATAAATACGGAAGCCAAAAGCCACCAGATTCCAATACAAAATCAATACTCCATGCAAATTAATTGCTAACGGTTGCTGAGCAAAAAAAAAGCTAATTCTGACAATTTTCATCAAAAACCGTATGTTAAATTCGGCCGTGTTCGGGTGATAAGAAAGAAAGAAAGAAAGAGAGAGAGAGAGAGAGAGAGAGAGAGAGAAAGAGAGAGAGAGAGAAAGAGAAGAGAGGAGAGACGAGTTTTAATTAGGCTACAAAAAATGAAGTCAAAAATTTGCATAACTGAGCTTGACGTCAGATTTGGTCTACTTCCTTGCTTCCTTCCTCAGCCATTGTCCAGCAGCAAATTGGCCTCAAAGGGGCAAATATTCAGATCAGTTTTTCTTGACATAAAATGAGCTTAGCGAACCTTGATATTTGCAACTAAAAATAGAGAAACGAAACCTGATTTTCATCAATCCAAGAAAAACAGAAAATACACAGAGGCGACGCGCAGCTTAGCATCACTTGCAATACAACAAAAGCGAACCATTGCAAGCAAGTAAATGGTCAGTGAGATGGAAATAACTCAGTTGGAAAAAATTGAAAAACCTGGAAATACGAAAAATTCAGTCACAGAAAAGCAGACGAGAAGCACAACCACTAGCAATAAGCAAGCTTTTGGTAATTTCCGAGCGACCACTAAGCCAACAACACGCGGTTAGACGTCAATTGATCCGAAAACAAAAAACCAAACGAAAATCAATATTGCAAAATTCAACATTTTTTTTTGAAATACGCAAACTTCAATCTTGAAAAACAGACGAGAAACGCAGCCACTGGCAACAAGCCAGCTTTTTGTAATTTCAAGCGTTCACTAAGCCCACAACACGTGGTTAGACGCCAACAAAACCGGAAGCAAAAAAATCGAAGGAAATTGTCATAGAAAATTAAAAGGTGGCAAATAAGCCGACAAAAAGTAAGCCGACTAACTATAATCCGACTAATCAATTTTTCCCGGAAAGAAATTCATATTCAGACACTGAAAAAAACCAAGATCCAGCCGGGACTTGAACTGAAGGGGGTCTGGAAGTTGCTAAGTTTTGATAATTAAGCAACATCCATTTCAATTACAAATGTGTAAGAAAATTTGCAGACAGCCCATAGGCCGATAATTTTTTGATAGTCAAAATTTTAGGTTTTAAAAAACAGGTGCTGACCGGATTCGAGCAGAGTTCCATGGCTGTTTACAAGCTTTCATGCAAAGTAGTTAAATTTGAATTTTCAAGAAATTGAGCATGTTTGCTGTAACAGTATTGAATGCTGCACAAATGATCCAATGATTTTGTTAAAGTAGTTGTTAACCAGAAACAAAGTATATTCCGATTTGATAACGCTTAGCTAATCGCAAGCGTAAACAATTGCGGCACAGCCAATTAGAAACGTATATGTATTAGGAAACCTAATTTCAAGACTAGCACCTTCATAATTATTTTTGCATATTTAAAATTGCCAGATAACTGTTTATATTCTTGCTTCGACAAAAACTTTGCAACATACGGCATGAATGAACGCGGCTATAACCCATGCTATATGAAATCGCCAAAAAATATTCTACAACTACACAGTACGTTTAAATTGAAAACAAAATGTGCGAACTACATTGGGAAAGGGGACTCGTTATATAACACAAGCCTGGATATCAGGCAGTCGGAAGAGTACGGAAAAAAGCAGTATTTTGTAGACAAATTGAAGAAACTAACAGAAAAAAGACTCGAGTTCTCAGGGATTTGAAAAACTCTAGGTCTCAGATATGGAAGTTCAAAGACATTTAAATAGACTTTCAACGTATGTCTGCAACTTTCCGTTTTGGATTTTTATCACTGACTTTTTTTCATAACATAGTCCACATGTGCGTGTTGGCGGAGCCTTCTGCACTATTGGAAAATTAGGCGACTACTTAATTTTAGTAGATGCGCAAAATCGTTAAGCCTAGGTAAAATAAAATCACCTAGTATTGGTCTGATTGAAAGAGACATGGTGCAAGTCATTGAATTTATTGTCTTCTTCGACGCTGCGGTTATTCATTTGAGGGAGGTGTGAGTGCTGCGCCCCCGTTACCTGCAGCTCCTGATCGCTGTACTCTAACTCTGGTCCAACCAATTGTCTCGTATGCTGCTCTAGACTGATGATCTCCCGCAGTGCCACTTCTTCCAGCTGGAAAGAAATCCCGTTAGCAATGCCTTTCAATTGAAACCAAAAGTAAAATGAGAGGACGGAGGGGAATGATTGGTAAAACTACAAACAAAAGGGCATAAAATCGTCTGTTCTAACATCAGCAACTTTCAATGAACTTGCTCTACTTATTCATAGACGCCAGTACTTCACAGCAGTGAATTGCTCAAAAGAATTTATACACACTAATTTTCGAATCAATCACCCATAAGATATGAAATTCATCAGGTAATACATAAAAAAAATTCCGCGTCTATCGTTCAAATGAATCTGAAGTAAGTAGCTGACCTCTAGTTGACTTAGCTGATGACTGATGATTTGTTTGAGCGAGAGTAGAGTTTCCTCCTCTGCCTTCACGACCTCCAATTCTTTCGTCAACTCATCAATCTCCCCCATCCCACTACACCCCCAAAAAACTAATTACTTGTCTATACGGGCACACATAACTTCTCTAAAATGATTAACTAAATAAGAAGCTAGAGCTATGAATATTCCTGCACTTGAAAATTTGTGTGCCAACACCTAGAAAACCGCGGTATAAACCCTCGCAAAACGAAAAATCACCAACTGTAAGTTCAAGGACTAATTTCATGAACAAAAGACTACGAAATTTCCAAATTGCTAGGAAGCTGTAGCAGAAACCCATAACAAATTTCAGTACAATTACAGGATGAAAAACTTAAACACAATGAAGAAAAGCACGCAAAAAACGCAACCGTGAGTAAAAGCAAAAACTCAACAAGGGAAACCGGTTGCAATGCAAGCAGCACAGAAAGTTCATCATTAATAAAAAAAAGTTTTTTTTCCAACGAATTGCATCGTTTTTTCATCGCGGTGTGATGAGAAGATCGGAACGAAAGTCTAGAACTTCGATAGTAATCGTAAATTTGGTATAATTGACAACAAATTTTCTCATAGAAAAAAAAACAAATAAAACGCATTTTTCTCAAATCGGGTAGACTTCAGACAAAAAGTGTCTGAGAAAAAATTCCTTAAAATTTTAGCAGAATTAAAATGCTGCTATTTATTTTGCAACAATCAGGCGCAAATTTTAGCCGCAAAATTGGATAATTTTTGGCTTTTTTCGATTTTACGCAAAAATTACTGGTTCAACTGCTGATAAAAAACAAAATTGATGTAGCCCATCAAAATTTAACAAGGGTATATTCTTCTCTGTAATTTTGTACACAGAGGCGCTGCAGAGCTTCGCACCAGCAGCGATACAACACGAACATAAAAATAAAATGTCGAAAATTTTTTTTTAAATGTTGAAAGAAAATGTTATAGGTGAACTAAAATGTTCGTATGTCCTAATGAAAGATGTCTAGGGGCCCAGCTAAAGCTAGAAGAAATTATCTGATAACTTTGGAATTTTTTCTACTGATGCGGGATGAAAAAGGCATTTTCAAAAATTGGACTTTGTCGAAACCTTAGTTGTTTCTCTACCTAAATAATTGACAAGACTTCAGATTTTTGAGCAATAGGAATCTTCCCTGAGATATCTAACTTTTCTCACAAAATTGAGAAGCCACCGCTTCAGTAGAAAAAGTATCGCAGGCGGTTCTTTCATGGAACCCTTCGTCTCAGATTTCATCTAGTAGTTTCTAAGAAAAGTCAAAAAGATTCTAAAAACGGTCAAACGTTCGAAATTTGACTTTTCGAAACCCACAACATTTTTCTGCAAAAGAAGGACGTGGTCGCTTAAGCAAGGATTATTTCCAAAATCGGGTTTCTCGATTGAACTTTTAACCTAAGAATTAGCTGGGTAGTTTTCAAGTATTAACTTTTTCCAGTGCCATATCTTGTGTGTCTAAAATTTTTTTGAGACAATCCGCTTATGCAGAAGAGATTCACGCAACCTGTTGGTTTGTTATAACTTTTTCGAAGGCCATAACTTTTGTGTTTAAAAAAACGCGCAATAAATTATTCAAGGGAGTTTTACAGAACCCATTAATTCAATTGAACCCAAATTGTAAGATTTGGGAATGTAGTTTTCGAGAAAACCCAACAAATTCACAAAACGTTCAAAAAAGGCAAATCTTGAATTTTCCGAGGGCAATAACTTTTTGTATGAAAAAATGGGCGTAGCCGCATATGCATAAGAACTTTTCACAAAAAATTATAGCCATTGAACCCAAAATCTCATATTTGGAAGGTAGTTTTTGAGAGTACGAAAAAAAATCAAAAATTTTCAAAACTGATTTGGCAAAGTATTGTATTTACAAAAACTATCTTAGTACTAAAACAATTGGTTGAAAATGAATTGACAATATTATGCATAATATTTCTGAATTTTAATACATGCACTTTACTTAAAATTACCACGTATTGTTAAATATCACCCCCAAGCGTAATAAGTTTGTATACTTATTTCTATATTTGTTTGATAGCCAAAAAATGTCGTTTTTACTCAATTAAATAGGAATGTTTTATTCAAAAACGATTTTAAAAACATATTGCGCATTTGTGGAGCTTCAATCAGCACTGTAGCACAGTTTCACGTACTAAAAATTAAACTTTCGATAAACAGAGTATTTCAGCGCACCAAAATTTGACAAAGTTGATCAGCGACTTCGCAGACTTTCAATTTCAAAAGGGTGACAATAAATGTCTGTTTAGCAGTCCCTCAAACTTAGAACTGAATTCTTGCACGTCTTTCGAGCAGCGTTGTGAAACTGGGAATAAAAAATATTTTTTTTTTTTTCAGAGAATCACTTTCAACTTACTTCGATATTACCAAATTGACAGAACTTCAGTCCTTTCTTGGCTTTACACAAAAAGGAAACCGATGGGTTATAGGTATATATTAGTTCAGTTGAAACCACCAAGACAAAAAACATGATTCAGTTTCAAAATTATAGGTTATCGGAGTTTCAAACTGCCTAATATTTAGGGAGTACAAATAAACCTATACCCTTCAAACACTCAATTACGGAGGTGGCATTAAATACCCGAAATATTGGCAAAACAACGCCAACTAAGCTGACGGAAATAAAAACAAAAGCAAGAAAACCCACAAAACTTGCAACTTCGAATTAACCTTGTGAACAAAAAAACTTTTTCAAATACTAACTGTCTGAAATTTGGATGGTGAGAGGGAAATAGGGACGCTGGTATAGCACTAGAGAGGTTGAGTTACTTCTAGATGATGAGTTACTACGGTTGTTACAAAAAAGGTTTTAACAACACGAGAAAAGTTTGCAAGTGACTGGCAATACGGGTACACTAAATTCAGAACAAAAAAACTTGTGAAAAACGAAGTCATTCACATTTTTCGTGACTTTGTAACTTCGCAGTTCGATAGTGGAGCAATCCTTCCTTTCAGCTAAGTAAATAAATTGAGCTCTGAAAACTTAGCTCTGAGATCTGAAAAACAAAAAATCATCAAAACTTTGAAAAACCCAAACAAATTTACGAACTCTGCTGCATTAACTAAGAGAATTTTTTTTTATTGATTATGACTAATTCAATGATTTTTTTGGTAATAAGGCACAATAGAAAGTTTAATTTATAAAACTAACCATCAAAACATTATAACAATCGAGAAACTAAAGTATAGAAATTTCATCATAACTCCAGAAAGAGAAAGAAAGAAAAAATCTATTTCTTCAGTTGTAAACTCTATTCTTAAACAAATATTTTCCTCATTTTTCTTTATCAAAATGCAAAAAAAACTTCCAATTTTTGGAATTCGAAATATTTTTCTTATTCCAGAACTGTTTTTCATTTTTTTTCGGAACACTTAATAGACAGTTTGGCTCTGCTGCTGTTTCCCACGACATACCACTTTCTGTGTTCTATCTTTTGCCCACGTAGTCTATTTGTCATTAAATTTGGCATGTATCTGCAATATGCAATTACAATATAAAACTTCGTAGGTTACACTGGTGAAACCTCGTAAAATCACTGAAACGGTTGAAGATACTATAACTTAACCTATTAAGTCTAGATAAGATAGATTTTGATAGAAAGAGTTAACCTCTGTGCTGGATTAAATTGTGGCTCATCTGCCTCCCCTCCCCCCGTGCCTGACATACAAATCAATTTTACTGTGTACTCATTGTCTTTACAAAGTTGTACATGAGAACCAAATGGGTTTGCAATAGGATTAGCCACGCACAAACCAATTTTCATGACAATTGGAGAATGTAAAGAAAATTAAAAACTATAAAAGTTGTTCCTTGAGTGCAATTTGAACGTTTTCGGAGCATTTGTCATTTAATTTCTATTTATTATAACCGAAAAAGTCATGACTTGCTAACGCAATTGAAAAATCACAAAAAGATATCAAACAGAACCGGAAAGGGAACTTACCTCTGAAATCCATGAACTCCGTTACAATTGCTAAGTTAAATTTGCAATTATATTGTTGATTTTCATCGCCTCATTTCTAATATACAGTTTAAAAAAATGTAGAATAAAATTGAAGTACATTCAATTAAAGGGACGAAATTAAGCACCTCGGCAAGGTTTACGACCAGACTTGACATAGCACAGTTGTCTTGCTTTCTTCTTGTTCTAATCTTCCCTGATAGGAGATAGAGTGGGGTATCATACTTGGGTAAATTAATTGCCTAGGATATCTGATTGCTCTTTTTCGATAACTAATGTGTTTTTCAGATAAATTTCGAGTCTCAGTCATCCTACCCCTCAACTTTGGTTGAGCATTGATCAAACAAAAAAAAGATCAAAACAAGAAACCATTTCTGAAGCAAGCAAAGACTAGCTAGGAAACACTTGATTAAAAGAGTGCATAAGACTTGTTGTGCTTTGTTAGATAATTCCAAAACTACAACTTTCGGCAAAACTCCATTAAAAGTCCACTATTAATGCGACTATTCAATTTGCAACCAAAACATTCATATCTAGACAACAGACCGTTCAAAATGTGGCCAACAGACAGGTGGAAAAAAGTCGATTAACTCAAGGAAACCGAAAAACTATTGACTTTTATTTGAAACCTTTTCAACTTTCGAGCTACGGGTAAAACTATATCACCTCAAAGCAATTTGAATTTCAAAAACCTTTAATGATTGGCACATTGTTTTTAACTTAACCAAATTTGAGAAACTTGGATCAAAAGGATTTTTTCCCCAGAGAAATACGTATTTCAACAGCCACTTTCGAAACTAACAATCATTCACGTTTCCTCGCGCAACTTTCTTTTTTGTTATTAGAGTATATAGTATTCCTTTCATTTAGCAAAGTTCAAACTGCGAAAAATTAAATAAGCTCAATCGAATTTGAAGAATTTCCAAAAATGCCAATGACAATTACAAAAATGCCAATGAACAGGAAAACTAGGTAAAAATGACTGGCTCATTTGAGCAATTTCGAGTTTCAGAGAACAAAAATATATCAAGCTAAACCTTTTTGAAATTCAAGGGGGTCAATTGCAATAACGAATTGAAATCTTCTAAAATGAAAGATTTTCCCAAATAATTTTCAATGAGGAAAACACTCACGGCAAAATAATCACCGGTTTGAGAAAAAAATCAAAAAGATTGATTAATCGAGCGGCCGCAAATCTTACAAAATTTAGGTAAACTCCCACTGAGTTGGAATTCTTGTCATGAAAAACTTTAAGCTATACAGAGCTCGAAAGATTTCCCCTATCAAACAAAGCAAATATGGTTTACCCAATCAAACAAAGCAAATATAAGTCATTAAGCCAATAGAACAAAGGCCGCGACCTATTAGGCCGAAATTTAAGCAAAACAAACGCAAAAAAAGTCAGGCTCTTAATTTTGCAAATTACTGGACGAAATCAAAAACACTTGCAGCTACACCAAAAAAGTGTTCGCCAGTAATAAAATGTCTATAATGTGGCAACTAAACCGGCATTTTGTGTAACATATTTCTTTTATAGTGTACAACTGAAGGGTACAGTAACATTTAAACTTTCTCGGAGCATGCCAAAGGAGTGCAGGTGCTCTCCAATGATTCAAGTGATTTTGCTCAATTAGTTTCTAGCCCGAAAAAGTTTCAATTCCGATTTAATAACGCTTGCTAATCGCAAGCGTAAAAAAGTCCGATCGAATAGATTTCAAGGGTAATAACAGTATTTATCGGAAATTATAAAACGAAAAACCAAACCTACCACGTTGCAATAATGATGGCAAAGTGTGAAGTTTCCCCAGTTCCGAAAAAAGGCTTCGCATTTTATGTTTTTGATATTTTTGCCAGTCTCTCGGCACATAAAAAGAAAAAAAATGATTAGAGAAAAATATTTGAAAAACTATTCTTTTTTTAGAAATTCGGCAAGCAAAATTGTTCTATTCTATAAATGGGTTCTGGCAATACGTGCTTCTTGCAAAATAACAGCTTCTTTTTCTTTCACTGAATTTCGAGAACAGCTGTGAAATAATTGCGAGAGGTGTTTGTCTGGAGGAAACACCTCTCGCACTTATTCCGCAGCGTTTCTCAAAATTCAATGCAACAAAAATAACCGGTTATTTCGTCCAGAGAAACGTCGACTATCGAAATGGGTTCTAACAGTTTCAAAACCCAATCAAAGATTACTTGAGTTCGAAAAGATAAACAGAGGCAAAAGACAGTTGGGACAACGGTTAATGGATGCAAGGAAACCAGAAAACCTCCAGTTTCGAAAAGCAAATATGTATAACAGCTGCTTGAATTTCAAGCATTTTAATGGTAAAGCTCAATTTAAAAAAAAACTGCAGGGAAATCTTAGGCTTGAAAAACTCAAATTTGGAAAAACTGAATTTTAGCCCGTATTTAACGCAAGTTTTTAATTGCGTTATTTAGAGCGTATTTATACAGTGAACAACTTACATTTATAAAGTGAACAAAAAATTGCAAATTCCGGCGTGCAGAATTTTAGCAGCACCAGAATTTTTCTAAAAACATACAGTAGCCAACACAGATGGAAAAATGCCATTATATCAATGAAATCAAAGAAGTGGTTTGATCCTGAGTGTTTTTCATTTTTTAGGCTTCAAAAAATATGCGACATTGAACCTTTCAAAAATCTTAAAATCATTGAGACCATTTGAAAATGATAAACCAAATTTGAGAAAGCTTGAGTAATGGGTACTTTTCTTCTTATTCTGGAAAATCCAACATCAAAGCGTCACTTTGCAGCACTTTGTGATACAAAACAAAGCTAGCATCGAGAACCATTTCTTTTAATGAGAATAAAATTTAAACGTTTTGCCTAGCTTTTTCGATAGTTTGAAAGCAAGTTTGAAATCTCGATTGCAATCAAGGCTAAAACTAGAATAACTCGAAAAATTAACGACCTTGTCTCATGAATTTATTTACACAGAGGCGAAGTAAATTCGGCAAATAAAATTGTTCTATTCTATAAATGGGTTCTGGCAATATGTGCTTCTTGCAAAATAACAGCTTATTTTTGTTTCACTGAATTTCGAGAACAGCTGTGAAATAATTGCGAGAGGTGTTTGTCTGGAGGAAACACCTCTCGCACTTATTCCGCAGCGTTTCTCAAAATTCAATGCAACAAAAATAACCGGTTATTTCGTCCAGAGAAATGTCGACTATCGAAATGGGTTCTAATAGTTTCAAAAGCCAATCAAAGATTACTTGAGTTCGAAAAGATAAACAGAGGCAAAAGACAGTTGGGACAACGGTTAATGGATGCAAGGAAACAAGAAAACCGCCAGTTTCGAAAAGCAAATATGTATAACAGCTGCTTCAATTTCAAGCATTTTAATGGTAAAGCTCAATAAAAAAAACTGCAGGGAAATCTTAGGCTTGAAAAACTCAAATTTTGAAAAACTGAATTTTAGCCCGTATTTAACGCAAGTTTTTAATTACGTTATTTAGAGCGTATTTCAACTTACATTTATAAAGTGAACAAAAAAATTGTAATTTCCGGAGTGCAGAATTTTAGCAGCACCAGAATTTGTCTAAAAACATACAGTAGCCAACACAGATGGAAAAATGCCATTAAATCAATGAAATCAAAGAAGTGGTCCTGAGTGTTTTTCATTTTTTAGGCTTCAAAAAATATGCGACATTGAACCTTTCAAAAATCTTAAAATCATTGACACCATTTGGAAATGATAAACAAACTTGAGAAAGCTTGAGTAATGGGTACTTTTCTTCTTATTCTGGAAAATCCAACATCAAAGCGTCACTTCGCAGCACTTTGTGATACAAAACAAAGCTAGCATCGGGAACCATTTCTTTTGATGAGAATAAAATTTAAACGTTTTGCCTAGCTTTTTCGATAGTTTGAAAGCAAGTTTGAAATCTCCATTGCAATCAAGGCTAAAACTAGAATAACTCGAAAAATTAACGACCTTGTCTCATGAATTTATTTACAGAGGCGAAGTTGCACTTCGCATACACAAGCAAAAGTATGCCGAAAATGCTAATGGGAAAAATTGAATGAGTAAGACTTTGAGTCTACAAAATTTCTTTAACGACGCACGCCAATTATGAGTCTACATAATTGCTAATTGACGCAAGCCAATTATGAAGCATTAGCAGTCAACTTGAAAAAAAAGGAAATTTACCAACTAACATGCCTCAATTTATAGAGCGGACGCATTTTAACTAGTATACGAAAAATTTCATTTAAAACATCCGACCCCGCCCAGGTTCAAACCCTTTTATTTTGTTACGGGTCTTCTTCCCTACCTCTACGCTACAGATCCATGATACCTTGAGGCTAGTGCTGTTTGTAAAAAAAAAACTAGTCGGTGTTAATATCCATAGCATTGGCTGTACTTAATAGCTGGTTATTGATCAAAATGAACACTTTCAAAATAAACAGTGTCGCAACAAAATTTTCGCCGCTACAATATTTGCGACTTAGGTTAGAAAAAAAAGAGAGTGGATTTAATCACACAAGCTTTGCTTGTGTAAAAATGTGGAAACTAGATGAGTCTATATTAAAAAAAAATAGATCTAAGAATTTTCATTTACTTGTCTCAATTTACCTTGAATAATACTCATTTTGAGAACAACAACATTCCAAGTGAGAGAACTAAAGGTTAAATTAACATCAGAACAAAACTTACGAAAATGTAACAAAATCCACAATACCTGCGCAGAAACCTTGAGACAAGAAATTTACGACTTGGAAAAAAATTTCAGTCCCCGTTTAAAGCACACACACATTAGATTTCTTTTTCGCTCATCAGACGACGCAATAAAAGACCACAATACCAGAAGATAATAAGCTGAAATTTTTTAACCCGAATAGTTCGAAACAAAAAGATTGAAACTATACCAAATCTGAGTTTGTAAATTTATAACCAGCTTTATACAAAAAAATACATTCGAATATTATAGGTACTAGAAGGTTGAAATCTCCATAACTATTGAGTTTCAGATCTTCGTAAGCAAAGCCTTGAAATAGCCGATAGCATACAACTCCACTTTTCATGCTAAAAAATCGAAACAATCAATTGCAAAATTATCAAATTCATAAATGGGATTCGTAATTAATTTTTAAACATCAGAATCTATTTTTCCTTTCATTAATAGTACGTTCAACAAAAAATTTTGAGCAAATATATGAGGATGAGAGGCCACATATGCATCCGCTGGTAGTAACCTGACATCACCCTACCAAAGCGTCGACAATTTCAAAATTTGAAAAAAGCGTTTACAAATATTTCTTAAAATTTTCAAGAGAACATAGAAATGTCATAACTAAGAAAACAAAAGACGTTGAGCAGTCATAACTGAAGTCCAGACAAACATCCTGAGAGAACATTGAGAGAACCTCGTCATAGTGTTGAGTATTTCGAACTTGGAAACTATTAGATCTTGAATGTTTATAAAATTTTTGAAAAAGCATAAAAGGCAAGTCTCAATAACTAAGATTACTTGAGCAACCAAAATTTGAAGCAACATTTGCATCTTCTGAGAGAGCCCAGAGAGCAACCAACTGTAGGATTGGGAATTTCAAATTTTGAAACGCTTTTTTTTCAAGTCAAGTCTTTTTTCGAAAAACTTTGAAAAAAATTGAAAAAAGTCATATCTCGGAAACCAAAAGACATTTGAGCAGTCACATTTGGAGGCAAGATTTTCAACCTTTGAGAGTACCTTGAAAGCACCTGACTACAGTGTTGGCAACTTCAAATTATGTAAAAATTTTCAAATCCAACTTTCTGAAAATTTCTGAAAGAATCATAAAAATGTCATATCTCGGAATTTAAGAAGATTTGAGCGGCCACAATTAGTTGCAAGACTTGCAACGACTGAGGGTGTACTGACAGCCCCTCACACTATAAAGCTGAGAATTTCAACTTTAAATGACTTTTTTATATCTAAGTTATTTGAAATTTTTGAAAAAACTTGAAAACGTCATATCTCGGAAACTAAAAGGATTTGAGCAGCCATGTTTTTATGCAAGATTTGGAACCCCTGAGAAAACCCTGGCAGCACACAATTTCAGGGGTGGAGAATTCCAAATTTTGTCAAGTATTCATATTATTTTTTTGAAAACTTTTTTTTAAATCAGAAAAAGTCATATCTCGGAAACTAAAGGGATTTGAGCAGCCACATTTGGATGCAAGATTTCCATCGACTGAGAGTACTCTGACAGCGCCTCACTCACACTATAGAATTATGAATTTCATATTTGTTAAGTTAGTTAACTTTTTTGAAAAAAAAATCATAAAAAACGACATACCTCGGAAACTTTAAGGATTTAAGCATTCCCTTTTTGAGGCAAGATTTGCAACGCCTAGAGGTACCTTGACAATACCCAACTACAGAAATGAGAATTTCAATTTATGTGGAATATTTTAAATCTAAGTTTTCAGAAAATTTTCGAAAAAGTCACAAGAATCTTCATATCTCGTAAGTTTCCTATGCTCAAAAAAGAGAAATTGATTCAGTTAGACATTTGATTTAGCTGAAGAAAAAGTTCAAAAAATCTGATAAGGCTTGATTGCAACTAAGAGTCAGTCGCTTTTATGCTGCCATTTATCCTTTTGTTTTCGCAGAGCGATAATTGGCTTCCAAATGAGAAAAGAATTTTAAATCTTAAGAAATTGTGAAGTGGTTTGAGCATGAACAACTATTACCTGAAAACACGGCAAAAAACTTTCGATTTTCAAAGAAAAAAATGGATTTCATTTAAGCTTTTTGAACTTCTAGAACAATTTATGATAGGCGCTTTTTTGATAACATTGAACGAACTAGAGAAAATTGGATCAACAGGCAAAATTTTTATTCCGCAGGATATCTAAATATTAAATTCCACTTTCGAAACTAAAAATCCTTCACGTTTTTTGCGCCATTTCCACGTTTGTATTTGTAAAGTGCAATTTACGTCACTTTCAGCAGATGAATTTCAATTGAACTCAAAAAGTGCATTATACCTAAGTGCATTAATATTTTAAGACTTTTTCCAGAAAAAAAAATCAGCAAGACCTATATAAGAGACTTCACTACGTTCATTACTCTTCAAAGAAAACTAGCGTTTATCGGACTTCCGGTGCTTCGAAATTTTTCGACAACTCATGAAAAACCGCATATATTGGAACCAACATCTGCAAACTTTTAAGTGTACTCCGACTGCACCCAATTACAGGGTTGGTTATTTCGAACTTTTTAATTTTTTAAATTCCCATTTTAAAAGCGTCATCTCGGAAACTTAAAGGGCCTCTGGAGAAATTTGGAGGCCAGATTTGCAACCACTGAGAGTCCCTGAGAGCACCCTACTATAGGGTTAGGAATTCAAAATTTTATGAAATTTTTAAACCTAAGTTTCCCGAAAAAAAAAAAAAATTGAAAAAAGTCTTACCTCTAGCAGTCATTTGAGCAGTCCCATTTAGCAGTCGCATGTGGCAAAATTTGCAACTCTTTAGAGTACCCTGACAACACCGAACTATAGCGTTGGGAATTTCAAATTTTGAAAAATAATTGATTTAAACTTTCTTTAAATAATTAACTTAAGATTTTGAAAAAATCACAAAAAACGTCACATCTCGATAACGTCACATCTATATTTGGAGGCAAGATTCGCAATCCTTGCGAGTACTCTGACAGGGCCTAACTACAGGGTTCGAAATTTCAGATTTTCAAAAAAAATATATTTTAGGTTTTCTGAAAACTTTTGAAAAAATCACAAAAAACGTCATATCTAGAAAACTACAAAGAATTGAGCAGTCATATTTGTAGGCAAGTTCGCAATCTTTGAGAGTACTCTGACAGTACCCAACTACAGGGTTGGAAATTTCAGATTTGCGAAAAAAAAATACAAGTTTTCTGAAAATTTTTTGAAAAAATCACAAAATACGTCATATCTCGAAAACTTCAAGGATTTGAACAGTCATATTTGGAGGCAAGATTTGTAATTCCTTAAAGTACTCTGATATCACCCAACTACAAGGTTGCGAATTTCAAACTTTGAAAAATAATGAAATAAAATTTTCTGAAATTTTTGAAAAAAATCACAAAAACGTCATATCTCGAAAACTACAAGGATTTGAGCAGTCATATTTGGAGGCAAGACTCGCAATCCTTGATAGTACTCTGACAGTACCCAACTACAGGGTTGGGAACTTCAAGTTTTGTGAATTATTTTGTTATTTGAAATTTCTGAAAATTTTTGAAAAAATCTCAAAAATCGTCTTATCTCGTTAACTAAAATGATTCGGGCATTCAAAATTGGAGGTCAAATTCGCAGCCCCTATTTCAATATTGGGCTGCTTAATTCAAACTCGGTAAAATAACCACTAAAATCAAATTGAAAAATCGAGAAAAAAAATCTTAACCATTGCAATATACGATATAGCTTAAACATGCAAAAATAATACGTTGAAAAAGCTTAAACATGGCGAGATAGTGAAGCCCGCATTTAAATATATAATACACGTTAACTAAAATGATTCGGACATTCAAAATTGGAGGCCAAATTCGCAGCCCCTAATTCGATATTGAACTGCTTAATTCAAACTCGGTAAAATAACCACTAAAATCAAATTGGAAAATCGAAAAAAAATTCTTAACCATTGCAATATACGATATAGCTTAAACATGCAAAAATAATACGTTGAAAAAACTTAAACATGGCGAGATAGTGAAGCCCGCATTTAAATATATAATAGATTGTTATATTCAAACGTAGAATATGGGGATCGATTTTTCAGCATAATAATTTTTTCTAGTATAAACAGTGAAAACCAATCTTTTAGCAACGAACTAAAACTGATGCATAATTAGACGGACCTGATTCTGGACCTCGAAAGGCGCTTAGTTTCGAATTTAGCTACCCTTAATAAGATAAAAGAAAACAAAGAAAATTAGCGGCACACAATGATTTACAATTGAAATCACAGCAGAGCAAGCGGTTGCTACTTGTCAATGCCGCGTTTGAAAGTAGCATTCTGACTTGTAAGCTTCTTTAAGTCTGCTTAAAGATGTGTCTTCTAAAAGATAGCCAACAGAAAGATAGAAAAGCATAAAATAAATTGATTGAAAAAAGTTGATTGAAAACCAAAAAAAGTTGATTGAATACTTTTGAAAATGGTTCAACTTTTGAAGGAAAAAATATATCCCGTTACAGCAAGAGTTGTTTACGATTGGCAATTTTTACTCAAACTTATCGAAGTCAGAGAAAACTGAGTCAATAGATGATTTTTTATTCTGCTGGAAATTCACAAAATTAAAGTCAATTTGTGTAACAAGAAGTTATTCACGTCTTTCTCGCACTTTAAGCGTTTACTGTTCCCCAGTGTGTTTTTCTACAATTAAACAAAGAACTTTAAAAAAAGTCAATATCAAATCGCAAAAAAAAATCAAATTTGAGCATGAACAAATTTCATAGGTTTACCAGAAAAAAATCATCAACACCTATATATTGAAAATCGCTTCGTTCTTTCACAACATAAAAACGGTGTGCTAAAATACCTAGCAGTTTGAAAGATATAAACTAAGCGGTGTAAGGGATTTTATCAGACCGGTTTTTTTAGCAGACTCAGAGCAATTAGCAAGTCAAAACGCTAGCTTCATACCCGGCATTGGCAATTAGCGACTGCTTGATCCGCTGCACTTTTATTCGGCACTTGTTATTGTGCGCGTAACTCTTTGTTTTGCAGCTAATTTCGACTATTGAAGTTTATGATTTTGTTGACTAATCGTGAGATAATTGTCTTAATCGAGGAGGCTTGACCCCAGGCTGAGCATCTTTTTGAGTCTGTCAATCGATCATGCATTACTTTGTTCCGTTCTTCTGCCAAAAGACTCAATTTTCTTTTTCATGCTAACAGATTGGTCTGCTACACAATCGGTCCCCCAATTGAGCGCATGATCGATTTTTGTTCAGGGGCTCAAACATGGACTAATTTAGAGTACTTCATATACGATTTAGTTTTATGTTGAGCAACTCGTAATCAAACAATTGAATCCGAGCACAAATCATATTCCAAATTCAATTGAGGCACGCTGTAATTTGTTCACATAAGGTTTCTGTGTGAAAGCTATATAAGTAGTGGCTTTCCTTTGGTGTGGCGAATAAGAAAATACATTTATTTCTTGCAAAATGTATTATTTTCCGCCAATACTTTAAAAAAGGGCAGTTGGACATTACGGGTTTCGCTAAGATACGACCCTTCTTGTTTAATACGGTAGCGCTTTTGAAATGCTGGATACGCAGGTATCGAGTTGGAAATATTTAAAGCTCTGTTTTAGGTCAAAATATATCGAAATGCCATCTCCTAAACTGCAACCACTTAGGGTGTGAAAATGATGAGCTCGGAACCCTTATCACAATAAGCTTCATAGAAAAAATACATAGAGAAAAAGCGTTAAATTATTGAACAGGGTTATTGAGTTATTTAGCGTAATAGATCTGAATGAATAATGCCGCTTTCTGAAGCTGGACAAATGGGCAATTTCTGCGCTCAAACTAACATTAAATTAATGAAGGCACAAATACATTTCCAATTTTTCCATCATTACGAAGTTGTTTTTAACTAAGTTCTTTCAAGCCAGTTTTAAGACAGAACGGGATAGCTCGTAACGTAAACACAGACATTCTATGGTCAACTATTGTCATTTGCAAATGCTTAAAACAGTTTACACCAATTAACCATTTCAGTAGCACCAGAAATAAATTTAACTAACCCAAAATACGACTTAAGGAAGAAATTCAAGTAAGTTATGGCAGTAAAACAATATATGAATTTGAACCAACTACAAAAATAACATTGCATTTGAGGCATACATCACGCCAAAACTTGAATATTTTTCAGCGAATCTTAAACTTCATTTAATTCAAATGGCCTTAAGTACCTTTGCACCTACTTTTCAGATGCAGCCAGATAAGCTGCGATTTCGATGAGATGACAAATAATTCTGAGAACACGAACATAGCATGTTGCCCATCGCAATGATAGCGATTGGAAAAGAGTAATGAACGCAAGCAAACATTAAAAAGACAATGACTTCGTTGATAAAATCTCAACTTTCGAATTTGAAAGAAAAAAATATATGCCCTTTAAGCTCTTTGAATTTCTTGAACGATTTTTGATTTGCGCTTTTCTGATAACATTAACCCAACTTGAGAAAACTGGATCAACAGTAAAGTTTATTCCGCTAGAAACCTAAAAACTAAAGTCAACTTTCGAAACTAGAAATCGTTCACGTTTTTTACCGCGCTATTTACACGTTCCTAATTGGAGAGTGCTATTTACGCCACTTTCAGCAGATGAATTTCAATTGAACTCAAAAAGTGCATATTTACCTAAGTGCATTCATAAATGCATCAATATATGTATGAATGCAAATCTGTAGTTATTAGAGACTTTTAAGACTTTTCCTGAAATAAAAACGAAAAAAAAAAAAAAAAAAAAAAAAAAAAAAATCAGCAAGACATATATAAGAGTCCTAACTACGTTAATTACTCTTAACAAGGAAGCATTTCAGAAAATAACCCATACACCACTTAAGTCCAACCAGTCCAATGGCCATTTTGAGTCCACATACAGATAAACAGTTAGATGGTTTCAAAATTTCGTCGACCCAAAAATACCTACGTCTTCCAATTTAATTGATATGATAATCTAACAGCACAATTAGCAGGGTTTTCAAAAACAGTCCCCCTTATTCTTTGTGATCGACTTGGTTATTGAAGTTAACATTGTGTCAGCACACTTAAGTTGTCGCATTGACTGGCACTCCTTTATGCTGACATACCTCAGCTATTCATGTTCTGGGATGCTGGCGGGATGTTTCCTCTGAATAGTTGCTGGGCCAAACACTGGGCCGCACTTGGCAAAGACTGGGAGGCACAGGCACCTCCTCCTCCTCCATTGGAAGATTGTCTATTGGGGTTGGACTCAGATGCAGTTACCACCACTTGACCTTGAATGGGCTGGACGGCGGCGGCATGTTGCATGTCGCTTCCATTCATGGCCATCTGGCTGATGGCGCCCCCATTTGAGGCTGTCAAGACTGTAGGTTGGGCGTTTGAGGTACAGGCTACGTATGCAGTGTTGTGTTGTGCAGAATTTTGGGGAAAATACATGGCTGGTGAATTTCCGTTGTAGAAATTTAGCCCGGCTGTATTAACGAACTGGTGTGCGTAAGGGTTTCCGGCTACTTGTTGCTGAGGAGGAGCTGCGGTTCCGGTGGCATGGGCGACCATATTTGATTGGGGAAGATACAAGGCAGAGTGGTTTTGCATCTGTGGCACCATGGAAAAGCTGAATCCATGTGACTGCTGAATTGGCTGCAGCGCTACTTGCGGCATATAAAATAATTGTTGTTGAGGCTGAACCTGTTGCACCGGCATTAGTCCACCAGCAATCGTATTCAGATGAGAATGTTGAAATGCTGCCGCAAATTGCTGCTGCTGAGATTGCGACACCTGCTGAGCAGGAATCACAGAAAGAGTCTGCTGCTGCTGCTGCTGCAACATGTGAGTCTGATCCGAGGCAGAAGAACTAGCATCACTATTGGATTGAATTTGAACCATGTTTTGCACTGAGGCATACGCATTGGAAGAAGTCCCTATATTCTGATTGGCACCACTGATCAAGTTACTTTTAGTTGAAGGCTGCTGTGCAAAGTTCAGAGACTGATATTGCAACAGCTGTTGATTTCCATTGATTGTCGAATCATTAGCCATCGACTGCTGGGAAGCAGAATCAAATGATTGATTTCTCTCCTTCGTTGGTTCCAGGGAGCTTCTACCAGAATCAGAACCCCCTTTGGAATAAGAAGTCTGAAGCTGCTGAGCATTGGTAGTGCCGGAAGCTTCCAATGTCAGCATTCCATTCAAACCGTGATTCTGATCCTCTGAAGATGTCGAGAGCTTCTGATGATGTGAGGCACCAGGGAGAGCGTGAGTAATAGTGGGTGCATTTTGCATGAAAGACATTGGATAATAGCCTAGAGATTGCAACTGCGTCGGACGCTGAAACACTGGCTGGAACTCGTTGTGGTTTGTGTGGTAGTTCAAAGCAATATTGGAACTAGATGCATTGCCAATGCCGAGCACAACGTAGGGCATACTGACTGCTGGAGAACTGGAGCTCGGCCGAACAGTAGCAAGCTTTTCCACGCCTGATGATGTGGCCTCTTCATTCTTGATATTTGATGCGATCGATTCCTGGTTGGCTGTCATAGTTGACGAGTTGACTTGAATCGATGCATCTCTCTTCTTACTGTTACCGTGCTGCTGCTGTCTCAGGAAAGAGTTTTCTTTTTCCAGTTGAATATTTCTCGCTTTTATGTTCTCCAGCTCAGACTTGACCATTTCGAATTCTTCTTGTACAGTCATCACCACATGAGACTTCACCACCTCCTAAATAGTAAAGCATGTTAAACAACATTGGATTTAAGGAAAAGTTCAGCACTCATTTTTGCTTAATCAAGCACAGCCAATAAACACGTGAATTTGTTAGTAAATAGTAAACAGGTAATCTTTTTAGCACCAAAAATCTTCATTTTAAGTTCTATACTTGCACCCAATATGTACTCGAAATGAAGCGTCAAAGTTCATTATTCTTAGAAAGGTACCACGCCATCAAACGGTCTCAGTAGTTTCTCACCATTACTTGCTCCAGCTTCCTGGTGACGTCATCAAGAGCTCCTCGTGCGCCTGCTTCAGAGCTGCCGCCACTGTCTTCATCCGAACGAGAAGATCCACACCTAGTAGCAACAGCAGCAAAGATAGCTGCATGATTCTTGCTCGCACTCACGTCCCCATTAGCCAAGGTGCCTCCCGATTCCCTGAAATAATCGCTCATGAATCTCCCTAGCAGTAAATGATGAATTTAACCTTAGATTATCAGTCCTTTAGCTCTTCTTTGGCAAAAAAAGTTTCAAAAATATTTAAAATTTTTAGAGCAATTTTTCATGTTTTTTTTATAATTTATTTTGGAGACAATTGGAGCCGTTTATACCAAACTCACCAAATTGCTACGCATTCGTATAGTTGCATCATCACGCGACGTACAAAAAAGACACTATCTTGAAAAAAAAGACACTATCTTGAAAAAAGACACTATCTCCGACCCTGAGAATGTGGTCGGAACATTCTGTGATACATGCACAGCAACCGGCTACCCTTGTTGTTGATAGGTAATTTACTCATTAAAAATAATCCACTTCCTGACCAGTTGGGCAGAGACTGCTTCCTTTCTGATATCGCATCCCCCGTAACAGCATTACTTAGTGCCTCATCCAGCGACGCAATTGGATGGAATCCAATCTGATTCTCCTGCAAGTTGCCCTTCTGGCTGTTGCCAGAGGAAGTCACGTGACTAACTAAGGGTACATGAATGGGGTTCTTGTTCGACCCACTCATGTCTTCGGCAGATGCGAAGGAGGCATTGTTTGAATTCACGTGCTGACACATGACTCTGGTGAGGGCTGCGTTGGAATTGTACATCTGCTGCTGCTGATGTTCCGGACTGACTCCACCGGCTAAGTTGGCGTGGGCAGCGATGATTGTGGGGTGGTTTGAATTAGCTGGAACGGCATTTGAGTTGGTGCTCCTCATGATTACGTCGGAGGGGACGTCATTACAATCCCATCTGCCTCGTTTCCCATGGTACGGCTTCACCTTTTTGACCACCCGGAACCTCGATGGCAAAACATTAGAGTGTGGATGATGCGAAACTGAAGCTGATAGTGTGGATGAATTAGGATTTGTATTCAACGCTACGTTGGACTGAGTCTGATTAATCGGTACTCCTACAGCACCGTCATCAGCTATTCCATTTGGGGGCGAGCCTTGGCTACAATAAGCTTCGCTCACAACTAACTGGCCATGGGGAGCAATAGAAGAAATGTTGTTTTCCAGAGCTCGTTTGTTGGACACAACCTTGGGCTGCATTCGGGAAAGAGTGGTGGAAGATAATACTGTGTGTCCATTGGCAGCGAGTTCTTCTGAGTTAGTTCTGCTATATGGCGCATTAGATATACTGGCCTTATTTCCGTCTTTCATGGGCATTTTTGAATCCAATAAGGTTGATTCATTGTTCCCATTATCATTGCTCTGTCCTCCTACCATGGGTGCATCTTTTGCAACAAGGAGATTGGTTACAGTCTGTGATAGCGGCGCTTCTTTAGAGTATTCTTCGTTGCTGAAGCTGCCTCGTGACTGATTGGAGTTCAGCTCAGTGACAGAGTCTTCCACGTCTTCTCCGCTCTCTTCCCCATCGTCTACTTCGTCATTCTCGACCTCCTGTACGCTGATGATCTCGAACTTGGTCGCTTTCTTGGCCAGTGAGAGAGGGGGATTAGCCGCTCCTGAAACTGAGGACCCAGATGATGCAACGCCTCTATTTACACTTTTCACCGGCGATGTCCAGTCCGACTCGCAGGCAACGGTAGCCCCTGCTTCTCCTTTCAGGTCATTCGACTCTGTCGATTTTTGAGACTGCATGTGCGATTTTGAATCTTTGCTCGATCCCGCGTCAGTTGCTTTATAAATATCATTATAAATACCTTTTGAAGCGACTGCACATGTATTTATTTCCTCTGGATTCTCCGCCGCCTCATCAGAGACTGAACTTTTCCTTGAAGCAGACACACCATCAGTATTTATAACACTAATACTGCTGCTGTTGGTGTTCGTTGCGTTTACAGCGTTGCTCATTTCGGTAGAGTAGTTGCTGTGCAAACAGTATGAACAAAGGAGAGTGGTGGCAGTGGTCTGCTGAGGAAGTGTGAGTGGGACTATGGCGGTGATGATGATGTGATACAGGACAGGGAATTCAGAGGGCGAGAAGGAGGTGATCAGAGAAGCTGAATGGGTGGCGCAGACTGGTGGTACAGTGGTGCCATTTAGCTCCAATCCATCTTAGCTGATGTATTTGACCTTACAGTTACAACAACACAACTGATGCAGGGTAAGAAATAGATGAGGGGGCACTGAGCACTTTGATGATTTTAGTGCCCACAGAGGCGCAGCGACCTAGTGAGAGAGATGGAAAAGTAATTTCAAGCTTGGAGCAACTAGCAAGTAGACAGGAAAAAAGCGCACCAGAAGAACATGAGGTTACTTATCAGTAGTCTCATTTGATGCTGTGCGGCTCAGCACAGCAGCAAAGCTTAAAATAAACTTTCTCTCAAGTAAGTCTCGAAAGAGTGAAAGCAATTTAGAGCCGGGAGATAAGGCAAACAAAATGAGAGTGAAAGTGAGGAATATCTGTTCTACTTCTGAGGGTAAATTATTGAAAGCTATGTCTGGGTCTGATTGCAGCTATTCCGTCTTCAGGTCAGCAACAGCTCAACTTCTCTGTACGACAACACAATTCAAAGCTATAACTCAGGTATCATCCAATTTTCGTTTATTCGATCAACACTAATCCGTATCTATGATTGTGGTTCTAGTCAGCTGTATTGGCTGCCTTGTTTCTTTGTAACCTCTGAAATCGTGATAATAATCCTGAGCTGAAACGATCTAACAAAGGCCCAGCCTCCTGTTATAAATAGACGGGATCGTAGTTGGTAATCGGGTGAAGAGTGGTTGGTTCGTAACGGGGTCAAGCGGGTCTCAGAGACCCCAACCCAGTACCAGGGGCTCACTCTCCTCAGTCAAGCTAATGCTTTTCACCAGAGCAGCCAGATTAATCGAATTAATAAGTAAAATGGGGAAATGTGCACGCAAACACACCGCTCAGCTAACTGGATGAAATGCAATCACGGGACGCCCACTTTCGGATTGCGTGGATAGTATGTAAATTGGGAAATGAGCTTTCTTTAGGAAAAATAAGATTTATCGAACGAAAGCGCAATTGTGAAGTGATAAAATATGAAAATGGGTCTGTATTTTTGTCAGAGAAACACTGCAAGAAAACAACAGGACTTTTCTTTGTACAGAATTTAAGAGTGCATTACAGTCTAAAAAATCCAGATCAGATTTAAAATGAAAGAATATATGTTTTTACATTATCGAGCTGGAGAATAAAGTACTCTCGATATAATTTTAAGACGAGCTGAAGCTAGACCTGACGATACTTGTAATGAAAATCGGATTAATCAGAGAGCCAAAATAAGCTGTTTTGTGGCTTAAAAAATAAGCGATCACGCAGTCGACCTTGAAATTAAATACTTGGCTCCTACCGCGCCCTGGACATATCCAGACTCATTGAATAGAAACTATACGTGCAAAAAAATGAACAAACGCATAGGAAAGCAAAAGTCCAAAAGGAAAGCAAAGTATTTACCTTTGTTGTTGATTTTGCCTCTTCTGGGGCAGCACCCTTTTAGTCGTCAAAGAATTAGCTCTGGAAACTGATGTGCTTGACAAAGGATTCAGTCAGAGTAAAACAGTTGGTTCAAAAGGACTAGACTAGAGTGAGAGCATAGTCAGTGGGTTGGGCTTTAGGGGATAAAACGTGCGATATTCGTCTGGGGTATTCGATTTAGGTAAGTTTACAAAAGGTGGTTAACTGGAGCGAAGTTTTGCGGGGCTGCAGTTGGCCTTGCGTTAAATGCGTTTAAGTTTTAAATAAGAAGGGGAAATTAGTGGAGATGTAGTGGAGAGTTAGAGAACACTTAGAAAGTGGAGAGTTCGAGATGAAGTTTTCGAAAAGTACGAAAGATACTTTGATATAAATTTCATAATTTTGCCTTTGAGTCTTTGCTTTTTTGGGGGCGTGGTTGAGTCAAGTACAGTAGAAAAGAGTCAGGAGAACGAATGATCCCTGAGGAAATACACTGCGGTTTTTTCCGGCCTTGGAAGGATGGTCTCTAAAAATGCTTTGATAGGTCAAGGGCTGCGAGTATTGTTCTTTGTGGGTCTCGTTCGATGAAAGCCTAGAAAGATGAACTTTTGAAAAAAAAATGTTAGCACGCTGTTAATAATGTGTCCAAAAGCATTTAGATCCGGCACACTAAAAATTTTTGTATCTATGAGAGATCTCATTCGCAGTTAGGATTTAAAAAACAGTTTTAAGAAAAAACTGTTCAAAAATTTGTCAAATGTCATCCAACCTCATCCAAGAAGGTTCATATTACAGCTCGGGGCCCAAAAACAGATTGCTTTACATCAGCTTAGTAGGACAAAACATTAAAACATACAGTTGGAAAAGAGTCAATGAACGCAGTAAACAGAAAAAAAACTGACTTAAGAATTTAATTTATGAATTTCAGAGAAAACAATTAGATGCCCTTTAGAGCTATTTGAATTTCTAGAACAATTTGTGATTGACCAATTTATGACAAAATTAACACAATTTGAGAAAACTGGATGGAATATTAAATTTTTTGATTTCGCTGGGAAATATCAAAATTAAGTTCCACTTTCGAAACTAGAAGTCGATCACGTTTTTATGAACTTTATCTGTTTGCTGTTCGATACTGGAGCGTGCCTTCCTCTTAACTGAGGTAATGAACTGAATTTAGAAAGAAACGAGAAGTCAAGCCGCGAAAAGTTAAAATTGAGCCTGAACAAACTTAAACCTTTTTCCTGAAAAAAAAAGATCGCGACCTATATAAGAGTCTGAACCACGTTCATCGACTCCTAGCCATGCAAAAAGCAAGACTAGCCCGTTTCTATGCAAGAAGCACAAAACTTTCTTGAAAAAGACCATATTCTTGTCCCACCAGAATGGTCTTGTCCGAACATATTCTTGAAAACGAATATCTTTTTTTTCAATTGAATGTCGTTTTTATTTGCTTAATTTGATCAAAAGATTTGGCAAAAGTCTAAAACTTAAGCATATTCTACAGTCTTCGTAAAATTCGCAGGATGTTCAACTGTTTTTGTCGCACATTTACCAGAAAAATCTAAATAAAAATAGAAAAAAATTATATATGCAATCCCCAAAATGGCGCTAAAAACTTCACAAAATATATTAAATAGAGCAAACTTCAATGTTCAGACCTTGAATAATACTATGTTTTTCCTAAAAAAAGCCAATTCTAAGCCTATTTGCTAAAAAAAACCTAATCGGTTTTTCTTGACACTGAAAGGACTTTAACATGAAATATCACCTGACCATGTCAGATGATTATTTCTGTTACCTGACTTTGCGTGAAAACAAAAAAAAAACTAAAATGCACCCAAATACAACGATCGGAACTAAAAGTCAATCACGTTTTCCGTCACCTTTACACTTTTGTAATTGGAAAGCGCAGCTTACCTAACTTGTAGCAGATAAAATTGAATTGAACTCAAATCGAGCATATATACCAAGGTGCATTCAGAAAGTGGTACATGATTTAACTTCTGAGTGGAAAACAAAAAATAAAACATACCTGAATACGAAGTTCCTCCACATTTTTGAAATGTTCGGAACAAAAAAAAATAAAAGCTAAAACACGCCCGAATTCAAAGTTCCTCCCCAATTTCAATGGTTGGAACAAAAACTATTTCCTCAACCTTCTTAAGCGCGGAGTAAGCCTAACTTAAGGATCAAAATTTTATATTATAATCAATTTGTTCGAAATAAGAGTTTTTGTTCCAGCCATTGAAAATGGAGAGGAACTTTGTATTTGGTAAGTTTTTCCCAGAGTCGAGAAAAGCTGGTTTGAAGTTTTTTGTTTTTCTTCTATTTACGAGCGAGGAAAGCGATCGAGTAACGTTTGTAATATAAGAAAAGTAGCAATTAGGGCTCAAAATACTTGAGTTTACTGAAAGCAAATTAGTTCTCGAAGCTTCATTCAGAGCTTCTCTGGTAAAAAAAATTTCAAATACATTTGAGATCTTAAGTGCAAAAATTGAAATTAAATTAAAAACTATCACTCTTTTGTTTAATTAATTTTTGACGACAACTGGAATTGTATATGTCAAGTTTTCGAAAATTCTACGCGTTTGTGAAGTTTTATCATCACACGCCGTACAAAAATTTTTTTTTCTGAGAAGGTGGTCGCAACATTCAGTGCTATTTGCCTAGCAACAAGCTATCCTTCTTCAAATTGGGGAGAAGTTTTGTATTCTGATTTTAGTTTTTTCTTTTTTGTTTTCCGCGCAAAACCAAGAAAAAATGGTCTAAAACTTAAATTTTTTTGCCTATTTCCGAGCGATTAAAGCGATCGAGTAAAATTCGTTATATGTGAACATTACCAATTCAGGCTCAAAACACGACAACAAGCAGCTCTTTAAGGTGCAATAAAAACATAGAAATAAGCCTCAAATTAGGTTTGAAATTTAAGGTTTCGAATTAGGTTTCGGATTTAATCTGCGACTTAGATATTAGGAGTCTCGCGAACAAACCATTGAGCCACGGACACTTTATATATCACAAACACTAGCCACAAAATAAGCAGAGAACAGAGGCTACAAAATTTCCAATTCTACAGACCGTGATTATAGGAAAAATGCCATGTAGTAGTAGTAGTAGTAGAACAGGATTTAGGGTTGTTATCCCATGGGTTTGCACCCAAAATGTAGTTTTAGTGTTAATGGGTTCTGAGTTTTCCATTTGGGTTACAGTTTCCACATGGACAAATTATTCGCCATGTGCAGCTGTCCATTTCTGAGTATCATTCAAAGAATTTCCAATAAATTTCCGCTATGTCAGATTTCTGTATGTCAGTTAACTGTTTTGAGGTATGTCGAATTATGACATTGAAAAGTGCTGGGCATCTAATGAAGAAGTCTGAGTTGGTTTTCTTAAGGCGAGTTTTCGGTATTTGATAATCTTTTCTTTCATTTTGTCTCGTTGAGCTTTTGGTGTTTTCGGCATATTGGTTAATGTCAATTTCGTAGTTATTGCAAACTATAGAAATGAACAGAAGGAGGTCGTGCATTTCAATGTACAGAGACAGCGGTGGCATTCTTAATTTTTGTAGTCTACACTTATTTGGGATATGTGAGTTAAGCATCCATTTGACCGCCGTTCGCTGAACCTTTTCAATTGTTCGGAGGTTTGATTTCGATTAGTGCGTTACTGACGCGTCACAAACTACAATTGGGACTACATATCCCGTGTAGGCATTTAGCTTAGAAGTTATAGGACAGTTTTTAGATAGGTTGCGCTTTACTGAGTAAAAGGCCGATAGCGATTTCTGACAACATTCCATGAGAGAGTGGGTGTTACTAAAATTCCTAGATCCTTTTGTACAGTTTCGATTTTTAGGATATTTCCATTAATTTGACCTTCCAGCTCGTTTTTGAAATTAGCGAGAGTACATATTCCGGTATTTAGACGCATTTGGTTTTTACTACACCAATTTTCAATTGTCGTAGTGGCATAGTTCATTTCTGTTTGAGTTGTTGCTATAACCTTTAAGTCATCAGCATATCCAAAAGAGTCAACTAGATTCAAGTTATCTGGTAAGTCGTTTATACATAGTATGAAAAGTAATGGTCCCAATAGAGAACCTTGAGTGACACCACTTGTTACGTAACATATCTTAGACTTTGCTTTGTTTATTCGCACATACTGTTTTCGAAGAAATAAGTAAGAGGCTATTAGTTGAATTGCATTTTCCTTCAAAACCATAACACTTCATTTTATGCATTAAAAGTTGATGCGGAACGCAGTCAAAAATTTTTCAAAATCTAGATAGAGCGCTGTTATATTTTTGGTCGTTTGGTCATCATAATTTAGGTATACTTGATGTAAGTAAGCAAGGAGTTGGGTAATTGCTGAACGTTTTTCACGAAAACCATATGGAGAGTTATGAAGATGATGTCGCACTCTTTCATAAATGTAGTCAAATAAAACTTTTCGAAAATTTTTGAGATGCCGCATAGTAAACTTATCGGTATGTATCTTTTATTATCGCATTTCAATTCCAGTATTTTGCAGTTGCACTAATTTTGGTTAGAAAATCAACAATAGAAAAGGCTGTTGGTCTATGTGGGCTATCTTTTGGTGGGCAATAAATACAGCAAATGATAGAGGATATATTTTCGAAATCAATTAGTCTCAATGTAACTTGTTCAATATTTGAGTTAATCGGTACATCTTGATGTTTAGACTTTTTTCTGGTGGCAATTAAGACACTGCCATGTTTCGTCTTGTAATTTTGGATGGTCGATCACATCTGTATATTTCGAACTCTGGTATGAAGAGAGTTTCGGATCTTTCTTCATCAGTCAGCCATGTTTCAGTTAGGCATAAAATATCATGTTTATTTGAAAGACAAATTGCATTTGCTAAACAAGTTCGCCGTGACATTTCTATTAAACTTCTTACATTAAAGGTGAGTATTGTTGATACCAGTTTTTGTTTTTGGGTTAGTAAGGCTGAATCGTCATCGGGTTTTACCTCTACCCAGCCGTTTTCAGTTTTTCTAATTAATTTTAGATTTCTTAGTCGCAGTTGTGTGCTTTCGAATTTTCCGGATTGAATGAGATCAAGTCTTGTTTTAAGCATGTTTTTTCGATTTCCTGTTCATCAGGTGTTAGCTCTGTGTTTATGAATACTTTGTGTTCGTAGCCTTTGAGCTTGTATAGAGAAAGAAGGATTCTTCGTTTCTCCCATGGCGCAGAGACTCTTAGAACTAACGGACGATTTTTATTTTCCGCGTATTTTCCGAGTCTTCTGAGATCACTTATTGGGCACTTGACGTCCATCACATCAAGAAGATGAATCACTTATGCGTATCTTCGTCTGCTCTTGACCTGGCGTCTGTTGCCTCTGACTCGGGTATGCCTCTTATGCGTATGCCATCGTATTCTTTTTTGGGATGCTTTCCCGTTTTTGGTTGGGGGTTTTTTCGCTTCTGGCGCAACTTGTTTTTGTTGTATTTCTGATTTGATTTCAATCATCGCTTCCCTAGTTCTTTGATGCCTTCTTCAAATTTTTTGTATTTTTTGAGTGCTTTCATTCGCATGTTTAGTATTAATAATTGCATTCTTCTGGTTATTTCACACACATCTGTTACATAACAGAAGAAAATTCTTGTTTAGTTGTTTCAATACGTTTATGGCATTTTCTTCCAAGTCTGTACAGTTTGTAGTCATGTGCATACTTTCGCCACATGACACACAGTTATATACTGCGTCTCTTTTGTTTATGGGTTTTGAGCATGTTTTGCATCTTTTGTTTTTTTTTCCATTTTAGAACTCATTTATTTGGGGCTGTTTGACTGGGTTTTTTTTGGGGGCTATGTATTGTTGTGATTTACTATCGGGCTACCAGCTGGTTACGGTATTTAGATTAGAAGTCACCTCTCGCCGTGGAACCCGTTAGGAGTTCCGAGATCTTGAGATGACTTAAAGATAGAAAAATTAGCAAGTCTATAACAGTGGAACCTGTATTGGGGTTCCGAGAGCTATAAACTTACTTAGAGAGGCTGGTTCGGCAATTGCACCACTGACTGCAGTGAAATACTTCTGGGTGCTTGTCTCGGGATGTTTCCAAAGACCACTTTGATCGCAGAACGTTGTTTTTCAGGATTGTTCGAAGACCTCTCAGGGATTCTTGGGTTATGTGAACGTTGTTGTTTGCGATATCGGCTTCACAGTATATTTTCCGTTTAATACTTCTATAGACCCAAGTATCTCCTATGGCCTCGCGCTGAATAACTCTGTCTACCTCGAGATGGCGATCTGTTATGTCGTTGGTCAATTTATCAACTCGTGGGGGGATGCCTAACACGTATACCCATCAAATAAGTTGACAATTGTAATGAAAACTTTTATTTGCGAGTTAGATTTTTTTAAATTTCGTACTAAGACACGTATTTTGGAATTTTGAAATTTTTAGTGGAAACTTTCCATTTTTTTTGTTAATTTATTTTTTGAAGACAATTGTAGTCGTTTATGCCTTATTGACTAAGTTTCTACGCGCTTTTATAGTTCTAACATCACACGGCGTACCAGAAAATACCAGAAAATTCTGGGACTGAGGTCGGAATATTCTGTGCATCTTGTACTGCAACCGATTATTCTTGTTCTAGTTTAACAATGGAAGAAACAAATTCTGAGACTGAGGTCGGAATATTCTGTGCATCTTGTACTGCAACCGATTATCCTTGTTCTAGTTTAACAATTGTTAATGTTTTTGTTACAAGTTTGTTGTTATATTGTCGTGTTACATTTTCATGGAAATACATTTCAACTGGCGTGTTGATGATGCCAGTGTCAATTTTATATTTTTCAAAGTTAACCGACCACTTCAACCATTCTAGTGTGACGTTTCTTGCAATTTCGTGTAAATCAAAGAACGCTAAAACAGCGCCCATTACAGCATCGCATTGCAGCTCATGCATTGTTTAGAACAACATGAGAACAAAAAACGATATCATCACTCCCGCACGTTTTTAAAATAAACATCAAAATAATCAAACCCTTGTTTGTAAATTACAGCTGCACTCAAATTTACGCTCGCTGGCCAAGAAACAATTGAAACGTTTTCATTTTTTCCTTTCTGTTGCGCTAACTACTGTGGTTGACCTTTTCTGTCACTATCACAGCAGCGCACAACTTTCACAGCAACGGACAAACTAAGGACTGTACTTAACTCAATCGGCTTTTTGATTTTCGTATCAATACGTACAACCCTTCTAAATAAGTAACTCATGTGTCATTTTCTTTGATTTAAAGTCTGTTCTACAGTCATCCATCATACTTTTATGCAATAATGACCCTTGATGGCATACAATAGGTAACTATCAGCCTTGGTAATTGCACAGCGAACTGTTTGGCCGATACGTGTGGTATGATACGTACAACACGAAAACTCATAGACTAATTTGTGTTTCAGATCGCGTTCAAAAGCAATCGTAACAATCAGGCATTGATCTTAGTTTCTCAAGTTGGGGCGTATGTCAAAATTTCTTCAAACTTTTGTGAAGCTTTGTTTATATCGACCCATTTGATTTTTCGAGATCTCCCAAAACACTAAATTATATCCTACTTTAACAACAACTTTGACAGAACAGGCTTTTTTAAATTTGCGCATTGCTTTCTTGTTCGCACTCCCTCAAAAAATCTTAATTTTTTTTGGGGTAATCAGAAGGTCAAAAGTATCATAGTAACAAGTCAGACTGTCTCGAAGACATTTTTTATCTGTGAACTTGTTATTTTTAGCCTGTAATTTTTGTTTGTTATGTTATACGTTGTTTCAATCTTAACTGTAAATATGTTGCTGTCTGTATATTTTTGTATATTGGTAATTTACTGTTTTTTGAGGTCATAGTAACCGAGGTTACAGTCAGGAGTCCCTTCATCACGTATTCCAATCAAAATACTTGGAATTTTCTAGATATAGAAGTGATAATGATAAAAGAAGATGACAAAAGTTTAAGTCCTTTTCAATTAAAATCGATACGGGTTACGTTTCTTCATTAAGAACACGCAACTCGACACGAGAAAATATAATATACAAGTGTTACAAATAAAAAATTTCGTCGAAAATTATTTTGTCATTTATTGTTCCGAGTACGCAAGCGGCATTCGCAATCAGTATTGCCAGGGAGATTCTCTGTTTTAAAAAGCTGCCTGCTCTGGGTTCCTCAGTGCATATGCTTAGGTTCTTACAAAGCTTGCTAAAAAAAAATTCTGTGCTGGGGCCGGCCGCGCCCTGAATTTCAAAAGCTAGCGGTTGAAAAAGATATCCATCAATTACAATATCTTTATACTTGTCAATTTTTCGCTCTTCCGCTTCAGCGGCAGCCGTACCAGGGTTACAAACAGACCCGGCATTAATCCTACAAGGAGCTAAGGAGTCTACTACCCTTACATCCCACAAGAGCTGCTTACCAACAGCCCATGGAACGAGCGTCAAGCCGTCTGGTCGCTTCTGATCGGTCCTGTAGAGGTGTCGTGGTTCTAAAACAGACGGAATGTGAGTAGATGATAAACTTTGCTTTTTGAGGGCATTCAGATTTGAAAGCCTAGAGAATCTCCATGCACTTTTGAGGCAAGAAAGACCATGCCAATCATCCTCGGTAGCGTCTTTTCCGCACACGCACTTATGCCGTTCGCATATTTTTGAGCCTAATCGAACTCCTATTGCAATTCTGAGTTGTTTGTTCGACAGTTTTAACCTTAAATTTTTGCACGGGATGACGTTCAACCATTGGGAGCCAAATTTATCTTGAAAAGCGTTGAATCTTTTTACGTCCGTTGGTTCGAGTCGTATAATCAAGTCTGCAATTCCGCTCTCAAAAATTGGCTCCGTCCACTTTTTTTGATTTCATTTTCTGGAGCCATTTCAATTTTTCCAAGTTCAAACCAACGTTTAAGCGCATCATCATAGATTCCATCCATATGCTCCAAACCAAAGATTTCGCTCAAAGCATCTTTCGCTCCTACTGCTGAGGCTAAGAAAGCGGGTAAAGCGAGTAGACGAGCGGAAGAAACGCCCAAGCCACCTTTGGCTGCCGGGAGAGCTGCTTGTAAAAACTGGTTATCATCCACTTTCACGTTAGTGACCTTGCATAACGAATTTCTTAGTAATTTATCGTAGCGTTCCAAAAAATCCTTTTGCAGAAAACAAGGGCTCGTACGCAAAAAAATATAGGAGTTTTGGCAAGCTACAGCAATTTTTCAGGAGGTAAAAACCATAATGGGCGTCTAGTTTGTCAATGACATCCGAGATTTTTTCAAGCTCCTTAATTTTTTCGTCGAGCAATTCTTTTCGGCAAAGTTCGCCGATTGGAGATCCTAAAATGAGGAGTTCTTCTTTTGTTTTTATTTTTATTTTGGGGCATGTTTTTCGAAATTGTGTTAAAATTGAATTATACTGTGTACTAGTAGACTATACCAAAAAACAAAGTTCGCATTTCTCAGTGTTCAAGCTCAGGCCGTAAACTTTTTCCGATTTCAGAATGTTTTAAGGTCCTGGAGTACTACCTTATAGTCGTCGGCTAAATTCCCATCATCTAAATACCAGATAATAATTTTGGACTCCAACTGTTTGACTAGTGTATGAATTGTTTCCGCAAAAAGGGGTGGGGCTTCAGGATCACCTTGCTGAGTTCCGTCTTCTGACATTATGGTAGAGCTTCCGTAAAAAGGTAACTAGGTTTACCATACGCGCAATGGGTGTAATTAAACATTTGGGGGCGATTTGAATAAACATGATTCAGCGTTGTTTCTCTGTTTAGAGATTTAAAAACATTCTTAAAATCTAGTTTTAAAAGAACAGTGCATTTTGGATTGTCGTCGCGTTCAATTAAGTTTCGAAACGAGTGAGTGCGCAGCTATTTCTGCTCCTCGTTTGGTACCGCATCCTACCTGTATGCTTCCGAAAAAAATTTGTCGCTCGAAAAGTGTCTTGCTTCCAGCGCATTTAGGAGCGATACGTCTCAGCGTGTTGCCTATGGCAATCGGTCTCAACCCTCCGTCTATCTTTATGAGGGCGATAAGCTTTGCGCCAAAAAATAAATGTCTTAATGGTTCGGGTATTTTGCCATCTCCAATGAGGTTTATCAGCTTAGTAAGCGATTTCAGAAAATTAAGTCCTGCACTGCCATTCGACTTACTAACAAGATCTTTAAAAATTTGAGGAACAATTTTATCAGGACCAGCTGCTGATCCGTTCGGAAAAGACATTATCGCTTTGTACAAGTCAAAATCGGTTACGAAAAAACTATCCAATTTTCTGGATTTGGAGCTGCAAATTTGGCTCGCTGAGGGTGCTTAGACAACAATTTTTGATAGTTATCAGTTGAAAAAGGAGCAATTTGGTCATCCGAAGCAGCAAGCCTTATTCCTCCTTTTACATTTCCTTCATCGAGCTTACTACTTATTAATTTATTCTCTGCTCGAGGTCACTCAGAGGCGGGCTTGCAACATGGGAAAGGGTTTTCGGAAGTGACACGTCATTTGCTCGAATTTTTTTACTTATCAAAGAGCTCATGCTTGTGGTCGGTTTGCGTCCACTTCTTTTCAGTTGCTCCGAAAAAAACAAGAACGACGTTAAAAAAATAAGCCATTTTGTAACATCTTCAACATTGTAGACGATGTCATTTATTTTGTCCGACAGACTTTCCGCCAAGGGAACACGCGAGTCTTTTGGTACTCTCTTGAGTACTCGGAAATTTGGGATGGCTGTATTAACATAATTGTCTAGCACTAAATCATTACCTATTGTTGCTTTATTAACAGATTTTACATCAACGCATAAAGGACACTGAAACCATTGGGTTTTCTTAGAGTCGCTAAGAGAAATATTTACACAACTGATATGATACCAACTAGAACAACAATCACATCTAATCCAATTTATCAGTCCAGAAGGTTTTAAGCAATCTTTGCTTGTACACTCTTTGTTGTTTTTCCTCATCTTGACGCAGCGTAAAGGTAAAAAAAAAAGGATTTTGACTGGACTTTAGCGGACTGAACTAACCCATGATAAGCGGTTAGTGGAATTTTACAAAAAGAGGTGGGGCTCGCAAGCTCTTATTGAAGCTTAAAAGCACAAACATCAATTTAATCCCGCCAACATAGAAACATATAGTTTCTTGAAAGACCTGCTTCCTAACTGTTTCGATAAACTTATTGAATAGGGATGAGCCCGCGAGGCATGGTTGGTGAAAACTAATCGACAACTCTACTGATTGATTCAGTTTCCACTCTCCAAATATTGTGATAACCACTGTTCGACACTCACATCCAAGTCCACGGTATTTTGGGTCAGTGTTGATGTCTCTAGATGTCTGGCACAAACGACCCGTGGAAGAAAATTCCACCTGATTTACAGGATCGAACAGCGACCCGGGTACTGGACGCAAACGACCCGCAGATCCTGGTCGAGTGGAAGCCTGGCAACCAACAATTGTCTTCCCTTCGCCACGTTCGCGTGCAAGACGATGGGCGCGTGTTCTGGCGGAACAATCAGCGACCAACGGGTTTGCTAGTGGAGCGAGCTCTAGTTCAGTCTCATAGCAGCTTTAGCCAAGGCATGGAGGACCTCACGATAGACGTTGAAGCAGCCATCCCGCAATCTAGCCTCACCCAGACCATGGCAGCTCTCAATATAGACTCACCGCCAAGCTACGGTTTGCTTTCAATTTCTATTTCTGTCAATGCTAATCTTTCTAATGTTGTTTCTAATGTTGTTTCTAAGTTTGATTTTAAGGGTGCTTCTCCTTCTGTTGATTTAAACGGTGCTTCTCATTCTGCTATTGAACCCCGCATGGGGTGCCCGTCTGTCTGTTGCAGGTAGGAGTTTGTGCTTCGCGGTTGGTCAAGTCCCACAAGCATCAGGGTTCGAAGTGCGATGGCTCCGGTCTCAGGCCCCGGAATCTTGCCACCAAGCTGCCCCTTCCTTCCTTGGCTGTCGCAACCTGTGGGCCAGAGTAGTCTCTTCGACTTGCGCAAAGGTGAAGAACCATCCTTCGGTTACCGACAACTGGATTGAGTTGTTTATCCTCAGCCAGTGTGTTTTGCGTTTCCCTCCCCTCGGTGGATGTAAGCATCTGCGATACGAAGAAAAATATGTTCAGTCCAGATTGAACAGGTGGCTTAACGGCGAAGCTACCCAGTTACGGTTTGATGCCACTTCTTCCGTCAAGCCTCTCGTCATTAAGCCATTCCCATTCGGGGAAATCGATTTTAAACGCGCTAGGAAACTTGGCCATGAGGGAAGTTACCTTAAAGCCATTGAGAGTTTGTGCTTTGATGACGCGGCTTTATCGGTCCTACAAGAAAAACATCCTCCTGCAGTCACTGCCGTGCAATTTCCCGAGCATCCTCCAGATCTTGTCCCGTGCAGCATTTCCCGTGACATATTGATCAACTGTGTTGATAGTTTTCCAAAAGACTCGGCTGCAGGTGTCTCCCAAATTTGATGCCACACACTTGTCTAATGCTTTTCTTTGCCCTTCTCCCACTTACGGCGATCAGGTCATCTCTGCCATTCTGGACGTTGTCAATCTTCTTGCTCATGGTGAAGCTCCTACCTCCATTGCTCCCTACTTATGCGGAGCCAATCTTCTTGCGCTGAAGAAAAAAGATGGTGGCATAAGACCCATAGCAGTTGGTGAGATCTTGCGCAGACTTGTTGCCAAGTGCCTTTGTCGTCTTTCTAGCCAGAGAGCCGCCTCTTTGTTCGTTCCTCTTCAGGTCGGATTGGGTGTTCCTGGTGGCTGTGAAGCCGTTTCTCACGCGCTCAACGGGCTCGTTGCTTCCATGGGTGATATTATTTAATTGCCTATTCTCCAAATTGATCTGAAAAACGCCTTTAACACCCTCGACCGGTCCTCTATTCTTCGGCAAGTTGCCGACCATTTTCCAGAGCTTCTCCGGTGGGTCGAGTTCTGCTACAGCCAACCATCCTGGCTGAAATTCGGTAATTACTTTGTGTTATCCGCCTGTGGCGTCCAGCAAGGTGACCCACTGGCTCCTCTCTTGTTTGCCATTACTATTCATCCCATCTTTTAGCTCTTAAGAACCAATTTCCTGATCTCGCCTGTGATGTCTGGTACCTTGACAATGGTTCCCTTGTCGGCGATGTTAATCTTCTTGCTCAGGTTTTTCCGCATTTGGTTTCGCTATGGCTAAAGTCGGCTTCGAGGTCAACGTTGAGAAGAGTGAAGCTTGGTCTTCCAGCCCAACCTGGCTTTTAGTGATCTTCCCAATGCCATTACCGTTCGGAGCAGTGGTTTGAAGAACCTGGGCGCTGCCGTATCGACTAACGACGACTTTATCCAAGCCCTATTCCTGAAAAGAGTAGAAAAGTGCGAAAACCTTATGGAATCCATCCGTTTCTTGAAAGATCCTCAGATGGAATTACATCTTTTGAGAAGCTGTGCAGCTCTTCCCAAAATCACATTCAGCATGCGGACTTGCAATCCCTTCTCCATTAGCACCTGTCTAGATCAGTTTGACAATGCCGTTCACTTATGTCTCGATCCATTACTGGTTCAGCCTTGTCGCCGTATCAACGCCTGCAGTGTTCACTGCCTGTGGCTAAAGGTGGCCTCGGGCTTCTAAATTCTTCTTCGATAGCCCCAGTGGCCTTCCTCGGGTGCTACATTAACACCAAATATCTCTCTGACCGGATCTTTCACAACACCACGGTGTCCTCCACCGTGTTGAATTGTTCGTCCTCCCTCGAGTTTCTCAGTGACATCGCTGACATTCTTTTAATGGCCCCCAAAGCACAAATGAAACTTACAAGCCTACTTGATTCCAAGTCTTGGTCCGAGCTCACGTCATCCGCCTCTACGCCCCGAGACAGAGCCAGACTGCTCTCCTGTTCGCTCCCCAACAGTGGTGACTGGCTTTTGGCAGTCCCTCGGAAGGCGCTAGGGTTAACCCTTCCGGCAGCCGAGTTTCGGTTTGCAGTTTGCTATCGACTCGGAGTTACCCTACTCAACAGCGAGTCAACGTGCCCGAAATGTTCCAGGACTCTAGATACGTTTGGCCCTGGCTTGCAAAGCCGACGGAGACCGCATATCGCGCCATGACAGACTGCGCGATGTCGTTTTCAACAGCACCGCTAAGGCAGCTCTCTCTTCCGTTTTAGAAAAAGCCAATCTCACTTCTTCTCGCTCTCGCACGAGAGACACTTATCTCCCCTGTTGGTCCCGAGGTCGTCCAGCCGCTCTGGACATGCCCGTCATGAGTTCCCCGCTGTCATCTACATTGCAAAGTGCTGGAGTTAGTGCCGGTCACGCCCTCGAAGTATCCGACGAGCGAAAGTTCACAAAGCACCTTTCCGCTTGCGACGAAGCCGGTATCTCGTTTGTGCCTCTCTTTGTCGAGGCCCTTGGCGGGTCGTCGCCCATTGCCGCTAAAACCATTCGTCACCTTGCTTCGATGGCAGCAGCGCACTCTGCCTGCGCCGACCCCAGGGCAAGCTGCTTGCTATCTTATGCAGCAGCTGTCAGTTGTCCTGCAAAAAGGGAACTCCACCGTCCTCCTGTCCCGGTACTGCTCATGAGTGTTTTTTCTGTTCTATGCAAATCTGTTAAGGTTTTTCTGTGTATCTGGCGTCATTGTAAATTGGTTTCTGTTATTTTGTATGTATGGTATTTTATAAGCCTGCGGGTAAACACCAAGCTCCTGAATTTACCTTCTTGAAATTTGTCACGAAAAATCGAGGAAACTTACAAATAGCATGAAATTTTGAACACTCTAGAGAAAAAGCAGCATGTTGTTGATGTCTAACATGCTTCATTTCAACCCCTATTTTTTGCCTGAACAGGAGGGGCTGGACCATTGTCCTCGCGTGTCAATAAAAGACTAGCTGACAAATTTAGCCAAAAACAGGAGAAGTACACATATGTCATCACCTACATCCGCACAAAATTAAGCCTTGCACTATTACGTAACTAAGTGTTTTGCATACGCTGATCGTGTTTGCTCCAAAAAACCGCTCCGCCTGTTGACAATCAGTTGAGATTTCAAAAACAATTGCTTAAATTGCCAAAAAATTGGCTGCCGAAGAACTAAATACAGAACTAACGAAACCATTCAAAACATGTAGATTAATGCCTTTGGATAAGAATCCAGTAGTAAGACCCATAGGCATAGGAGAACTTACGCCTAGGATGATAGGACGAACAATAGTCAAATGCCTACAAAACAAACTCATGTCGCTCGGTTCGAAATATCATTTCTGTCTAAGAAAAAATGTGGCATTGAATATGCGATCCACACGCTAAGAGATCATTACGGCAAAAACTCCGCCGATGGTGTTTTACTGATAGGTGCCAAAAACGCTTTCAACTCGCTAAATCGAAAGCTGGCGTTAAAAAACTTCAAAAATACATGTCCATCTAATTAACAGCGATTAATAATTCCTATTTCAATCCATCTAAACTGTTCGTTAACAAAGAAAAACTATCTACTCTCAAGAAAAGACAACCCAGGGGGATCCAAAAGCAATGGCCATGTACGGTCTAGCCATAATACTGCTCATAAAATTTTTATCAGAAGACAACGTATTCCAGAAATGATACGCAGAGGACGGAAACGCAGTCGGTAAATTGAGCAATCTACGAACCGTCCGCAAAAAATTTGCATCACAAGGTAATTTTTTTGGCTACCATTTTAAAGCATCCAAATGCCAACTCATTGTCAAAGATGAAAAACTCGGTGAAGCTGAGAAAATCTTCGATAATAAAAGGAATCACTAAAAAGGCAGGCGCCCGAGAGCTTGGTTTAGTTATAGAAACAGAATTTGAATGTAAAAAATTCCTCAAATTTCAACAGAATGAGCTAATCAAAATTTTGAAAAAAAAACTAACAAAAATCGCTAAAACCTCCCCCAACCCGAAACGTTTATGCCTGCTATACTAAAGGATTTAAAGAAAAACTTTAATTTCTTACCAGAACAACGCCTACCACTATGGAAAAATTGGAAATATGTGAAAAGATTATCAAAGAACATTTAATACCTAACCTAGTCGGTAAAGACACATTGAACCCCCAGTTCCGTGAGATAATTTCTTTAGCCCTCGAAATAGGCGACCTTAACATCAGGCTGTCATCCGATCATGAAATCTATCCAAAATAGTCTAAGGACACATCACTTATACTGGAATCTCATTATCCTGTTACAGCAATAACCCAGCAAGAAAAATTATGTACGAAAATCAAAAAATTGAAAACTGATAGAAAAAACCGAAAGAAAACAAATCTTATAACTTCTTTAATGAAACAGATAAATACGCAATCGGCCTGGCCTCTAAAAACTGAGCTGGCTTTTGGCTCAACGCTTTACCATTGAGCAGATACAACTTCAACCTGAATAAATCAGAATTCAGAGATGGTATTTAATTAAGATACGGAATGGAACCAACCAAAACCCAGTGCATGTGGTGCTAACTTTATCTTGACACATGCGCTACACTGTGCAAAGGCCAGTTACACACAACACATAAGACACAATGAAATTAGAGACACATTCGCCAACCTCATGAATGAGGTTTGCCATGACGTCGAGATTGAGCCGAAATGTCAGCCGTTGCAAGACAAAAGCTTTGTCAACAGCTCAACTACAACTGAAGATGAGGTACGACTTGACATTAAAGCAAACAAACTCTGGGGGTTCACGATTCAGTCCCGCTTTCTTTTATGCGAAGTTTTTCAACCCCAGTGCCAGAACATCGCGAAAACTGCATACAGACGCATATAAGTATCACGAAACGCTGAGGAAATCCAAATATTAGCAAAGAATTTTAAAAATAGTGCAGCGTAGCTTCTGCTCGCTAGTTTTCGGATGCACCGGTGGAGCTACTCTAACAGCCACGCGGACTATGCAGTGATTAGCCAAAAAACTAAGTGAAAAAAGACAAAAAAAATATCCAGAATCGATAAACTACTTAAAAACTAAAGTAAGCTTCACACTCCTGAGGAGCTCTATACTATGTTTAAGGGGTTGCAGGTCGCTGCACAAAGTTCAACCTACCGACAACTCCATTAGTGCTATTGTAGAGGGAGACCGGCTAAGATAAATTAACTTTATGACTATGCATTTAATGCTGACTTATGATTTGATTGATAAAATGATACAGTTTGCTGATATATATATGCATTTTTTTAACGCTGGTTTGGCCCTATCTAGCTTGTGCACTTACCGTAACTAAACGGAAGGGCCTCTTTTGTAATTTGGTTTTTTAAAAAAAAATTTGACGAAGGGAGGCTATATTGCTAAATAAACTCTGACAAAAAGTTTTGCTTTGAATTGTATTGTTTTGCTTCTTAACTGATGCATTTATATACTTAGATTTTATATAATTTTTTTTAACTCTTGAAAGATAGGATCAAGTTGAAAAGAACAAAAAAATCATAGAAAACTTACTGGACGCAGAGATGATAACATCAATAAGCATCACATGTCTTTTTTTATAAAACTCTTTTTTTTCTTCCTGTTATGACCTGTAGGGTCCTAGAATTGGGGCATTAGACGCTGTCTCTTTGGTCTAAATGGTTTTTCGTTCTTCAATTTCTTGCCAGGTTAGTCGCAATCATCGATGCGGCATATGATGCAGGTGACAACTTTTTTTCGTTTGTGGCTTCTCTTTCCCTTCATGAACATCTGATTATCGCCTGCCGTTCTTGATGGGTTTTCCACTCGTGTTGTTTTTTCGGCTTTGGTTTGCACATAAGCGGTCACATCTCACCCGTTGGCACCTCTAGCCTTCTGTTGACACTTCTTCGAAATTTTTTTGATGAGTATTTTTTGCTTCTTTAGATTTGAAGCCTCTCCATAACCCGTCCTTATCGGCGAAGCATGCCAAAGTTTTCTTCCACAATTGATCGAAAACGCTTTGTCCAGTGTATTCAACAACACACTTGCACACAGTTCGCTACCTGTGACGGAAAAGCTCCGGCCTAAAAATACCGAAATTACTGATTTTGACGGTTAGGTTTGGATACCTGGCAAATCTATTTACTATCGCTCAAGGCGTTTAAATTTTTCACCCTAAAACTCTTTGTGATTGGCTGCTGGGTTTTGATTTTAGCTTCCTGCCCAGAAAAGTAGGAATTTTACTTTCATCCATTATTATACTATTCAAAGGTGGCTCAAATTTTTTCTGATTGGTATTGTTATCCGTTTCAGACCGCTTTTCAAAACGATTGTACGTCAGAATTTCGGGCATTTTCACGTCCTTAAATGAAATTATCGAAACCTTCCAGGTTTTCCAACATTACAAAACTCATCCAAAGATTTCTTGCCAGTCTAGAGGTCTATTATAGGAATTCTTTCTGCCACATCGATGGCTCCTAAATGGTTTTTCGCGCGCGCTTCTCCCTTTTTTGGCTTCTGCCGCGCTCAACTGCTGTGCCTGGCTGGCCTCAATATTGACAAAGCATTTTCAAGCCTTGCTTGCTTGATATCCGCCACTGCATCTCAAAACTGTCGACGAACATATTTAATGTGGCCCTCCAATATACAACAGAAGCACCCGGGGCCAGACAATTTAGAAGAATTTCATGATCATTGTCTGAGGGATGCTCGTTCTCCAGGTGAAAACCGATTGCCTTCTTATCCTGGTCGTATGTAGGACAAGCCGATACATAAAGGTGAGAGGAACTGCAATTTGCACAAAAGCGTCTATGACATCTCAAGGTTTATACCAACTGTTGCCTTGGTTTGCAGATGCATTAGTAGTATATGTTGGATGAATTCAGCCTTCATGTATTCAGATAGGGAATAGAGCATCCGGTCTGCAAGCTATGTATTAAGATAGGGAATAGATTTCCCAATGTATTAAGATAGGGAATAGGTTTCACAATGTATTAAGATAGCAGGTTTCAAATTTTTGGCGCACACATTTTTTGAGCTCGATTTTGAGTTTCTTAGCTAGCTTCTATTTTTTGATGTTTTGATTATTGTTTTATAGGTTTGATTCAATGAGAAAACTATCTAAAGCTACACTGAAACCTAACGAAACTTCGAAAAAACATCAAGTTTTTTAAAAAAAAATTCGGTTTTTGTGTGGAAATGTCTAATTTTTTCGCAAAAATTTTGGCGCGCATTATCTATTGGCATCATGTTGAGACACTGATACAAAACTTTGAATAGAAGTATGGATTTTTTCACAATTTTCTCTCAAAATAATGAAATACGATAAAATTTACATTAATTTTAGCTCAAAAACGGATTATATAATGCTGTGAACATATAAAATTCATATTAGCTGAATCAATATTGATACTTCCGTTTTCTCGGGAAAATAAGGTAATTAATGGTAATTTTCCAGAAAGTAAAAATTAATCAACTCTATCCAAAGTTTTCCATTTTTAACCTTTCATTTGTGTAATTAACTGAATTTGTGTTCAATTCAAGGAGAATTCACCTAAGAATCTCAATTCAATTGAACAAAAAGAGCAATACTCCTTAAAATTTCTAGATCAAACTCCATGATCCAGCTCCTCTTCACTTTTGTCTTAAAGAAGAACGCAAACTTGTACAAAAGTTACAAATTCTGAGACATTTTTAGCATTGTTAATAAAATTAAGTTTCAGTTCATTGATAAAAAATGAACATTTTACTGCTAAATTGACAAAAAATGCGGTATATTTCTCTTACCAGTATATTAGACTGTATGATAATCAACAAATTCTTCTAAGAAACCGATGATTATCTCTCTGCAGTTTCTACAACATAATTTTCATGATTTTTCTGTAAAATTTTTTGATGTCTTAAGCTTATTCGTGCTTTCTGCTTTTCGCATGTTTTCGCCCTTGAACTCACTTTGCAAGAAAATTTAGTCAGAACTGAGGAATTTAGGAGAAAACAGTATCTATCGAACGAACAATTAGTTGGCAGAGATAAATAAGTATTGATAACGTCTAATTAATACCATCTAATTTGTACATGTTCTCCTTAAGTTTTGCTTGTTTAGTTGCTACAGCAATTTATTTCAGCAAAAACCCAACTTTGAGATCATAAACTATCACTTTCTTGCATAGTAGCTTGTAATTTGCTTTTTGTTCTTAATTTTTGTCGGAAGTATTCTCAAAAATGTCGAAGTCAGAGAGAATTGCTGCTATTTTAAGCATTCGAAAGTACTAAAGTAATTTGAGAATATAAAGGTGTATTTTTCCGTTGATTTCCTAGAATAAATTAAGAGCAGTTCTTTTGTTCAAGCTAAACAGAACTAAATTTTTACTGTGTGTCTACTTGAAATTTTTCAGGCTAAAATTCATAGAATCAAGAGATCATACATCTGGTTCTGCTAACGTATTAGATTGTATTAGAATGTTTAGAATTATTCAGCAGGCTTCATATTATTTTCTCTAAAAATCTTTTAATTCAAATTTTTTTATCCGAAAGAATGAAATGTAGAACTTGAAAGCAAATTATTGATTTATGCTTCATGTATCATCTTCCAAAAGATGTTGGAGTTGCGTTTACTTCACAACAAATAAGTTTCAAAAAATCTGAACTTTCATATAAGTTAACCTAGTATATCAAATGATAAAAAGTTATCCACACCTTACATTTTTATGTTGAATTTTTTCTCAAGATGTAATATAGAAGTTAAATTTAAATAAAAAAATCTTTATACTCCTAATGAACTAAATTGAGTTTCTATCTCAATTTGATTTTTTCTCAGTTTCTGCTTCATCTACTATCATCCAACTTAATCCAATTCGAAAAAAGTTTTATTTGAAAGTTGCGTTTTAGAGGGAAAAATGTATCATTTCAACAAACGTTCATATATCCGAAGCAAAGTTTTTACCATAAATCTTTTTAAAAAAAATTCAAATTATCTTTTCGACCTACAACTGTATGTTGCTGTTTCAACTCTGAATTTCTGTTTTGAAGTAAATTTTTGGATGAGAATGATATATTTTATCATCTTGAAACTTTCAAATAGTAGCAAAAGATACATTTTCCAGGTCAGTTATCAATTTCTTTTCTAAATCGTAGAAAAAAGCAAAAAAAAATGCAAGAAACTTAGCAAATCAATCCACAATATCTGCTACGCACTACTCTATGATTACTTTTACAAGCACTAAGCAAGAAAAACTTTAAAATGGTCACTAGGTAAAACCTTTCAATTAATCGATGTTTTATAAATAACCAGTTTTTTTAAAAGTGTTTCAACAAATACTTAAGCACTCATTAGCGTATGTGATTCACTTTTACTAGAAATTTATCGCAACAAAATCCCCGCAAGCTGGCAACCAATGGAGTTTTTTCAGTAGATTAAAGATTTTCGGATCGACTTACATTAAGAGTTTCAAGACAATTTGTTGCTGGTTTTATCATCAATCAGAACCTTTGAATATGACAGACCAAGAATAATAATGAAAAAAACTCTATTTTTTTTTACTGGAAGTTTTTCAAATTTAGTGTATAGACTTTTCAGATTCAGTAAAAAATTATTATTCAAAGTATTGTCTACTATTTTTTATTAAAAACATCAATTATATATCAAAATTATTGAAAAGATATCAATTTATGTTGACAATGCTTCTTCTTGATATGAATAGAAAGTTCGCTGCTCTATGTATAAAAATTACAATTGGAACACAATAAAACGTCACAGTGCTTTCGATGACTTGACGCATCTTTACGTGTGTATTCTCTTCCACATTCAAGACATGCAATTCTTTCGCTTCTATTCAATGACGGCATCTCGATATGTAGAAAAAGAAAAAATGGGAGATTTAGAATATCCCAAATTTTTAGAAAAGAAAAGATTAATAGCCTCAAAAAATGAATAAAAATGAATTGAAAAAGCAAGTTTCTTAACCAATTCTTTTTAACGTGAAAGAAAATCAGACTGGATATGCAATTTAGCCTAGCTGAAATAAAAATCATCCAATCTAACCATGGATTTTTCAAAAGTTTTGATATCAACCAATCAGAATCGAGCTTCAATGGTCATGGAACTTTCAATAAAATTAATTTCAATCAATCAAAACTGAGTTCTTTTTCTCCAGGATTTTTAAACATTTTCGATATCGTTTGTAGATAACAAGGATTTCTTTAATGGTATTACTTGTGGTAATAACCAATCAGAATGAAGTATTCACAGATTTTAAAATACTTTGTAGATCAAAACCAAACTATGTTTATGAAACTTTCCAATCAATCAATTTAATTGAATTTTTCTAACACAACTAACATATACAATTGACACCAAAGTGACATAAAGTAGGTTTCTTGTCCGGTTTATATTGTTTTTTCGATGCTGTAATCATTTTTGAAATTTCAATCAAAATTTTTTCGATTTGTTCTATTTCTAACCAGTGAAAAAAGAAATTACCAAATTATACATTTTTATTGTTTTCTATCTGGTATATTGTAATATAAACAACCGGAAGTTTTTTCAATTTGGATAGTCGATTAAAAGATAATCTGACAAATCTAGATTTTGCATTTGTATCAAATTCAAAACAGTAATCAAACTGATGTTCCTTATCTTCAATATGCGTTTCATAGACTCTTCCATTCTTTTGTTTTTTGAAGATTGACCACTCGATTTGAGTTAGTTCTTCTAAACAAAAACATTGTTGATAAATCTGGCAGTACTCTTTTTTCTGAAATCTCCTCTCCATATTTCTAACAGAATTATTGAACTTTCTCTGTTTCTATACAAGTTAAAACCAATACAGTCTCCATCAACGTCATCTGTCCACCACACTTTTTGTTTTTTGTAGTAGTTCAACCTTAAAATCCGATAAATGTTCATTTCAGACATCGAAAACGCTTGTGATAGAAACATATTTCTTACTAAAATTAACAAAGAAGCTTGAAAAAACTCGAATTGTTGTACCATCTTTACTTATTTTGTAATCAACATAAATTATTTTTCCTTTATTAGGAGACTGATTAGTTTTAAGTAATTTCATGTAGCCAATCAAAACCTCAATTAAGGCAATTGAAAACAACCAATGCAATTCAGAAATTTGAAAAATAATGACATTGTTACAACTAACTTTTCATTTTGTTTGTAGTTTTGTTCAAATAAGACAAATTTTACTTAAATTTTGATAAAAGCAGTAATTAAATAAAGTTTTCTGTCATTTCTTAAACAAACTCTGGAACATCTATTGATAATTGGATAGTGTGTTATGTCAATTTTGATTAAATTTTTATGCTTTGTCTAATTTTCCTCAGATATCCAGCTCTAAATGTGCACTTCAGTGACAAAAGATAGTTTTGAACCAACAATTTTTCAATTAAGAAACATACAAAACATCAGAAAGCAATACTCAGGCTTACAATTATCAACAAACAAAAATTTGGGACAGTTCTTTGAATTCTTTCAAAGTATAGTTCACATAGGCAACTTGTTTCATTGCTTCATTCTCTTTTACAGTGAAGAGTCGAATCTGAATCTAGGGTGGCTTGTTCACACTGTACTTCTTGATTTTGACACACATCCTTCCCATGTTGTATGTTGCTATTTCATATACTCTATTACAGATCTCCAGCTCCTGAACCATAGTTGATTCTTTGCCAGATTTGATTTCATTTATAGGTACGAGTCCAAGGTTTTCATCATCGTGAATAACGGTCTTCCAGATTGCTGATAATGCTTCACCTTCTTTTTGACTAAGATAGACTTGTTGGGACTTTTCAAATTGTCCCAAGTTGTTAATTTTTAGTTGAAAGCAGGGCTCAAAATGAAATTTCCCATTGTAGGATTTTTGGAACCAAACACATCTCCCAACTCTTGTTTGATTTTTTGAGAAATCAATATAATTGGGACTAGTGTCTTTTCTTGAGTACATTTTTGAAGAACAGACTGATCAGATGAAGAGAAATGAGAAAAACGATTTTGAGATTAAAAGAAAATGAAAGTAAAAAGTATGACTCATCATGATTTCCAAATATGGAAGTAATACCAAATATGGATTGTTTTGTATGAAATTTCCATATATCGAAAAAGCTTAGGCCTTACTTCTCCTATAACCCACAATTCTCCTAAAACCCACAATTCTCAGCGAAAATCATTGTTCCAGATGGCTGCTGCTATGTGTCAAGCTCTTCCCAGCTTTTATTCAGATTATTGTAAAAAATCGCTATTTATTTTCGTTTCAAATGATTTTTACGAAAAACACTTAGTAACGCATGTTTACTGTGTCTCCTGCTACAACTCTTTATGTTCTTTGGAGAATTCTAAGTTCCATTTGATTTTAAAGGAATATATCTCAGCCAAATTTTTCAGAGATTAGATAAATATGTATACATATATCAAGAAATTCACTGTCTTTACACTTTGTTCAAAGACAGAAGATTCTATTCAAATATTGTTACGTCAAGCGGAGAAAAGTTCAATCAGCTTAGTCGAGCATTTCAACATAACTTACGATGGAAAGGAGCCGAAAAAATGCCTAGTATTGCAAAGAAACGACTTAAAGGACTCAAACACTTCTTCGGATCTCTGTAGAAGATGTCAAATTCAACCATTTTTTCAAAAATAGTCATTTGTAGTAAATGTTCACTTGTAAGCAAATGAAAACTGTTTCTGTATTCCAGATCCACAACTTCATCAAAATATTTTTCAATTGAATCATATGAAAACCCGTACTTTTTTTCTCGAAGGTGACATAGACATAGCTAATTCTTTTCTAAATTCTCTTACTCTTCTGCTGTCGAGTTCTCTCCATTCCGAAAGATCTAAGATAATTTTCTCTCTAGCTTGTGAGATTTTCTTAAATTTGAGAATCTTGACAATTTCGGTACCAATTTCAAACTGGATGCAGTAACTCACCCGTTCTATTTTGATTGGTTTCAAAGTTTGAGATAGATTTCCATTTCTTCTAAAAAATCTTTTCATGTTGGTAAAATGAACTGAACTGTAGGAGAATTTCAAATGAAATGAATTGAATATTTTTTTCAGCTGTAGATTTTGCTGAATTTCTCATTAAAAAAAATCTTTCAAAAATTTTGCAACACTTGGGTGAATTTAATTGTTTATGAAGAATTTTGTAGAATAAATATTTTTTGTTGATCAAGGTTTTTCAAAAGGGAAGAATTTCATTGAAAACTATTCCTATTATTTACAACTTTGGTTGCGTATCTTTATTCAGATTCAAAAAAATTGGCAGAAAAACTAAAGTTCACAAATTTTTTTCATCAACCTCATCACCCTAGAGTTAGTTCTGGAATTCTGATTGGTTAAACGTTAGTGATTATTTTTAGGATTTAGAAGATTGAGAAAAATTTAGAATTTAATGTGTAATGACTTCTAATAAAATTCAAGGATTTAATCTGTACATTCTAAAAATTAGAAGATTCTAGAAATTAATGAATAATGACGTCAATTTCTCTGGTGGAAATATTCCACAACTTTTCTGTTCTATAAAAGTTAAAGTTTAATGACGTCATTTTCTCAGGTGAGTTTTTTTTATTTCCTAAATAATTCAAAAGACGCTTTCTTAGCTCTCTAGAGGAATCATGTCAAACCCTCTGAATGGTTTTTTCAAATAAGTTTTCTCATGGTAATTTAATCTTGTCAAAATTAATTTTTTTCCAGCTTGTACAGTTTTTAACATATAAGTGTAAATATATTCTCTCAAAAGTTTTTGCAAAATGTAAACAAATCTAAGAATTCTTTTGGTAAAATGCACGTTTTTTCTTATTTTTTTTCACAAAATAGGTAAAAATTTAACTTTATTTCCTAAATGATAAGGCAAAAACCCAAAATTGAATGTAAAAAGAACGTTGACTTACTGCATAGAAAACTTCTATATTGATGCCTTTCATCGCTATTCCCTTTGTTAATATCTTGATTTTCAATTGTTTCTGATCAACAGACATGCAAAAATTAGAATTTTTATAGGAGAATTAATTTTGAATAAAAACTTCATAAAGACTAGTAATTAACTGTGCAAGAAAAATTGTAATGATTTATTTCGGCAAGATGCTGAAAATATTTTAATTTTTTCCACAAATTGGAAAATTTGTTTCAGTTTTTTCAACAGAATACGAAACATGTTTCAATTTTTTCAGCAAGATGGGAAAAGTTTTTCAATTTTTTCAAGCGTATGCGAAAAGTGTATCAATTTTTTCGTACAAATGAGAAAATTGTTTCAATTTTTTGACAAAAAGCGAAAAGTGTTTTATTTTTTTAAATAAAAATCAAAAAGAGTTTCAATTTTTTTGACAAGATTCAAAAGTGTTTCACTTTTTTTGTACAAATGCGAAAATTTTTCAATTTTTTTGACAAAATGCGAAAAGTGTTTTAATATTTTTGACAAAATGCAAAAAGTGTTTCAATTTTTTTGACAAGATGCGAAAAGTGTTTCACTTTTTTTGACAAGATGCGAAAAGTGTTTCACTTTTTTCCTACAAATGCGAAAAGTGTTTCACTTTTTTTGACAAAATGTCAAAAATGTTTCACTTTTTTCGACAAAATCCGAAAGGTGTTTCAATTTTTTTGATAAGATACGGAAAGTGTTTCCATTTTTTGGACAAAGTGCAAAACTTGTTTCACTTGTTTCCTAAAAAACGCGAAAAGTGTTTCACTTTTTTGACAAAATGCGAAAAGTGATTCAATTTTTTCTAAAAAGTGCGGAAAGTAGTTGAGTTTTTTTCTATAATATGTGTGCAAAAATATTCGATTTTTTTTTATGTGTTATGTGTGCGAGTTCGGAGCATTAAAATAAATTCTTATTGTTTTCCAATGAATTACCCTGAACCTCTCATCTATTCTCATAATTAAAATGAAATTGCAGAAGTAAAAAAATTACAAAGAACAAAGTTAATGCCAAACAACAATTATTTACAAAAAAATATATTCAATCAAAAATCTATGGAGCCGCAGAAGAGTTCTGGAGGTTCTCTATAGAACGCATTGCTGGTGGATGTTGTGGAGGAGTGTTTTGAGGCGTCATTGTTTCTAAGAAACCCTCATCTTCATGTATTGTGATGGGGTTTTCGGCTGATCCTGCTTCCTCCCAAGGAAAGAGGCAGTCGTCGACTGGTTAAGCCACAAATCTTGAGTCAGGAACCTCGGTGTAGATCATTCCTTCAAGTTGGTTCTCTGTCATTGGTACTTGTGTCATATGATGTTCGTTGAAATCTTTTCGCATCACTACCACCATGTGCCAGACTTGGATTGGGATGTCCATTCGTGTCAGAAAAACTCCAGAGACTATTTCTCGCACTTGAATTTGTACTAGATCATGCGAAATTTCTACAGAGTACATGAGGTTGCTGTTTCGCACAGAGAAGATTATTTTGAGCAATAAACTGAGTTGAAGAGTAAAAACAAGAAAGAACTGAGAGAGGGGTAGCTGACGGAAGATAAGTTGAAAAAAAAAGGAACTTAGAGCTGAGAGAGGAGGAAGTTAACGGTAATTAAGTTGAAAATAAAAATGATTTTTAGTTAGGAGTTAGGGTTACCTTCAATTCGAATGTGTGGGTTTGACCAATCAGAATCGATTTTCTTTTTTTTGATTGTAGTTTTGTCCTATCAGATTTCAGCTTCCTCTTATGGCATTCTTGGATAAAAGTCGTGTCCAATCGGAAACAAAGCTCCGTTTTGCATATTGTCGTTTCCAATCACAAAAAACGTTCATTTTTGTTCTAGTTGTCGCATTCAATCAGGGAAAATTTTAAGGACTTAAACCTTCCAAAACTTAAAAATATACATATAATAAGCAATTGCAAAAATAAATGACCCAAAGATGTTTGCAGTAAAATTAAGAAATATTGCTGATATGAGTATTGTGATGGGGATACTTATATCCCCATCACAATACAAAAGAGTAACAATACAAAAGAGTAACAAAATAATAGCGCACAAGTAGCATTACCACAAATTTTTTCATGAAATTAATTGAATTTTTTTAATGTAATCAATTAGAAATTGTTGATTTTTGAGTAGATAGCGAAGTTTTTTGATTTTGATGTAAATCTGAGAGGATAACTCAAATTTGATTAATTTTTCAAAGCAAACCTCTAGAAATCTGATTCCAAACAGAATCAAGCAAAAACTTGAACTTTGAAAATCCTCAAAGAAATGAAGGAAAAAAGAACTTTGCCGAGGAGTTTTTACAAATTTGGGTATTGGGTAGGAGATAATAAGAGATTTTGATATGTTATCGTAAGATTTTTTTTATTAATTTCAAATTCTCGAGAATAAATAAAATTTCTTTCCTTGTGAGGTGTAATTCAGCCGTAAATTTGAAGTTTTGATACGCAATATGTGGATCAAAAGTATACTCTTTGATTGAGTAATTATCCCTAAACAGACCTTTACTTAGTAAGAGAACTCTATTTTGGAAAACATAAACGTTCAAAAAATTGTGAAAAAAGTAAAAGTCAACATCTATCTCAACAATGAGAAAATTATGTGGAAGTTTTTTTCTTGTAGAAGACTCAAAGAAGTTCAAATGTTTTTCAAATATTGATTAAAGCTTTTAAAAATTGATAAACAGATCACTTTTAGAAAATGCTGAATGTGTTACCAAAAAAGTGTTACCAAAAAAATATATTTAGCTCTGATTGTTTGATAACAAAAATCGTTGAAAAATCCATGAGAAGTAGAACTCATTTTTGATTGGTTGACATTAAGTTTATTAAAAATTCCATGACCATTGCAAGTCGATTCTGATTGGTTGATATCAGAAAAGTTAAAAGTTTTCTTATAATGAATGTTTGATTCTGATTGGTTGATAGCAAATTTTTTGAAGACTCCATGATTAGATTGGATGATTTTTATTTCAGCTAGGCTAAATTGCATATCTAATCTGATTTGTTTTTCACGTTAAGAACAATTGGTTAAGAAGTTTGCTTTTTTATTTCATTTTTATTCATTTTTGAGGCTATTCAACTTTTCTTTTCTAAAAATTTGGGAAATTCTAAGTCTCCCATTTTTTCTGTTTCTACATATTGTGATGCCGTCATTGAATAGAAGCGAAAGAATCGCATGTCTTGAATTTGGAAGAGAATACACACGTAAAGATGCGTCAAGACATCGAAAGCACTGTGACGTTTTAATGTGTTCTAATTGTAACTTTTATACATAGACCAGCGAGTAACTTATTAATCATATCAAGAAGAAGCATTGTCAACATAATGTTAAATTATGTGCTCAGCAGTCTCAAGACACACTCCAAGAGAAGGTAAAATTGATATATTTTTAATAAAAACATAATAGAAAATACTTTGAATAATAATTTTTCACTGAATCTGAAAAGTCTATTATTCTATTGTTAGAGTTTTCACCATGATATCCTTTCTTTAATCAAAGTTTTTGAGAACAGATCTTTTAGATGTTACAAATGATGCAGAAATATGGAACTACGTTCGCTTGCGTATTTCTAACTGCTCTTAATTAATTCTAAGAAATCAACGTAAAAACACACCTTTACATTATCAAATCATTCATGTGCTTTCGAATGCTTAAAATAGCAGCAACTCTTTCTCACTTCGACATTTTTGAGAAAACTTCCGACAAAAATCAAGAACAAAAAACGAATTACAAAATTTTTTGCAAGAAAAGTGATAGTTAATGATCTCAAACGTTGTGTTTTTGCTGAAGTAGATTTCTGTAGCAACTAAACAAGGGAACCATAAGGAGAACATGTACAAATTAGATAGTTTTAATTAGACGTTTTCAACTCTAATTTAATCTCTGCCAACAAATTATTTGTTCAATTGATACTATTTTCTCCTAAATTCCTCAGTTCGGACTAAATTTTCTTACAAAGTGAAAAACATGCAAAAAGTAGAAAGCATGAATAGGCTTAAGACATCAAAATTATTTACGGAGAAACCATAAAAAGTATGGTGTAGAAGCAACAGAGAGATAAACATCGGTTTTGAAGAAAAATTTGTTGATTATCAAACAATCTAATATACGGTTAAGAGAAATATACCCCATTTTCAGTCAATTATAGCAGTAAAATGTTCAGTTTTTAACAATGATCTGAAACTTATTTTTATTAGCAATGTTAAAAACATCTCAGAAGTTGTAACTTTTGTACAAGTTTGGGTTATTCTTTGAGAAAAAAGAAAAAAGTGAGGAGGAGCTGGATCATGGAGTTTGATCTAGAATCTTCAATGAGTATTGCCCTTATTGTTGAATTGAATTGAGATTCTTAGGTAAATCCTCCTTGACATGAACAAAAATTCACTGAATTACACAAATGAGAGGTTAAAAATGGAAAACATTGGATAGATTTGATTGAATTTTACTTTCTCGAAAATTACCATTAATTACCTTATTTTCCCGAGAAATCGGAAGTAACAATATTGATTCAGCTAATGTGAATTTTATATGTTCACAGCATTATATAAAACCATTGTTCAGCTAAACATAGGCTAAATTTTAATCGTGTTTCTTTGTTTTGAGAGAAAATTGTGAAAAAATCCATGTTTCTATTCAATGTTTTGTGTCAGTGTCTCTACATGATGCCAATTGAAATACAGTTTGAGCTAAATTTTAAAACCTAAACCTATTTACTTTTTAATGAATTAGATCAGAAACAACACAAAACTAGCCAAAATCTTGAGATGTTTGCAGTTCTTTCCAAACATTTGCTGTTTGTTCCGAAAACTTTGAAATGTTTGCAATTTTTTTTCGAAAACTTTGAAATTTTTGCATTTTTTCCCAAAAAACTTGAACTTTTTGCATTTTTTTTTTCAAAAGTTTGATTTTTTTCGAAGTTTCAGTAGGTTTTGGCATAAATTCAGATAGATAGAAAGTAAGATTATGCAATAAAAAAGATCGAATTACAACAAATCTTATCGTGTTATAAAGTTTTTTTGAAAAGTTTTCAATTTTTGTGACAAAAACTTCAAGTTTTTGCCCAAACACTTTTACCAACGACTTACCATGTACCATAAATTTAATTACATAACCCTAATTCCACAACCTACACGTTACTAACCAGTAATAATTAACAATTAGATAATGCGCGCAAGAGTTTTTGCGAAAAAACTAGACATTTCCGCACAAAAACTTAACTTTTTTTCAAAAAACATGATCTTTTTCTCGAAGTTTTGTTAGGTTTCAGTATTGCTTGAAATAGTTTTCTCATTGAATCAAACCTATAAAACTTTAATCAAAACATCTAAACCGTTGAAGCTAGCTAAGAAACGCAAAATCGAGCTCAAAAAATCGGGCGCCAACATTTTTTCTGAAACTTACCATCTTACCATCTGAAACCTGCTATCCTAATACATTGAGAAATTTATTCCCTATCTTAGTACAGAGGTTGCAGACCGGATGCTCTATTCCCTATCTTAATACATGGGGGTCTGCGACCCCTCGGACTGAATTCATTCAACATATACTACTTGCATTAATAAAATTGACCTGAAAGAGTTTGTAATAACTTGATTTCATTCATGGTATCAGAAGTGTAACATTCGCCCAGACATTAAACAGTGAGAGAGCGTAGAAAAAGTACCTATTGGCGACTGGCTGACGTCAGTTACTTTAATCGTACTCGCTGTTAACCATCTTGACCCAGTCAGTTTTTTTCTGTTCTGTTAAGGGCTAAGTAATAAGTTACCATTTTCAGGCCATCAGCCAAAAGATTTTAGATCAACTTTGCTTTACATGAAAAAATAACCACATAGCTGGGTGTCGGATTCCCGTAAAACATGATTACTATTAAAAAAAACAAGGCTAGAAAACCATAATTTAAGATGTTTTTAGTGACAATTAAATACTAAATCTAAATTACTGAAAAATATTGGAGAAAAATATAGGTGTATAGTGAGTTACCAGCATGATGCTGAGCTCGTCATTTTTAACAGCATCAATGATTCTGAAGCCAAGGCCAGGTTCACTATACTATTTCGTTTGTCTTAGCATCTCAAGGACGTCCGGAAGATTATCTATTGTTTTTTGTTCTACTTGCCTTGTTTTCTTAAAGCGCATCATTGGTTGACGCTCTTGCACTGCTAAAAAAAACGATTTCATAGTAATTCAAAGATCTTCTCCGGACAATGCCTTTGGTATTGTTCCTTTGCAATCACATATTTCATGGCTGTCCCTTCCAAATTACTGTTGAGCTATCTATGCAACCATTCGATTCATTCTTGTAGCATCTCGAATTCTTGATTATTCTCTTGGACTAATCATTGCTTTCATTGCTCCTGGATGATTTGTTAGAAACTTCTCTAGGCATCGCATAAGAGGTTTGAATGCCGTTACTATTGCTGTAGTATCCTGGGCATACGCCATCAAAAATTGGGTTTCAACCCGTTCAACCACCAGTTTCTGGAAGATCCTGTCCACCGGAATCACTCGGTTGAGCTCACACGAAAGTTAACATAGCCTTTCTCGCTCTCAATATTAACGTGAACTCACGTAAAAATTTAATATGTGGGTGGTAACGACCTCATGCAAGGACATGTCTTGATCACAGCAGTTGCGGTTGCGCTCCACTCCACTAAAGGAAAAACATAATCGGAGGCGCAGTTCATCAAAACTTTAAAAGCACTTCATCGTGGAAAAAATTTTAAGAGGCTATTAGAGTCAACAAAGTAAACGATGGAAAAACAACCAATACCCTTACGAAAAGATAAGATTGCATCCAGGACCATCGATAGAATCATCAAAAAAAGTCAAGAACAACCTTGGCATTATTCAAAATCAGGAGGGTTTTGACTACAAAGACACACCATCCATGACTATGGTGCAGTGCCGAGGTAAGGCAAGTCTGATATTTGCAAATAAGGCTCGCAACGTAGTCCAGGCACCTATGTGTCCAACAACAGAAAGCTGAAGAACTGCCTAATTCCCTTAAAGTTGACTTTTTAAAAAGAATTAAAATCAAAAGAGGCTTACCAATTTTCATTTTGTGGACGTATTTCCACCTACTATTGCCAAATTTTTTTAATATTTAACCACTAGAATAGACGAACACCGAAAAAACAACAAGCCCGTAAAAAACATCAGAGGCAAGGTGGAATTGAGGACACGATTGCGGGAATGTCATGGGAGACTGTTGACCAAGATAACACCAGGGTCAAGCTACTGACGTTACAAGCACTTCACGTCTTGAAGAAGAAAGCGAAACTTAACGAACGCGATGAACACAGGAGTAGAGAATTGACACTTAATTCAAAGTCCGGAAATCGAAGTTTCAGCTAAAACATAAAGAATTGAATACTTTTCATTAAAAAAAAGACTCGTTACAAAATGGAAAATGAAACAAATCAAAATTTTATACCCAAAGTGAACAAAATGAAAAGCTACCATCTTTAATAATTTCTGAAACTCAAATTAAATGATATAAGCCATATCTAGTTTTTGCGCAAATTCTACTTTTGCAACCATTTGATTGTTTTTTTAAATAATTTTTATCGTCAATTGACTTAAGATGTTTTTTGATCGATTAATTCTTTCAATCTTGATGCTGGAAAAATGTGCAAAATCGTTCGCAGCTTACCTTTTTAAATCCTTCAATTCTGATTAACATTGAAGTTAATCAGAACATGATGGCTCAGTTTTTAACATGATGGCTTCGAACCAAAACTTATCTGAAACAATCTAGAAAGATCATTGTGAATTGATCTTTTTTGCAAATTAGGTTAGTTTTTGTATCAGCAATGACGATGCACATCATTGCTAAAACCGTTGAAGTTTACTGTTTTAACAAAACTTTCATCTATCAAGTTCAGTTTCTTAATGATTCTACAATCTATGCAGCAACAGCTAGTTCGTCAATTTCATAGTACGTTGCACTTAGAAACCTTGTTGAAGTGTCTTTTTTACAATTCTGTAACCCTGCTGTGAAAACGCCTTAGGATTAAAACGGTTTTATTCAATTTAAGAGAAGACCATGAACTGAAACATACACATGAACGATAACATCATATTATAACCATATTGAAGATGACAAACCCCTTGCATCATACGCATTTTTTTTCAGAATATTAGGTGAACAAGTTTGCTAGATATGTTGCTGGTGTGTAGAAAATGCTTGTCTGATTATTTTGTCGGAAATTACTCTTCTTTCAAAACCTTTTAATCTCCGACTTTAGTTGTTATCATAGTCTGTTGAAGCAATATAAAACTGCCGACCGAAAGCATAGCGGCTTAGGGCTACGGCTTCTGGCACATTCTGGCCACTTTTTTTTTTTTTTTTTTTTTCAAATTGTAAATTAAATTTGTTTAGTTAAGAGTTTCATAATCAATATGTACAACAAATAACATCATATTTGTTCAATTGACATTACTTTTACCGGATACCGGGTATCCTGGTTTGTTGCTGAAGTCTTACATTTCCTTATAGTTTAGATCAGAAGGAGCAATTTGTATTTCTCATCTTCCATACTTCCCATGACACAAATGTTTGCATGTTGATTTTCCATGCCGTCGATAATTTTGAATATGCACCACGAATAACCGAAACAACATACTTAAGTCTTGCAATGTTGGTTGATACAAAAACGTCACGCCAATTGTTAATCTGTAATATGTTTCTTGAAGGTTGTAGCGAGGGACAACTGAAAATTAGGTGTTCGAATGTTTCGCATTCTAAATTACAATAGAAACATTCGGGGGCATTCTCGAGAAATAAAAATCACCGCTTTTCTTGATCTTTAAAAACAGCGTATGCAAATTTATAAAGAAAGTTTTTTTCCCATACATCAAGCATTGAATTTTTCCAAACTTTGCCTGTAAAATTAATCAATTCTTCTTCTGAACAGAGGTAACGGTTTGCTGCAAAACCCAAGCGGAAAATCACAGCTCGATGAAAACTACAGTTTTGTAAGCAGAAATAATAAACATCTCGCGATTTTGTCTGTATTGTTATAATTAAACGGCTTTTGGTACTGTTTGAAAATATTGCAAAATCACTTGAACTTATTTCAATAGAGATGTTCGTATTTCTCAACAAATTTTTGATTTCTTTCGGTAAAATTGAATCTGTTGGTAATAAACTATTTTGATCTGACATATCAGAAGCAAAGAAATCGATAATTTTCATACTAAAAAGTTTAAGTTGTAGGCATGGTAAGCCTATCCCACCATCTAAGATGGGGTGATATAAAACTTCTTTTCTTATGTCGAGTCTGCTTGTTTTTTTCAATTCTGTATTTAATAATTCTTGGCATTTACTAACAGTATCCAAGTTAACTGTAGTATGACGAGCCAAATGAAAAAACTTAGGGAGAACATAAACTGACAGTGTTAATGATTTGGCCCTCAAAGATTTACTTAGTGAAATTAACCCTCGATGTTTTTGAATTTGTGAACTCAACAATAATTCAATATTTTCAATTTTTTTGGAAGTGTAAAACAAGACACCAAGTATTTTTGTTTCCTTGACTGTTTTATAGGGTGATAAATCAGGTATGGAAAGCACTTCGCTTTTACTTATGTTAATCATCATTTGAGTTTGTTTGCAAAATGTATCGATTAAGCGAAACAACCTGTCAATACATCGGATTTTGATAAGGCAAGTTATGTCGTCTGCATATGAAACTAGTTTGGGGCACAATATCCCGAAACCTTCAATTGCTTCTGTAGATTCAATTGCTTGAAGAAGGGGTTCGATAAAAAATATGAATAAAAATGCGGAAAGAGGGCAACCTTGTCTCACACCGCGATGAATTTTGAAGCTGGCTGATAAAAAACCATTTATCTCAATTACTGCTTTTGAGTCCAAATACAAAGTTTCAATAGCTCTAACTGAAAGCTCATCAAGGTTTAACCTTTTCAAAATTTTGATGAGAAGTGATCTGTCAACTCTGTCAAATGCTTTAGAAAAGTCTAATTTTACAGCACATGAACCTCGGGTAGCCAATCGTTCTGGAGTAATCGCTTTTTTCATTTTTCGTATTGCTGTGTGCATTTGTCTTCCAGGCAAATACGCGTGCTGATGGTTTTTTACAACTTTGCAAAGGTCATTTTTAATTCGATTACAGACTACATGGGCAAAGATTTTCGCCTCAGTATTCATAAGGCTGATGGGGCGAAAATCTTGTACTGCTATGGCATTTTCAGATTTCGGGATCAGTTTGATTATTGCTAAATAAAAACTGTTTGGAAGTTTTCCACCATGAACAAAATGATTAAAAACTTTAGCTAAAATTGAACAAAACTCATCCGTGAAAGTCTTGTATAGCTTAGAAGTAAGGCCGTCTGGTCCAGGCGAGCTTTTCAAATTCAATTTGTTTATAGCCAAGTGAATTTCATCTTCTGTAAAGTAATTATAGCCATCATTCTCATTTTTTTTTGAGTTTATTTTTTGATAAAAATGTCTTTAGTAGTTGATCGGAGTCTGTTGTAGAACTATTTGAAAAAATATTTGAAAAATACTTTCGAAATTGATTAAGAATATCTTCATCCGTATGATAAATGTTCTGATCCACTTGAATTCTCTTGATTGAGTTGATTGTGTTCTTTGATGTCCATTGACTACAAAATTTGGGAACACCCTCGAATGTATAGCTGAGAGTTTTCTGAATTTTTCGATAATCTGAAAAATCTTTTTCCTTGGAAACTTTTTGAAGATGTTCCAGCACCAAATGATATTTTTCAATCAAATTAGGGTTGGGACCTTTTCCGCTGTGAATGCAATCTCTGAGAACATTTTCGTGATACTTCAATAAATTAAGTTCTTTCTGATCTACACGCTTTTTGTTCTCTTGAATAAACCTCAGAAGGTCACGAAAATTGTGCTTAAAGTTTTCGTAACTACTTGGTGATTCGTTTTCGTAAAAGTTTTTTAGGTCTTCACGAATTAAGCTGGCGTTGTTGTTTAAAATTTCTTCATTTAATTTCCAGTAACTAGGGCCGCGCTGATACAAGTTAGATGGCTTAACAAAAACGTGTAAGAGTAAATGGTCAGATATTGATATTTGAATGCTTTGCATAGAATCATACTCTGTTTCGAATTTTAAGAAGACATAATCTATGCGTGCAAAAGTTTTATGTTGTTTGTCATAATGTGTATAATCACAAAAATCATTCTTGAGTGCAAAATCAACAAAACCAAAACAGTCAAGAATTTGTTCTTTGAGTTGGGTAAATCGTTTGATACGTGCATCATTTAACTTAAGTATTGAAGAACTGTTAATATTATCATAACTCAGCGCATTAAAGTCACCCATCATGATAATTTTCGATTTGTTAGGTAAAAATCTGATGCTTAATTTCAGGGAATTCAAAGTTGCTCGGAATGAAATTGGGTTCGCATAAACGTTGATAACAAACCAATCAATATATGACATTTTTTTACGTTTGATTTTTAAAATAAAATCAAAACAATTCTTGCCAAATGATACATGATCCTCGGATAACTTACTCTTTGCAGCCTTGACTTTCTCTCCACGAAGTACATCAACAAAAACTACAGTGCCATTGGACAGAACTGACAAATTGCACATCATGAAGGAAGTAATCATCAAATAAATTCTTCACGTGCTATAAACGGCATTATATTCTATCGCTATAGTCTCCTAAAAACTTCACTAAAATGCACCATGATGATTTAACTTAAACTTTAAAAAAAAAAACATTTTTGTGACTTCTAGTGCCGGTTCGACATTTTAAAATTAATTGTCTATAAAAAAAATTGGCACGCAGGACGATTTAGTCAACTAATTAATTCTTTTTGCTTTCCCGAGGCCTGTTAGTGGTTCTTACTTCTGATTTTTAAAATATCAAACTCTGTAGTTAGAAGTAACTATGAGTTTGTCACCCTTCTCGAGATACTGATCGAATCTCTTCAGGCAAGCAGAAAGCAAAAATTTTTCTGAGTCGATCGAAAATCATCGAGCAGGCAGAAATTTTTTAAATAAAAATTCCTCTACTCACTTTTTGTAATTGAATAATAATTTTAGCTGAAAACACAAACAAAATTATTGCACATTGGTGAACTCAAACTATAAACATCCAAAATTTAGCTTGAAGTTTTAGTATATCTTTTTCAGCCTAATGTCTTCATTGAAATTATGACAGACAACACATACTCTTTTAGTTTTTTCTTAACGCTTAAAAGTTCAGCGCTCTCGGTTTTGGCGCCCTGTGTCTTGTCAGCTCACACGCTATTGGAGACAGTTCTCTAAATTTTTGCTTCGCTAACAACAGGTCAGAGTATTCACTGGAGGTTATCATTTTCTGCTGAAGCTATTGTGAAGAAACAATGCGACGTTTCTCTCCAATTCTTCATTCAAATTTCTTGCTTCTCTTTTCAATCATTGTTTTCAATCTTTTCAAAATTCATGTCACCGCGGTCGTCAATGCATTCCAGTATCACAATCTTTTATACTAATGTTTTAGTATGTTGACATTCGAAAGAGTTTTTTCTCTTTGACTCCAAAAAACCACGGGAAAATTGGTCTATTTCGACATGATCGACCGTGCTCGAGGTAAGTTTTGACCGTTCTTGAGGTATGTTTCGATTTTTGCTGGACCCAAAGCCCTGTGTCGACTATTAGTTTTCGGTAGAGACCTAACATAAACTCGACTCTGAAAGCCGAAATAGAAAATGACCACATCGACCCGGGTACGACTCGAAGTCTTTGAGATTCTAAACTGAATGCTTTGACAAAGAAAGGCTTCCGTATTTGATTTGCATTTCGCAAAAGAACTAAAACAGATTGATTTTTTTTCGGTTCATTTCGTTTTTGCGATGATCGCCCTTAGAACAAAAAAAAATTCTGAAAAGAATTAAATAGCCATTAGAACTATCAGTTTTTATATCTCAAAATCAATTGATTCACGTGTTTTGCTAACACTTTTTTGCAGAGTTAATCGTTATGATAAAATTGCGACTTGTTTTGTTCCAGTTCATGTGCAGCCCTTTTTTGAGTTCATTTATGCTTCCATTAATGTATCGAATTTGTTTCCAACCTTCAATGAATCATACTTCGCCTATTGGGTTCCACTTTGTATCGAATTTGCCCTACTTTTGTTTATTTTGTGGATATTAAAAACAAAATTTGTGCTCGATTTTTTAGTTTTTTAGGTATAACTCGATTTCGTCGGGACCTGGTGTTGGCGCAGGCCAGTGATTTGTGCTCGTTTTAATCGATGGTTGTGACTTCAACTTTGATTGAACACTGTCGAGTTTTTGATCAATTCAATTGAAACTTATTACAAGCCTTCGACCCGAGTTTTTTTAAACATGCATTTAAACGTTCTTTCGACATCACAAGCGCTAAATCGAGGCGTAAAAGTTCTATGAATAAACAATACTCGACAGTTTTTGAAGTTTAGAGATTATGAAGTTTCGATGAACCAAAGTTTAATTACATTTATTCAAATGGGTCAGAACTTTATATTTGGGTGTTTTGATTTTCTTCCTCACCATTTCAGCTACCACAAACAAATCATCGGTGAAAGCTGAGTGATAATTTTTATTAAAGTCCTCACAGTCGAAATTCAAAGATGAAAAAAAATGAGTTTTCTATTTTGTTTTTCTTGTCATTTTTTTCGAAAAATTTTTTTTGTTCCATTTCATGTGCAGTTCTTTTTTTGAGTTCAACTATGCTTCCATTAATTTATCGAAATTGTTTCCAATCTTCAAATAATTATACTTCGCCTATTGTGCTCCACTTTGTTTCGAATTTGTCCAGTTTTTTTTAGTTTGTGGATGTTATCAAAAAAGTTTTGCGCTCGATTTCGTAGTTTTTTAGCTATCTGTCGATTTCGTCGAGATCTGGTGTTGGCGCAGGCCAGTAATTTGTGCTCGTTTTAATCGATGGTTGTGACTTCAACTTTGGTTGAACACTGTCGAGTTTTTGATCAATTCAATCGAAACTTATTACTAGTCCTCGACCCGAGTTTTTTTTAACATGCATTTAAACGTTCTTTCGACATCACAAGCGCTAAGTAAACTTTTGATGAAAAAGCAATACTCGACAGTTTTTGAGGTTTAAAGATTATAAGTTTCAGTGAATAATAGTTTACAAACTATTATTTTCTTGAAGAGGAACTTTGTATTCGGCTCTTTTAGTTTTTCCCATCATAGGACCTACCTCAATTAATCATCGGAGAGAGTTGGGTGATATATCATATCAAAGCATTTACAGTCGAGATTCGAACATTACAGAATTTCAAAAAATTTAAAATTTTCCAGGTCTTGAGACAAACGGTTTTGAAAACCGGTTTGAAACTGGTTTACTCGAGTTCCGGGGATTTTCAGTACTTGAGCACCTTTTTGGAATCAAAAACTTCGAAAATTCAAAAAACAGCAAAAAAAACCTAGAGACTTTGTTTTTTTTATTTTTCAACTTATTTTTCGACAAATATTTATTTTCAATTAGCTTGTTTTGCTTTCATTGTCGAATATGAACAATCTCTACTTTTCTGTTACAGCTCTTGAGTTGAACACACGCCAAAACTAACGGTTATAATTTGAAGAGAAAAAAAACACTTTAGTAGTGTAAATTTACTTTTCTTTAGTAGTGTAAATTTTAAGCCTAAGGTCGGAACATTCTGTGCTAGTTTAAAATAAGCGGGCTATCTTGTATTTGTTTTATTAATGTTTAAATCAATGTTGTGTAAACGTGGTGCTTTTGATTGATGGGTTTTTCTTGACCTTCTCCTAAAGAAGTATATCATCAAAATCGTACAGTGTAAATAAATAGAATTGACAAAAAGTAAATCTTGAAGGAATTAAATCGGAATCAAATCAATTTTTTACGTGCTATACACGGCATCATATTCCATCGCTATAGTCTCCTAGCATTTTCTTTTATATGCACCATGATGATTCGATTTAAGATTAGAAACTCTTTTGTGATTTCTAGTGCCAGTTCGACATTAAAAAGCATAACTTTGAAAAAAAAAGTTATGACGCCGGACAATTGAGCCACATAATCAGATAAAACTTTTCTTTTTGCTTTCCCGAGCCCTGTTAATGGTTTTTACTTCTGAATTTTAAAACTATCAAACTTTGTAGTCAGAAGTAACAATGAGTTGTCATCCTTCTCGAGATACTGATGAAGTCTCTTCAAGTAACCAGAAAGCGGAAAACTCTTTTGGTCGATCAAAAATTATCAAGCAGGCTGGAATAGTTTTTACAAATTCTTCCACTCAACTTCTTTTATTAGGTAAAAATTTTAGCCAAACACACAAATAAAATCGCATTGCACATAGTAAACTCAAAACTACAAATATCTAAAGCTTTGCTTCAAGTTTAGTTTATCTTCGTCAGCAGCCTAGTTTCTCTATTGACGAAGATGTAGAAAAAGTTTAAAAAATTTTGGAATTGTCAGAGCTTTTGTTGAACTAAAAAGAAAAAACTAAAGCAGCAAAACCATTGCAAAAAAAAAACTCAAAATTGTGTTGTATGCCATGAATAAAACACTTTTTTGAGTTTTTTTTGCAATTGTTTTGCTCCTTTAGTTTTTTCTTTGTCGTTCAAAATTTCTGACGGTTCCAATTCTTCTTGTGTTTTTTTTTCAAATCATCGTAATCGGCTGTTGTAATACTCCATTTCGTCTACCTGCTACATCGAATCAGCGCTCTCGGTTTTGGCGCCCTGTGTCTTGTCAGTTAAAACGCTGTTGGAAGCAGTTCTCTAACTCTTTGCCAGTTTACAACAGGGCACAGGGTTCTCTGTAGATAATCATTTTCTGCGGAAGCTATTTTGAAGGCACAATGTCATGCTTCTCTCCAATTCTTCTGTCAAAATTTCTTGCTTCTTCTTCCTTCACTGTCTTTGGTCTTCAATTATTATCAATTTTAGCATCATTTTTTCGTAACATTTCGTTTTTGCGATGATCGCCCTTAGAAAAATAATGTTTGTGAAAAAAATTAAATAGCCATTCGAAATATCAGTTTTTATATCTCAACATCAATTGATTCACGTGTTTGGTTGTAAGCGGGTTCACGTGTTTTGTTGTGTTTTTGCAGAGTTATTCCTCATGACAAATCTTGCGAGTTGTTTTGTTCCACCTCATGTGCAGCATTTTTTTGAGTTCAATTGTGTTTCCACTAATTTATCGAATTTGTATCCAACATTCGATTCATCATACTTAGCCCAATGGTTTCCATTTTTTTCGAAATTGTCCTACTGTTTATAGTTTTTCGGACAAAATTAATTTTTGAGCCCGTAGTTTCTTAGATATAGTTCAATTTCGTCGTGACCTTGTGTCGGCGCATTAAGTTGTGAGCAATTTGTGTTCGTTTTAATGGCTGGTTTTGACTTCAACTCTGATTGAACACTGTCTGATTGAAACTTTTATGAATAAACAAAACTCGACAGTTTTTGTAATTTAGAGATTATGAAATTTCGATGAACCAAAGTTCAATTACATTTATTCAAATGGGTCGGAACTTTATATTTGGATGTTTTGATTTTCTTCCGCACCATTTCAGCTACCACAATTAAATCATCAGAGAGAAATGTGTGATATTTCTTATTAAAGTCCTCGCAGACGAAATTCTAAGCTGAAAAAAATGATTTTTCTTTTTTGTTTTTCTTTTCATTTTTTTCGAAAATTTTTGTGTTCCATTTCATGTGCAGTTCTTTTTTTGAGTTCAACTATGCTTCCATTAATTTATCGAAATTGTTTCCAATCTTCAATTAATCATACTTCGCCTATTGTGCTCCACTTTGTTTCGAATTTGTCCAGATTTTTTTTTTAGTTTGTGAATGTTAAAAAAACGTTTTGCGCTCAATTTCGTAGTTTTTTAGCTATCTTTCGATTTCGTCGAGATCTGGTGTTGGCGCAGGCCAGTGATTTGTGCTCGTTTCAATCGATGGTTGTGACTTCAACTTTGATTGAACACTGTCGAGGTTTTGATCAAGTCAATCAAAACTTATTACTGGTCTTCGACCCGAGTTTTTTTCTAACATGCATTTAAACGTTCTTTCGACATCACAAGCGCTAAGTAAACTTTTGATGAAAAAGCAATACTCGACAGTTTTTGAGGTTTAAAGATTATAAGTTTCAGTGAATCATAGTTTACATACTATTATTTTCTTGAAGAGGAACTTTGTATTCGGCTCTTTTAGTTTTTCCCATCATAGGACCTACCTCAATGAATCATCGGAGAGAGTTGAATGATATATTATATCAAAGCATTTACAGTCGAGATTCGAACATTACAGAATTTCAAAAAGTTTTCCAGGTCTTGAGACAAACGGTTTTGAAAAACCGGTTTGAAACTGGTTTAGTCGAGTTCCGGAGATTTTTAGCGCTTGAGCTTTTTTTTTGGAATCAAACATTTCAAAAGTTGAAAAAACAGTTGAAAAAACGTAAAGATTTTTGATTTTTTTTTTTCGTTTTTCAAGTTATTTTTCGATGAAAAAAAATTTCATTTCCATTTTGTTTATTTTGCTATGGTTGCCGATTATGCGCAATCTCCATTTTTCTGTTACAGCTCTTGTGGTGAACCCACGCCAAAACTAACGGTAATATTTTGAGGGAAAAAAAAACACTTTAGTAGTGTAATTTTTAAGCCTATGGTCAGAACATTTGTGCTAGTTTAAAATAAGCGGCTAACTTGCTTTTTATTAATGTTTAAACCAGTGCTATGCTGTTGATTGATGGGTGTTACTTGATTTTCTCTATCATCCAAACCGTACAGTGTAAATAAATAGAATTGACAAAATGTAAACTTTGAAGGAACTAAATCGAAATCAAATCAAATTTTTACGTGCTATACACGGCATCATCTTCCATCAGTATAGTCTCTCAATATTTTTACTTAAATGCACCATGATGATTTGACTTAAGATGAGAAAATTTTTGTGACTTCTGGTGCCAGTTCGACATTTTGAAATTACTTTTAAAAAAAAAATTTAGGACGCAGGACGATTCAGCCAACTAATCAGATTAAATTTTCTTTTATGCTTTCCCGAGCACTGTTAGTGTTTTTTTCTTCTGAATTTTGAAACTATCAAACTCTGTAGTTAGAAGTAAAGATGAGTTTGTCATCCTTCTCGAGATACTGATGAAGTCTCTTCAAGAACTAGAAAGCGGAGAACTTTTTTTGTCGATCAAAAATCATCGAGCAGGCTGGAATATTTTTTATAAGTTCTTCCACTCAACTTTTTTTATTAGGTAGTAATTTTAGCCAAAAACACAAACAAAATCGCATTGCACATTATAAACTCAAACTATAAATATCTAAAGCTTTGCTTCAAGTTTAGTTTGTCTTTGTCAGCAGCCTAGTTTCTCTATTGACGAAGATGTAGAAAAAGTTAAGAAGATTTTGGAATTCTCAGTGCTTTTGTTGAACGAAAAAGAAAAAACTAAAGCAGCAAAACCATTGCAAAAAAAACTCAAAGTTGTGTTGTATGCCATGAATAAAACACTTTTTTGAGCTTTTTTTTGCAATTGTTTTGCTCCTTTATTTTTTTCTTTGTCGTTCAAAAATTCTGACACTTCCAAGTTCTTCTTGTCTTTTTTCAATTTTTCGTAATCGGCTGTTTTAATACTCCATGTCGTCTACCTGCGACGTCGAATCAGCGCTCTCGGTTTTGGCGCCTTGTGTCTTGTCAGTTAAAACGCTGTTGGAAGCAGTTCTCTAACTCTTTGCGAGTTTACAACAGGGCACAGGGTTCTCTGTAGATAATCATTTTCTGCGGAAGCTATTGTGAAGGCACAATGTCATGCTTCTCTCCAATTCTTCTGTCAAAATTTCGTGCTTTTTCTTCCTTCACTGTTTTTGGTCTTCAATTATTATCAATATTAGCATCATTTTTTCGTAAAATTTCGTTTTTGCGATGATCGCCCTTAGAAAAAAAATGTTTGTGAAAAAAATTAAATAGCCATTAGAACTATCAGTTTTTATATCTCAACATCAATTGATTCACGTGTTTTGTTGTAAGCGGGTTCACGTGTTTTGTTGTGTTTTTGCAGAGTTATTCCTCATGACAAAGCTTGCGAATTGTTCTGTTCCACCTCATGTGCAGCATTTTTTTGAGTTCAACTGTGTTTCCACTAATTTATCGAATTTGTATCCAACATTCGATTGATCATACTTAGCCCAGTGATTTCCATTTTGTTTCGAAATTGTCCTATTGTTTTTTAATTTTTCGGACAAAATTAGTTTTTGAGCCCGTAGTTCCTTAGATATAGTTCAATTTCGTCGTGACCTTGTGTCGGCGCCTTAAGTTTTGAGCAATTTGTGTTCGTTTCAATGGCTGGTTTTGACTTCAACTCTGATTGAACACTGTCGAGTGTTGGATCAACTCGGTTGAAACGTATTCCATCACCTTGACCCGAGTTTTGCTACTCAGATGCAACTAAAGATTCTTTCGAAATCACAAGCGCTAAATCGAGGCGTAAAACTTCTATGAATAAACAATACTCGACAGTTTTTGAAGTTTAGAGATTATGAAATTTCGATGAACCAAAGTTTAATTACATTTATTCAAATGGGTCGGAACTTTATATTTGGGTGTTTTGATTTTCTTCCTCACCATTTCAGCTACCACAATTAAATCATCGGAGAGAGCTGAGTGATATTTCTTATTAAAGTCCTCACAGTCGAAATTCGAAAATTCCAAAAAGAAACTGTCCCACTTTTGCCAAAAAACCGGTTTGAAACCAGTTTACTTGAGAACCATTTTTAAAACACTTTAAAAATCTATTGAAATTCTTGTAACTTTGATAGAATGCCTTTTTGGGGATTTTCTGGAATCTTTTTACCAAAAGCCTGCGTTTTTGTAGCATGTTTCTTTCCAAAGTTAGTATATATTTGCTCAAAAGTCGACTATAGAAAAATTGTATCATTGGTCAGCTAGAAAGGGATGTCGTAAGCTTGTGCAACAAAACTGTAGACAAGAGTTGAGCAAACTGGCGATCGGAATTTAGATGCCCCCCACTAGCTTGTTACTGAGTATGTCGTGGATGTATATTGAATCAAGCTATGATTAACAAATACTATCTTTCTGTGTTTGCTATTTCATGTTTCGCGTTGGTGTCAAGTTTATTGTTCCTACTTTCGAAAAAAGTGAAGGAACAGTTTCTCTCGGGTTGGTTTTTTATACTCCGGAAAAATTTCGAACTTTTAACTGAAATTTTTTGACAGAATTTTTTATGTATCAGCCAAAAAGTATTGTTGCAAAAAGCTCAAAATTACAAAGATATTTAACCTATGATCTTTTTTCGTTAAGTTATGAGCGTTTAGAGATTGTCAATATGGCCAATCGCGCTGCGTAAGCGGAGATTGCATCGCTCTTAGAAATATATCCAAACTCGTTGAAGCAGGCAATTTGTCATAACTGTTATGTTACCAGGATTGGAATCTACCATTTTGAACTCAAAATGGCGTGAGGGGAAATGATTTTTAAATATATTGAAAATTTTTTTTTTTCAATTCTGATTAAAAAGCATACACTGCTTCATAGACCCTAAAAGGCAGTCTTTTTATTCAAGTTTTCACCCTGATACGAGCAATCTTGTATCTTTATATAATTCTTCAAAAAATCAAAGAGCAAACTGAATGAAATTTACCATTTTTTTGCTTTGATATTTACCATTTTATGTTGGGCGTCATATATTGACTACGAGTTCGTACTTTTCAGTTTGTTTTCCTCGATAAACAAGTGAATCTTTCAAACGCTTAGTAACATCGAGAGGCATTCAGTAGTTTACTATTTCTTATCATACCTTCCACTTTCATGATTGCCGATATATTCTAATTTCGAGAGAGCGTACAATTTGACACAAAAGATTTAATATCCGACCAATGTCACGTTTCATAAGAATGAATTTTAGCTAATCAAGTAAACTCTGGCAAAAAAATTGGCAAAAAGATCAAATCAAAAACAAAAAAGCATAAGGCCAAGCTTTGACCCCAGGGCATCATTAGCTTTCAGTTGATTTCAAAACTTTTTAGTTTAATGGTCATAACTTGTCCGAAGAACTAAAACACACCGAGCACAATTATTCCGGCAGTTTTTTCCAAAATTAGAACTATCTGCACAAAATGATAGGTGAATGATTTAATTTGACGCTCACGTTGAAAGAGAACAGGAGTTGATTTTTTTTTCGGGCTCAGAGCGTTGATATCTTCCAAGTGGTATTTAAACTTCAAAGGTTTTGACCCTTTGAAGTTTAAATACCACTTGGAAGATATCAATACTCTGAGCCCGAAAAAAAATCAGCAGGAAAAAAAATTTTCCACGAATTTTTTTTCAAAGCACAAAGCATGCGTCTAAAATATAATGCACTCATTCCAATTAAAGTTTGTATCCAACTGTTCAAATACGGTTTTAGTAAGAAAAAGAAAATTTTTCTTCATCGCTCGACTGGTACCCCCGAATAAAATTTAACAGCGACCGGCGTGACCGACAAATGAACTTCGGCTGTTATTGCGCAAAAGAATCTGCTCGATGGCCTGCGACTAAAAAACCATGTCCAGACAAATAACACCGGCCGACCATCTAAGTCGAAAAGTTAGCTGCGGACCTCGACCCGGGCATCATTAGTTTGAAGTTTAGACCATCCATAAGTTTGGATCGTACCTTTCTCATTTAGAAGCTATGATTTCCGCTGGTCTCTAATGCAATCTGTGAACAGTTGTTTGAAATGGAGAACAACTGCTGATTCCAGTCAAGATCTACGCTCGGTTTGATTTCTTTCATTTAAGCTCACAGTGTGAAATATGAGTCTTAACAGATTTTCTCACTTACTACCACTCTGCTGTTACCTCCTTTCGTTTTAGCCCCTATATAATCAATCTAGAAACTTTCCGTTCCTACCTGTTAAATGTCTAATCTTGGGTACTTTACAACTTTTCTTACTTGCTTTTCAAAAGGAAAATATTCTTTGCATTAAACTGTCTGCTCCATTAATTTTAATTTGGCCCATATTTCACGTTTAGGGACTTGGCTAATCCTAAAAAGTTTATTGAAGCCAACACCTATTGAAGTACACTTGTACCAGATTTACACTCTTTTTTGAATTTCTAGCCTACATTCAAATCGTGTAGCACAAATCGCTATGGAAGTGTTGGTGGTTTTAGCTAAGAACAGTTATTTCATATGGTACTCGTTTGAGTTAACTGGAAACAAAGCCCCGCGTGGCTCAATTGCTCATTTTACATCGCCGTTTTCCACTTGAGAATGCCGTCCTTAGATCATACCATTCGTTTTATTGGACAGATATTCTGTAGAATATTAGAACAACGTCATTGCCACAAACCAAAACTCCGTGGAGCTCCTTAGTTGCACGTGGAATGCATTTTAGAACTAATTGGGTGTTTCTGCGATCAGAGTTCGAGTTGGTTTGATTTACTTTTTGAAAGATTTGATTAATATCTGTGGTCCATAAAATTACCATTGAAGGTTTGATAGACAAAGTCTAGATTTATCTAGCTTTCTACAACCTATTACCTATTATCTAATGGATCCATAAAAATGGAACGAATGAACGCACCGATCTTTGCTCAGGTCTTTTTGGTTATACTCCCTAAATGATGAAAATAAGAGCGGAAAATTTTCATAGCAAAATTGATTTGACGCGTGCCAAAATTAGGTATTGATATCCAAAATATCATCAAACAGGTTGATGTCGTTTTGATCAAAACTTAAAGAGCCAAATGCAATTTTCACTGTCGTTTTTTTCGCAATGTTGCAAATATCAAAGTTGTTTCAATTTTCTAGGTGAAATCTCAACCCCACACACTTCTCTCGCTTCGCTTTAAGGTCAACAAAACTGCGCTTGCTTCAATCTCACACTTGGAAAATTTCAGCTGCAAAAACTTCATATAGGTTTCATAACCAAAAACACTCTTTTGCTGAAAATGAAAGCTTTTCTAAGCTTTGAGCCAGATTTTAGAAGTTGAGTCATTAATCTTTTGTGTAGTTGAAAATCAACGAAATCCGTAATTGATTAGAACTAAAAATTGCGACAAATATGAGTTTTAAATCCAATTTTACTGGTGGATGAAAGAAATATATTTGTCACCGCTGAGTGCAGTAGAATATTTTTTCTAGAGCTGGCAGCGCTCGATAGTTTCCAAATCAGCAAGAGCGGAGCCTGGGTTGTAATGTTGGGTTTAAATAAACATCCAATCAGACAGCAGGACTTGCTGGTTGTAAATTGTGGGGCACTGGAAATGGTACTAAAATGTCATATCGCTTCTTTCTCTCTCTCTCTCTCTCGCTGCCCTCTTCTCGTCCATCAGAATCACTCAATCAGAAGAAGCCTCCTCAGTGCAGAGTGACAATAAAAACATCACACTTCACCTAACCCACAAATTCCTTAACAATCACTTTCAGATATCAATAATAGGAAGGCTGTGGCTATGCTCTTCATATTCGAACATCATCGTCAGATATTTTCGCACACTACCAATTCGAATCTCGTCTTACCTTTCCCATTGTACCAACGAAGTTTTACCACACCAAGTCAATTGAGGACGAAAAAAATACGTTCTGTTTCTTCTATCAGCCATTGCGTCCCAATTAATTAATATACTTTAATAGTTTCATTGTTCTGAACTAAAGTGAATCATTATATTTGATCTGTAAAATTAATCAGAAACAGTTTAAATTTTTTATTAATTTCGTTCTTTTAGTTTGGAATCTAACCAAGCAAAACAAAATCCGTTCTTACAATAATATCATGCTGTACACGAGGACACTGTCTGTGTTTTGAACACACATTATTCAGTTGACGTTGATAAATGCCGAAGATGTGAATGATATACGCAGTCAAAAGTTGTGAAAAAAAAACTAACTTTTTGGCATTCGATAAGTTATGCCATCGCGTCAAATGACTGTTATATCTATTGCCATCACCTTGCTTTTATTACTATTGCTAACTCACTGCGTAGGCGATGCCACTTTTATCTCAGACAGTCCTGAAAGATCAGCAATAAGTGGTCACGAGGGGTACCACGAGGCAGGTCATGAGGAGGTGACAGGCGAGCGGCTGAGTCGCGTCAGACGAAGACTGGACCCGAAAGGCATGAAGTTCGACATCGCATTCATCATAGACGGTCCAGACAGCAACGAAATGAAGAGAAAAGCACTGCAGTAAGTCATACTCACACTTCATAGATTGAAACCGACCGCTTACTTCAACTTTTTATGTGATTAAATTAATTGAAACATACGGCTAAATTCTAGTGACCATTTTTCACCGTGATCTTTTTTAAACGTTTTTTTTTCTGCATTTTTTTGCCGAGTCGTCATTGTATTTTTATTAGTGAAAGCTTTTTTATCCAGATTTTAGTAATAACATTTATATGTCCTCAATGTAGCAGTTTTGTCACTTTAACGCCATCCCTAAATCTTAGGCACTGATCGCTTAGCCCCCCAGAGAGCAATCATCCAATCAAGACATGCCAACATGGTGTCATAAAGCGACACATCAGCGCTGGTTGAAATATTTCCTGGCGCTAGTTGTTTTAAGTTATATCAAAAGCTAATTTCCAGTTTGACACAAAACAATTTTAAAGAAGAGCCAAAAATTAGCGGTATTGTGTAAGTAGGAGAAAATGTTTTCCGACGGTAATTGCATTTGTTGAAGAAGCTGCTAACACTTTAATAAAATGAAAGGTTGTGGAAGAGGAAACCACTCTCCAACATCTGATAACCAATTTTTCAAAATAAACATAAAATAAACAGCTTCTCGACAAACCTGACATTGAAATATCTCTTTAATGTCAGATATAACTTAAAAAACAAAATCATTGTCTTAAACCCCGAAAAAACTTTCCCAAATTTAGTATGCAGTCCGAATTATGAAAAGAAGATCCTCATTGTATTTATACAACCGGCGTTGTAGGTCGCCTCTTTGTGAAACACAAATTTTCGTGAAAGCACACACGTTTTCGAAAAACACTTTCACTCCGTGGTCGCGATATTTTTCAATTACAAGCTTCTGTGAAGTCAACAGTTTTCATTTTTTTGTGACCGCGCCTCTTCTTTGTAGAAATCCCCAGTAAACTCAAAATGTATCGAATACATTTCATTGTAAAAAGCTTAAAAGTGTGAAAAATAACTTTCTCGTTGACTTATACTTCACATAATATTATAGTGCATGTTCTAGTAACAGTGTTCCAATTTTTCTTTTCATCTTTTTACAGTTTAGGAAGGGTATAACCGAAAAGACCCAAACAAACTTTATTGTCACATCTTTTGAGAAAAATGGACGGAAAGTTTGAGCTCCTGAGTTGTTTTCTTTTTGTTCAAGCAACATTTTTTGTTCTTTTTGCAGTGTTTTACGAAACTTTTGAAAATCATCTCAAATCTATGGAAGCTTGAACTCAAAATTAGACAAGACTGCTCGTATCAGGGCGAAGCCCTGAATGTTCCGACTGCCTATAAGGTTTATGGAGCAGCAGTAATAACATAAAAAAGTTAAATGAAATAAAATAAAACGAAAATTTTTTTTCTCTAAAATTTGAAATTTTTTTATGAAAATCTTCCCCCCACACCTCATATAAAGTATAAAAAGAGAGATTTCGGTCCTTGTAACAAATCAATTATGGCAAATAAGCTTCGTTCAACCAATTTGGAACGATTTATAAGACGGATTAATTCTCCGCTTACGCGTTAATAGCGCGAATTATATCGCGCGTTAATTGTGCCAAATTGGTCAAAATGGCCAAAATGGCAATCTTTAAACCCTCATAACTTAACAAAAAATGATCACAGGTGAAATATCTTTTCAAATTTAAGCTCAGGACAACAATACCTTTTGAATGACAAAAAAAAATTCCGTCAAAAATAGCTAGTTAAAAAGTCGAAATTTGTCTGAAGAAAAAAAAACCCACCCCGAGCACAAATATTCCGTTACTTTCGTATCGAAAGTCGGAACAAAAACCCATTTGATCTATGACTATTTGTAGACGAGTTATGGAGTTTGAAAAGAGCCAATTGAAGCAGTTTGAGAAAAATATTGTGGAGACTATTTCTTTAATGCTTGATTGCTGCAGTATGTTTATGCAAAGTTTTCTAGATAGGGTTTTCAGGTAAAAATTTGTTAAGGATTTCAAGTTATTGGGGATTAAAAACTTTAAGTCATAACTTTCCGAGTATAGTTAGGCTGATTCAGCAATAGTTTTGGATGGAAACGACGCTCCCTCATCTCATCAAAAATCAAACAGAATCCCTTGCTAAGTTGCTTTTAAAAGACTGCAAAGAAAAGTTAGAGTAAAAGTTCATATCAAAAATTGAACACATCGACGTGGTTATAGTTTAATTTTCATGAAAAACATGTGCATCTTTTGCAGTATCCTGCTGTACCAATCATTAAAGGCGAGGAAAAATTTTTGTTGTTTCACTCGGCACAAACAACGTGAGATCAGATTAGGTCGCAAATCATAACAAGACTGCTCGTATCAGGGCGAAGCCCTGAATGTTCCGACTGCTTTTTAAGGTTTATGGAGCAGTAATAACATTAAGAAATTCAATGCAAAAAAAACAAAATCAAAAAAAATAATTCTAAAATTTGAAATTTTTTATAAAAATTATCCCCCCACACGCCATATAAAGTACAAAGGATAGATTTCGCTCCTTGTAACAAACCAATTATGGCAAATAAGCTCCTTTTAACCAATTTGGAACGATTTCTAAGACGGATTAAGTCCCCGCTTACGCGTTAATAGCGCGAAATATATCGCGCGTTGATTGTCCCAAATTGGCCAAAATGGCAATCTTTTAACCCCCCTAACTTTACAAAAAATGATCACAGGTGAAATAACTTTTCAAATTTGAGCTCAGGACAACAATACCTTTCGAAAGATGTAAAAAAATTACGTCAAAAATGGCTAGTTAAAAAGTCGAAATTTGTCTGAAGAAAAAAAAAACCCACCCCGAGCACAAATATTCCGTTACTTTCGTATCGAAAGTAGGAATAACAATGCTTGTTCAGGCGATATTTCGAAGAAAAAACTCAGTAAAGATGTTTTACTAGCCCCTTTAACTAGGGTTTTTGCAATTCAAAAAAACAATCAAATGTCAGGGCAAAGCTCTGAATGTTCTGACTGCTCCTTGAAGCTGAATAAAAAGTTAATAAAGTTAATAACAAGACTGCTCGTATCAGGGTGAAGCCCTGAAAGTTCCGACTGCCTTTTACCGTTTATGGAGCAGTAATAACATAAACAACATAAAAAAGTTAATGAAATGAAATAAATGAAAAAGTTTTTTTTTCTAAAATTTGAAAATGTTTCGATGAAAATTATCCCCCCACACGCCATATAAAGTACAAAACGATAGATTTCGCTCCTTGTAACAAATAAATTATGGCAAATAGGCTTCTTTCAACCAATTTGGAACGATTTCTACGACGGATTAAATCTCCGCTTACGCGTTAATGGCGCGAATTATATCGCGCGTTAATTGTCCCAAATTGGTCAAAATGGCCAAAATGGCAATCTTTAAACCCTCATAACTTTACGAAAAATGATCAAATATCTTTTCAAATTTAAGCTCAGGACAACAATAGCTTTCGAATGATATAAAAAAATTCCACCAAAAATGGCTAGTTAAAAAGTCGAAATTTGTCTGAAGAAAAAAAAAATCCACCCCGAGCACAAATATTCCGTTACTTTCGTATCGAAAGTCGGAACAATAACAAAAATGATGAAGTAAATGGTTCAGCTTTCATTTTTGCCGTTCTTTTATCCCGCACATGCATAACCAGAAAAGGGCGCATTTTTCATCTTGTATCGTTCTAATAAAACCAATTGGCTTGCTTCAATTTAATCTGCAATAATTTAAATTGCAGCTTAACATACTCTTAACTAATTGTTCCAAACTGGTCATATTGGCAATTTTCAAACCCCCTTTAATTTTACAAAAATAATCACAATATAAAATTTTTGTTAAATTTGAGCTCATGGCAACAGAGTTTTTCAGGTGATACAGAATAAATTTGTCAATCACATTTAATTCAAAACGAATGCTTGACGAAATAAAAAACACAGTGCTAATTGTTCCGATACCCCTAACTGGTCTCATTTTTTGCTAGTTTGAATTATGATAAAAATAAATATGTTTCGAACTACAATTAACAAATATAATTTATCAAATGGGGCAGAGATGGTAATAGGCCTGAGTTACAGTCAAAAACAATTGGTCAAACTGGCAACATTAATTAATTAATCATGCTACAAGCATTGCATTTAAGAGCGGAACGGCTCAAAAAAAGCACGCGTCAGGAAATTAGGAGCAGGAAGTTGACCCCTAATTTGTAGTTTTTGTTTCGACAAAGCTAGAACTAATCAGAAACTGACGGAACCCTTAAAATTATTGATTTTGATTTGTGAGTTTTGTAAATGTTATTTTTAATAATATTGACTTTTTTTAAAATTATTGTTGCTCAATTTTGATTCAAATTAAAAAACCCTATTTAATTTGAATCGATTAGGATAGTGCGGCGTATTGAAACTTTTTAGTGAAAATATTTTGCGGATTGAAACTATCTAAACAAAAAACCAACCCAAGTATACTCATTCTGTCATTTTTTTCTCAAGTCAAAACTAAATGTTTTAATCGGAAAATGTCTTTTTTGGCTTCCTTTTTCTAAGCATCTGAATATTTTAGCCAATGAACCGAACTTGATTTATGGCAGCTCAAAATCATAAAGTAGCAATTTTTGGGTTGACACAGCCCTAATAAAAACAATTCCGAATTTAGTTGGAGCTCAAGCAAGCTCATATTTGTCGTAGCGAATGATTTAATTATCATATTAGCGTAACGTAGAAGTTGAGCGCAGAGTAGACAAGATCTGTCTCTGTCTCTATGATGCTTGTTTATTCTACAGGTATGTGGAAGACATATCCTACTGTAGGAGCAAGGAGCACCCTTGTCCTACTCGGGAGGAAGCCCTCTCACCCCACACCCTCTATCCCCAGATGAAGTTCAACCCCATCATGATAGAGCCAGGCCAGAGTGTGACGGAGACTATACTGACCATCTGCAACCAGATCAAAATGAAGGCGCTGGTGGGCGTGGTCATCTCCTCCCCCAACCAGTACGTGCATCTCAGTCTCGCAAGTGTCGCCTACCACTTTGGAATCCCCATCGTCGACTTCTCCCCCACCAACTACAAGGGCTACTACACTACAGTAAGAAAAGTACAAACCCATGCAATACTTCTGGGTCGAGATAACACGACAAATGCAACTAACGCTCAAAAAATCATGCACAAAAACCGTGGTCCATTCATTATAAAAACTGCTATAATCCCATTCAAACAACTTTTTATGGTTCAAGATTTTGAATTTGAAGGTAATCTGCCTGAAACGCTGCTCAGACCACTCAAGTTTTGCTTGAAAATGGGCGTAAAAAGTCGACCCGGCTGGTCCATTTTTTCTCTTAAGCCATTCTGATTTTTACCAATCATGGTACAAAGAATTGAATACAAAAACCAATCATCGAATGCGTACGCGACATCTTTCTACTTAATTACAGTGTCAGCAAGAACCTTCAAAATTGTCAGTGGCAAAAAACTATCTTAATTTTTACAGTCAATAACATGTTTGTTATTTATTATCTGAATTGCAGAACCACTCCGAGTTATCTGCGCCACAAGTGAGTCATTCAATTCAATCACACACAGTCTTTGGACTGCCATTCAAGCACCTATTGTAGAAAGCGTGATTTAATTTAACAAATAACTGAGTAGTCCTGAATTAATGAAAAACCCAAAAATCTCAAAGATTCAAAAACCTCGTATTCGCATAATTACCAACACACGTCAACAATCAATCGGCTTGCAAGACTTTTCATTAGCACCCTAGTCTATGTCTTAGAAAACGTATTCCATGGTTCTCATCTACATTTTTCAATTTTCAGAGCCTGTTCACTGTACAATTGTACAATGGCAACCCAATGATTTTTTCGAAAACACAATAACCCATAGATACCATTCTTGCTGTTTTGGTCATGCATAATGCACAAGCATGGTTTCGTTATAATTTCTATCAATGCAAGAACCAGTCAAAATAAAGGTGAAAACCTAGTTTATTTCATTGTATTCCTTCTAAATGAGGTGGGAGCGAACTTCGAAGTTGTGTTTTGTTTTCAATCTAGAATCAAGTTTTCCCAAAACTTCGACGGAAGCTCTTTTTACCTTTATGCCTCTATTTGAAACTTTTGTAAAAAAAGTTGCTCAGATGATCCGATTGAAAATTGGCAGGCGGACTAATTACCCCATGGCAAACATATTCATTTTTAGTCTGCATACTTAACCTTAGTGATATACCTCGTAAAGTATACCTTAGCGAATAGTGGAGATACCTCATGAAACCCCTTGTATATCTCTAAAAAAGCTTCTTCTTAATAAATTTTTTTAAAACAACAAGAATCTAAATTTTACCAAAATGTCATAAAAAAACCCTAACGGAAAACTACATAATCTTAAGAGCATACAAAAATATGTTTCCTCAGCGAATTATTGTCCATGGATTAGTTGAAATAACTATTAGAAATTTCGGTTTCTAGGCTAAAGTAAGATGGAAATGGGTGTTGTTTTTTCGAGTGGTTGTTTTTTTTGCGCGCAGTTGTAGACTTCTCAGAAAAAGTTATATCAAGTTTCCAGAAATTTTTCTGCCCCAGAAACATTTGCCACTATGACTCACCTGTTTGACGTGTTCTGTGGGTAATAAGTCACGTGTTCGAAAAATAAGATAAACTTATGTTGAATGGAAAAATTCTGCAACAAGAAAACAAAACTATCGAAGCAATATTTCAACGCTTTTTAGGCATGGCGGCATATCGTAGCAATGGTAAGAATCGACTCATCACATCACGCGACAACTAGTGGCAAGCGACAATGAGTAGCGGAAAAAGCTTTGATCACATGAAAAAACTTCAATGAAATTGTTAAATTAAAGAACAAACCTTTAAAAATAAAATTGAACGAGAGGCCCTCAAACAGCTTGAGAATAATTTTTTTGCTACAATGTTTAAGGAGTTTAACTAATCCGTCTTGTTTTTTCTTTCGTTTTTGCCATCTTGATGGCACTTTCTCCGGCAGTATTTCTCACCAATTTGTTCTCCGATCGATTTTGGTCTTTTCTCAGGAATCGGGTTCCTGAATGGTATGGTGAGCACACCTCATCCTCATCTGAAAGGCCATCTGCCATCCCTGCTGAGTTCTTGGTTTTCTGTCTTTCATTTTTGGTGTTTTCAAACTAATTTCAGAGTAAAATAGGGAACTCGTGTTTTTTATTCCAAAGAAGAAAGATGTCTAATGAAACAGTTTGATTTTCAACTACTGCATGATTTGTACAATTTTGAAAAAATAAAGCGGGATATGTTTTAAATTTTCCATCTGCGTGCCAGACTGTGTTGTTCTCCAAAGCTTCTAAGTTGTCAACGGTAAGACATATTAACATTCGGTTTTTTGCCTCCGACCCCGAATCAAAAAGGAGAAAGTTATCGCCCTCAGGATCTTGCTGAACTGCAAAAGTACGGCAATACAATTTGTTTTATATAATATTAAACTTTCAATCGTGATTCGAACGATATATAAAAACATTTGAAAAATATTCTCGGTGTAGAAAAGGCGTGAAAGCCTACTATAGTTCGTTTAATTTTTAATTAGGCCGTCAAAACTTAGTTTTTTAGCGTCGTTTTGAGCTTAAAATACTTCAAAAACTCAACAAATTTCTGCAAAAATAATGAAAAAATGTTTTGCAATTTTTTCGCCGTTCCAGCCATTTTTCCTCAAAAGTTTTTCCAATTGACCTATTTGACTATGCTTGTCCAATTCCTCATTTTTTGTTCTTTGAGTTTTTTGCGGTAGCTGCGAGGCTCAGTGTATCTATTCTGCAAAGAATAACCAATTCCTCTGTGTATCGTTCATCTATGGAGTGGCATTTTCATGAGCTGTTACATTCGCCTGCTCTTATTGAGGACAATTTTGGAACAGCAGCCGATTATGCCTTACATTAAATCCATGAAAAGCACCTTGTCGCACCACCATCAAGTGTTGTATTCCACCTTGAGAAGCACTTCAACTCTTTCAGTAAATCCATAGAACGTTAGATTTTTCTCGTTGTGCATGAACTAATTACGATAATCCGCATATGGCTATTTTAGTTTTTTCAGTGTCTCCCTTACCAAAATGAGACATTTTAATGCTGTCGTTCCTTAAGGTCCTGTTAGCCTTTGCTAGGAAGAAACTTGACCATTCGGATCATTCCAGCTTGGTCCCAAAAAAAGTCAGCAGCTTCTGGGAGGGCGGCTTTATGTTGTTCTCATCTTGAATCAGGCATACAATAAAGTTTTATTGGGCTGAAAACTGAAGTTTGAATTGAAAACTCAGTCGTTCATTTTGTTTGAGTTTGCCTTTTGCAGGTTCAAAAATTATTTTGTGATCAAAATCTCTATCTTTGTCTCTTTTGAGTGGAATATTTATTTCCCCTGCTCTTCGTACCGATTTTTTTTGATGGGGCTTGTTGTAGACGCTTTTCTACTAGAGTGTCCATGGCTGATGTCAATTTTTTCAACCCATTAAAAGAAATGATTGAGCTTGGATTTTTTCGCTAAAATTGAACTCGCTTCACTTTAAATTTCAGCTTTTCTAAGGTATCTATTGCTCATTCCCCCTTTTCATTACATCGACAGCAAACCGCAACAATTTTCGAGGTATCTTTTGGTTTAATCAGCGCATCTTCTGGCTTGGGTGGGATCAACCAATTTCAACCTACTATGTTTGTTGATGGATGATTGTGTGGATTCTCCATCTTGCGACGCTTTTGCTTCTTATTGAACTGCAATCGCCTGCCTTTATTCAAGATTTTCTGGTTGAACCACTAGGTGTTCTGAAAATCATTTTCTCGGTTTTCAATTTTCCCGACTTTTGTGATGATCTGCCGAAATCGTCAATGGATGAGCGCGGTCTCAAAAAATCAGATGACATCTTCTGCCTTTTTGCAGTTTTTAGTCCACGCTTTGGATCATCGAGCTATGGCTTTCTCAGCAAATTCAAGCAGATTTATGCGATTGTGATAAATTTTCAAACTTACCAAAAGGTCTGATCTCGTCAATCGCGCCTCTTCCTCGACTAGATTCTTAATGGATGCTCTTTTTTTCTTGTCAGGGTGTTCCTGAGTTTCTTACTTTTGTCTACTCAGCCTGCTTCATACTGCGTTTCAAATAAACCCTTCCACTTTTCTAATTTTTCTCGAACTACATCAATCAGTGGCGAATTAAGGGGGGATGTGATCGTCTCAGGGGTTAGACCTCCTCGCCAAATAAAGGGTCCCCTTTGGTATATTTTATGACCATTTTATTGGTCAAAAATTTTCCAAAAAAGTTTTACCGAACATTTATGCAAAAAGTTTGGTAAAACTAAGGTCTTTATAGCGTTCTGGGAGTGCTACTGAAATGAACTAGGTCAACCTAAAAAAAGGTCGACCAAATTTTGGAAAATATTTTGAAATCCCCCCCCCCCCCCCGCTCCCTCTAGAAAAAACCTAGATCCGCCTTTTTTGAGGTAAACTTTGTAGTTTGTATCGACACTAAAAAGTTGCCTTCAGTTTTCCGATTTACTTTCCGATTTCTTTATGCCAACTTTGCAAAAAATGTGCAATTTTTATCGAGATGTTTGAAATTTTGCAGAAGAGTTGTCCATGTATTTCGAATCTTGACTTCGATTTTTTTTGATGTGCGATTATTCAATTGGTTGAGTTTGATCTTCGACGTTTTGAAAATTACAAATTTCTGATGAAATGGTAGAAAAAAGTTCTATTCGCGCAAGCGGACAAACTTTCACGGTCAATTAAAAGGAGCGCTACGCTGGTTTTGGTTCGCTCACGCAGTCTGTTCATCAAAAAATTTTCATGGTTTATGGTTTAAGGATTGTCTTATGTTTGTTGATTTATGATTCATACTGCCACCTAAAGAACCATTGTAGTTGTGCTTTTCTTGATTTGCACCGGTCGCTTCGTCTTTGTTTTAGTTACAGCCAACGGATCTTTTGGTCATGAAAGTTCGCAAACGCCAAATTTGATCGCAAAATGCTGGAAATGCCTCAGCCACCATTGTTGCAACGAATTTTTTTTGTTGCGAAAGTCTGGAAGTTTCAAATTTTGGTCGCGAAAACATGGACTTGCAAAAAAACCTCGTGAAAATTGTTGTTTTTTTGGTGTCTTTGTGGTTGCTGTTGTTGTTGTTGTTGTTGTTGTTGTTGTTGTTGTTGTTGTTGTTGTTGTTGTTGTTGTTGTTGTTGTTGTTGTTGTTGTTGTTGTTGTTGTTGTTGTTGTTGTTGTTGTTGTTGTTGTTGTTGTTGTTGTTGTTGTTGTTGTTGTTGTTGTTGTTGTTGTTGTTGTTGTTGTTGTTGTTGTTGTTGTTGTTGTTGTCGTTGTTTTTGTTAAGGGTGTTTTGGATTCCCAGTATTACTGAAGGGTTTTTTTGCGTAAGTTAGAAAATTGTCCATGTTTTACAATTTTGCACAATCGCATCATAGCTTCTTGTGCACATATTGCTGCTTGAAAATCGTTCACTGGCGTGTTTCTACATGAGGCTTGACATTCAATTTTTTAAAGGCCTTAACTATTTGGTAAATCTATGGGTGCATCAATTCGGTTTGCGTTTTTGACTCTACGAATTGTTCGATTATTGTTTTCTTGGGCGCAAATACTTATGCTCTTCGATTTATTGCTAGTCAATTCAAAAGATTCACGATATTATGTTCAGCGTCTTTTAGAAAGAGTTTTGAGAGAGTTAGAAGACCATTTAATTGCATGCTAAAAGGGAGTTGTAAGAAATTGAGTAAACCCACCTGGTCTGAACAATCTTGCTGAGTTTGTAATTTACCAAGATCCGTTTTCTGATCTTTTTTGAAATATTTCTAGTTTTCTAGTCTTATGTCTCAGCGGAGCCGAACAGTGAAGTCCATAGAGAAAGATTGGCAGTAAAATTGTCTCATATAATCCCAGTTGTACAAATATGATGGCACTGTGGGCAAAAATTTCGTCGAAGACAGAAATTCATTCGCTTTTATTAAGTTGGACATGCCAATTTTTTTTCTGCGAATTTTTAGACATGAAACGTGAATCGCCTGTATGTATGAAAATAATATGAAAAATTTAAAAATTGCGCAGTTTTTGAATGATTTTATTTTGAGCTTAGCACCTTTTGATTTTAGTCGCGACAATTTGTATACTCATTTGCCAAACAACTTTATAAACAGAAACTTGCAACTTTAAAGTCCCGGTCTCAAATTAAAAAATCAGAACCAAATTTTGACACAAAAGTTCAACAAATTACAAAAAGTACCTTTAGTTCACGCATAACTTTGTAATAGTGACAAAACTAAGTGTTTACGTAACAAAATGTAATTATATCGTCTTATATCAGACTTATGATAAAAAATTGTCTTAGGTTAATTTATTTGATTATCCCAGCTCTCCAACCCACTCAGGTGGGGAATTAGGGAGGAGTCAGCAGGGGCAGATGGCTCTCCTGAGGGAATCGACCCAGGGGCGGATTTAGAGGGGAGTTGACCTCCTCGCCAACCGAAGGGACCCGTCCCCCTATGAGATTTTTTTAGGACACCATTTTCAAAAGGTGCATCTGGCGCCAATACATACTAATTTTGAAGAGGAGCGCGCGCCAAAAAAATGCAATTTTTCTGGTCAAAATTTTCCAAAAAGTGCCCAAAAACAGCTTTTTTGAACTTTTTTTAAATAGTTGTCAAAATATTGTTTTCATAGTGTTCTGGGAGTGCCCGGAAAATCAAATCGGAAACTTTTTGAAAAACCGCCTACCCCTCAAGAAAATCTTAGATCTGCCCCTGAACCCATAAAAGATTCTCTATAAAAGCCTTTTTTGGGCGCCCCATTTTTGGGGGTATAATGGAGCCGAACAATTTGTGTTTCTTCAAAAATGAACGCTGGTGATGGTTTTACCCTCTGGTGATGGTCTGGTGACAACATTCGGAGACAAAAATTGAACAGCGTCCATAGACAGTCAAACATTGTTTGGTTAAGTCGATCAAATTTGAGCGATGCCCGGAAAAGTTTAACAAAGTCGAACAATGTGGTGTGAACTAATTCGAAAACGAATATCATTAGGCACAAAAAGTCGAAAACAATCATTTTTCGACCGTTGCGGTCGAATCATGATTAGAGTATTTCAGCCGGGTAGGGAGAAGTATTAGTTTTTTCTGAGTTAGAATTTTCAGGCAATGGGAATCGAGCATTCTACATGCAGCGCTTAGCAAATTTAATCCAAATTAAACGCTGCTGAGGAAGACCTTAACTTAGACTTTACAACTGAAAGCTGATAACTCTACCAAAGAATTTATCTTGACTAGCAAAACGAAATCCAAACTAAGTTAGATTCAAAATATAATTTTTCAACTGTACATTTATCACTAAATCACAACCAAAAGCTCATTAGGATAACTTTTGGGCTTACTAGTGTCCTTAATTTACTGGCTCCTCAATGTTGGAAAATACCAGAACGTGTTGGTGGAATCGCCGTTTCCTCCTCTAAAGGTGTGTTCCAGGTGGAGTCACCCGACTATGGGTTGTCGCTTGAGATATCTTTCTTCATACTAGCTTCCGGTGGCGGTTATCTCTGTCTGCTTGCCACTCGATGGCTCCTCCTATTTTCCTGCCGTGTTTCTCGACTGCTAGCTTGAGCTGAGGTTTGCTTCCCCTGACTTCATAATTTCTCAAGGCTATAGCAGGCTAATATTTTTTAAAAGTAAGCAACGATACGTAGCGCCATGCTTGCAACATAAGTTATTTTCATGTAAAATTATGTCGGCAATTTTTCATTGCTGCCATGAAACCAATCATGGTGCGACGTACGGTTGCACATTTTGATCAGCCCGGGTGTTTATGGAATTCAGAGCTAGAACTTGGCTTGCCGTCTCTGTCTAACTGCTGGTTGTAGTCAACCTGGCCTTCAGCGTATCATTATCCATCTGTCGAAGCTTCTAGTCGAACCTGATTTCAAAGATCACATTTTTCACAAGCGTGGGTTGCCATTTTTCCTGCTGCACTGTATAACCAGTTTTATCTTGCCGCGGTTAATTGGAGATAAATTTCTAGGTCCGATTGATCAAAAACATGAGTATTTTGAATGAAATTTTTTTAAGAGCTGAAAAGGTTAAAATCTTATGCCGATTTCAGTTTTAAGACGAAAAAAATCTTCTTAGATAATGAATTTGACGTAGACTTTTTCTAATTTTTATTTTAAAAATTGTATCCGATGATTGGGAACATCATCTGAGTGTTTTGGACTGCGCTTTATGTTGATTTACACTGAAAAATTGCAACGGTTTTGTTTTCTCTTACATTGGAAATTTACAAAGTAACTTAAACTGATTTTTTTTCATTGTAGTTTTTAATGGATTCCGAATTTTTTTAAAACTCAATTGTCAATTGATTCCACAAATTAGCCATGTTTACAGGACTCATGATTTTTGATTGAAACGATGCGAGCTTTAAGGAAGAGCGGATAACCATAGTCTGCGGAATCCACTGAAAACTCTTGAACATCAAATCAAAAGCAGCATTGAATTAATGCTGCTAGATAAAATCAAAAGCTATTTTAATTAGCCACGATAAAAGCAAAACAACCCACAATCAAGAAAAGTGAAAAAAAAATCAATTATAACAAGGATAGCTGGCTACTGTGCAAGTAGCGCAGAATGTTCCGACCACAGTCTTAAAAAATACCAAAATATTTTCTCAAATTGGTCTCGCTTTTTTCTGCATATTAAGATGAAAAATAATCTAAGCGATATAATAGAACTAACAGTAAAATTGGTCTATTGGAAAACTGTTTTTGAATAATAATGACAAAAAAGTTGAAAAAAATTGAGCTAAAAACTCCAAAAGTTACTTTTAATTGAGTGAAACAAAGTTTTCGCGGCTTAAATTAAGCTTAAATAAGCTTTTGCATTTACTAACTACCTTACTAATTAGCTCGAAATTAGACCAAAAATCAAAAATTTTAAACCAGCTTTTCTCGACACTGAAATTTTTTTTTAAAAATGTTCGTTTCATCTATGATTCAACCCTTTAGTATGATATATTATTCAACTCTGTCCGGTGATTATTTGTGGTAGCTGATTTTGCGTGTAAAACAAAAAGTTGAAAAAACTAAAACACATCTGAATACAAAGTTTTTCCTCATTTTCAATGGTCGGAACAATAATTTTTGCGGTCAAAAATGTTTAAAATGCCACACTGAAGTTTCTTGAATAATAATCAAATATATTACGTTTTCATTATCAGTCTCCTCAAAAACCAAAATTGATTGATTATAAACGACTCAAAAAGGATTATGATCTATTTTTTGACAAATCAGTTCATCCATTTTAATCGATTATAATGAATTAATTAATATTTTTCTTTAGTTTATTACCAGGCCAAGTTTGCATTTTGTTAACTGTGAGCGGATTCCGAAACAAAGACACTGTTTTTGTTTTTTGTTTGTTCTTAATTTTTCTATGATCGTTACGACAAAATTTAAGAAGACATGCAAAAACCAAATTGTGCGCCTATCCAGTGCACAGTTTGGCCTCGTAATGTTAGTCTGAAAACATCAACTCAATGTATGCGTCTCACAAATTTTCAATTGTTTTTTTTTCTGCTTTTTTATTAGAAAATTGCAAAAATGAGACTTACTTAGGCTAATATATTGTGTTTCTTGTTTTCAGTTTTTCCCTTTCACAATTTTTTATATTTTATTTTTTTTTCTAGTTTTCACTGAATTTTTTTATATTTTCTTTCCAATTTACGTCACTTATTCCCTCCATATCCCTATCCAATGTTAAGCCCCTTTTTAGGCCAATCCCCCACTCCCTATGGTGGCTGGTTATGATGAAAGTAACGTCCAATCACTTTGATCTCCCCACTTTATGAAACCCCCCCCCCCAAGATTTCACCGCCACCTTCAACCTATTCCTTCCTCACTTTAACCACCTCCCACATGCGAGGGCGGGTTTATAAATACTTGGGGTGGGGGCGATAAACTGGGGAAGGGAAAAACGTGAAACGTGAGTGAGGGATTGGGGTGGAAGGGTTTGTGTGGAGGGAGGGGGTCTGGAATGATGTTTGGGTGGTTGGGGGGTACTAGGATGTGTGGGGGTACTAGGTTGTGTCCACTCGGTTTCTCTGCTTAACTCAAATTGCGATTCTACACAATGTGATTCTTTTTACTCCTTCATCCCCCCATCCTTTGCCACTTTGTCCCTCAACCCACCCCCTCCCCCTATCAGAATCAAACACCCACCAGAACCCCCACGTTGGAATTTTTGACCACCCCAAAAGTTTTGACAGTTTTTTCTTTTCAGTAAATTTTTTGAAAATGCAAGTCAGGATCGCTATTTTTGAGAGAATTTGGAACAAAAAAAAACTCTTTTCTTAGAATGCGATCCCAATAAAATACTTGCAAAAACACATGCATCCAAAAAAAGATACATCCTCCAAATCGTTATTGTTTGAAACAAATAGTCAAAAAAAACATTTTTGTGCTTTTTTGGAAGGTTTTCATCGCGTGTCCTTTCTCAAATTAGTAAATACACGCATATTTACATAGACATACATACGTGGTCAACCTCCATCTTTCAACCCCCTTCCCCCAATGTCTCTAATTAAAATAAAAAATTAGTTGAAAGCAACAAAAGTTGCGTAAAAGAAAATGAAATTGAACATCAACAATTTTTCGCAATTCAATGAAGTGTAAAAAAATCGATCATAATTGAGCTCCATCATCTTTATCTATAAAAATGGAAAAAAAAATCAATGATAAATAATCAATTGTTGCAAGGGTTTTTCATGCTTCTATTAAGTAACTGCAGTATAATCACTTTTAATTATCCCTTTTATAGGATCTGACAACAAAGCTCAAATATAGGTATTTTTTATTCATGAAATTCCAGTGCGGGAACTTAAATTTTTCGGCTTACACACTTAAAACATCCGATGTGCTCGTCCAGCTCAGCGTCGCTTTTCAAACAAACGCTTTTCTTTTGTTGTTTAAAATTGCCGGAAATCAGCACCCCGCCGTGGATCAAAACCCGAGTTAATGACAACTAGTTGTTAATTTGATTTTTTTTTGTACTTTTTCTAGACTAAGATTATGATTGGAGAATCTTGCTCTCGTGTGTTTTTTTTTGAGCTCAAATACTTGATTTTCATGTGTTATTACTTGGAATACGAAACACATGAACATTTTAAAGAGTGTTGGTCTAGGTGGGGGTTGAAGATGTGAACTGCTTGATCCAAAAAGCTTCAGGAAAGGTAGATTAAAACTATAACCAGGTTAAAATCAGATGCACTGGACGATAGGATGCTCTTAGGTGCTTCACCGTCGCATCACATAGCACCGATTAGCCAGTTTTTTGCGCATTAGTCTCTCCTTAACTGATCCATTATTTGTAATTTTGTGTTGCTTCAGAAAGCTTTCTGCCTGTTTTTTAAAATACCTCAAATGATGCAAAGCTCTAAAAACAAGCCCAAATATCAACCTCAATAAAAATATACAACCGGATAAAACCAAGAGATACGTGAGATTACTTTTCAATGTTAGATGCAGTCTGATTATTAAATTCCTATTAGTGCGTGACGCCCAATTTGAATAACGAAATTCGCGTGTAAGCTGCCTCAGCTGTCAAAGTTGTGTTATAGCTTAAAAAAGGCAATTTATAGTCGCTTTCATCAATACTCACGTATTCTTTTTTCATTTCTTCTACAAGCAATAGCTTCTTTAAAGACCTTTAATCACAAATCAATTGATGTTACTTTTTGGTGGCTGTTCTAGATGGTATTAAATGTCTTCTGATCCGGAGAATCGATGTTGGCTTAATTTCTCTATTTATGACATTGGTGCAAATGGTTTCTGAAAATTCACCACGCTGTTAATCACACTGTCCAGAATTATGAAAGGGAATTTGAGGAAAACTGCAACATCAGAAATAAGGATAGTGATTCAGAACTGGTATTACTTTCAGTGTGCCTTTTCAAGTTGTTAGAGTGGGTTTTGAACTTTGAGTTCGAATATCTTGTCAAAATGTCATTACCAATGACTGAGTCTGTAAAAGAATAAGGCCGAACGAGATAGATCGAACCCAATTCAGTTGGCTGGGTTAAAGATAGAGGCAAAGGAGTGAGTTTTGGGTGGCTAAGAACAATTGGGACAATTTGGAAAATTATTTCAATCTTCAGTTGCCGGTGGCCGCGCCACTATACAGTGAACACAATAGGAAATGCCACCAGCAGATTTTTCAGCTTACACATACTCTATGCTGCTGTACTTACTGTTTGGCTGCAGGTATACAAACCCAATCAAGTACCGGTCTGTAATAGAACAAGTACCCTAGAACGAGGTACCGTGAGCATGCCGGGCCTGTTTAGCAGACACGGGTGTGGAGTTAGCGGGGTAGCAGCCAACCTACAATTGCAATTTAGATGTCACAATGCGGCTTAAAGTAGGCATAGTGTAGTGTAGCATCTCTTCACATGTGGGTATCGACACTGATGAGAGAGAGAGGGTTGTATAGATTGGTTGCAGTCATGGGATAGAATCACCGTCCCAGTTTTGACACGCACTTTAATCCCCGCCCTGTCTAACAGGTTTTACAGCAGAAGAACTACCGCGAAGTCAGTGCACAGTTAGAACAAAAATGTAAACTATTTCGCTCTTTAATTTAAACGACCCAAATCACAAATCGCACCGCTATCCCTGTTCTTTTTAACCATCAATAATGTATTTAACTACGAAATTTAACTTCTATCCCTGTGAAAATTGATATTCCATAAATCTTTTACCCTTAAAATACCGCGCAACCAGATGTAAATAACTATCGATTTTCCAAAATTTCCCTACTTGGGATTAAGGGCACACTTATAGAAGACGTTTCTAGCAATATCCTACCTAGTAAAGCTCGCTTTTAAAAACTGGAAAGAATGTGGTACTATATGAACCATATTTCAGATGCAATTTTAAACACAGATGCTTTTCTCTAGAAGATCTTTTCTCTAAAACTACTGTCTGTCAATTTTTCGTATTTTCCCCGATGTCACGTGGCGTCACCAGAAAGTTGTTACCTTTTCCCCTTCTTCCATGAGGCAACTATAAACTGGTTTTCGGTCGCTTGTGTTCCTGACAATGGTGTACCGGAAAGTATTGTGAAAAATAACCAGACAAAAAATCCTCAGATATTTGTGTCCGCGAGAAAAATTCAATTTCGAGCAAATTAATTTCTCAATCGGGCAAAAAAGGGCGGATCTAGGATTTCTCGAGGGAGGGGGGGGAGGTGTGGAGGTGTCGGATCTTCAAAAATTTTGTTAGGTCGACCAAATTGTTTTTCCGAGCATTCCCAGAATACTAAAAAGACCCTTTGTTGACCAAAAAGGTTGCGCCGCAGGCAAAAAAAAACGGGTCAAAAAAGCCGTTTTGGGCCCATTTTGGAAAATTTTGGCCAAACAAATTGCGTTTTTTGGCGCCCGCTCCACTTCAAATTAGTATATAATGGCGCCGAAGGCCTCTTTAGAAAAGTTGTAGGGTTGGCTGGTCTAAAATGGATGTCATAAAATAATGTATGTCATAAAAAAATGTATGTCATAAAATAATACCAAAGAAGCGGGGAACCCTCATTTGGTTTGTGAGAGGATCAAATCCCTGAGGGTCAAACCCTCCTAAATCCGCCTTTGGTCAAAAAACCACTTTGACCAAGTTTGACCATATTTTTCCACAAATTTTATATAATTCGGCGCCAAAAGGATCTCGAGAAATTTTTGTCTGTCGACGGTAGATTGATACTAAGGGGGTTGAGCCTTTTGGGTGGTGATGGTGTCAGTTTTCCCAGTGGAATGAGCGTCCGCCCACTTCCAAATTCGTCCCTGATTAAATCAATTTTATCGCAATATTTTTTAATTTTTTTTTTCAAATCTGATTTGTCTGTACTGTTAATATAAAAAACTGTAGAGAAAATGAATATGCTTAAAAAATGTTAATTTTTCTTCTAAATTCTGTTGACAAAATAGTTAAATTGAATTACCACCGAAACAACAAGCAAAATTGTTCAAATACATGGAAATAATGGAGAACACGAACCTAAAAGCAAGTCGAAGCAATCTAATTACATAGGACTCCGTTTGTGAAATTCGGGGATAACCTCAAAGGAAGAGCAATCACGTCTGAGGTTACTGAAATAACAGAATAAAAAAATTTTCATTTTATGAAAAACGGTATTCAGTAGAATTTCTGATACCGCCCTGGAGAAAATATCTTCAATTGTTCAGTCTCGGAGGGTGTCTTTATCGGTAAATCTAGGAAGAGAAATTATCACTCAGAAAAATATCATTTACGGTTCGACTTATTATAGCTAAAATCAAAGAATAGGGTAGATACAAGTTCAACCAGATACATATTTTTGTCCCAAACTTTGAAGAAAATGAAAGAATAATTATTCAGACTGAATAGAACAAAACTGCGGAATATTTTATACACGGCAAATTGTTTCTATAAGTGAGTTTTCAACTGAACTTTTTTGACGGATTCTTCTTTTACTGCCTAAAAGATATCAATATCCTAAACTCAAATATAAAACAAAATGGCAGAGTGAGCACCTTGTCTGGTGCTGAAATTTTACTCCAAAACATGTGAGAATATTCAATGTAAAAGTGCTGCTCCGATAGATACCAATGGCACGTACATTGGACTTGGCCTTGATCCATGTGAACCAACATGCTGAGCAGCAACTCCAAAACGTTTGTCGCGTCTTTTTGCTCAATACGATACGTTTCTCTCCCTCTTATTGCTGACTAGGTTCGACCAGACATCCCCAAGTAAATCGGTTGGCAATAATTTTTTTCTTATGATTTTTCTTCTTTTATTGCTTTATCTGATATCCATGTAGCTCACAATTGATTGCTCTAAACAAAAGACGTTCCCCCTTCCCCTCTCTGGTAATGTGTTTCAGGCAAAACTTTTACCGAATTTAGTCCAGTTGCTCGTCCAATTCATGTGGTGATGCTTCTTCAGGTGTAAGATTTTTCAATTTTATTGAACGCAAGTTCCCTCTCTTCCTCTCTCAGACTTCATATTTCGGCAGAATCTACCCTCCTCAAGATGAAATCCTCAAGATGAACGCTCATTCCTTTGCTCACTCGCTCGCTCTATCTCTCTCTCCTCTCTCTCTCTCTCTCTCTCCTCTCGCTCTCGCTCTCTCTCTCTCTCTCTCTCTCTCTCTTCTCTCTCCTCTCTCTCTCTCTCTCTCCTCTCTATCTCTCT